>NC_134861.1:36730086-37048142 GCF_049852395.1 Peromyscus maniculatus bairdii
AGAATCCAATATACAAGTGTGGAGGAAAAAATAAACACACCATGTCAAAGCTATTTGAGAATATGTCATGCGAATGTAATATTTATGCAGAATTTACAGAAAGGATCAGAAAACTCTAGAAGCAATCAAGCCAACATGAATATACTAGGTTTTCCCCATGCTAAGTGCTCTCATCAGTTAAGAGAATCTCTCCCATCTGGAAAACCATCCTTCACCACTCTCCTCTGTGGGGTGTGGGCCCTCCATGGGTAAAGATGATGACTCAAGGCATATGCTTTTATTTTCCTTGTAAAGCTGTGACAAATGATCACAAACAGTAGTTTTCTATCCCAGTTACCAGACTGTCCAAAATGGTTCTCTTTGGGCTAAAACCAAGATGCCAGCAGGCAGAGACTACTTTCTTTTGGAGGCTTCTAGAGAAGTTTCTTGGCATTTTGAGGCTATTTATGCTGTGGGCAGTCCTTAGTTCATGGCCACTTTCTGCCAGTCTGTTCCCCTTGTCACACTCCTTTCTGTGCTCACTCACCTGAGCTTTCTGCTTCCCTACCTCCTTATAAGGGCTTTTGGAATTGTCCTCATCTAACCCAGAAAACACGATAATCTTTGTATCTCTGAGGCTTTAATTACATCTGCAAACTCTCTCATGACATATATAAGCTAAAATATACATAGCATCTTGGCATTAGGGCACAGGAATCTTTAGAGTGACTGCTAATATGAGCCAACCAAAGCAGCCATTTTCTCAGCTCCAGTCATTGCTGTGGAAAAGCAGGTGGTTCTGGATAGTCAAATCAGAAGAGATCCTGAGGCTATGTGGGCCCTGTTAGGAAGAGGCTACCTTATAGAAATTGCACTATGGGACCGAGGGCTGTGTCCCTCACTCCTGTAATGTGAGCAGATTTATCTCTGAGAAAAGCCAACCTGGTGGTTGACCCACTGACTGCATCCACATCCAAAGTTTCCATTTTGAAAGAAAATGTCCTACCATTTTCTGCAATCAGTTAGTTTTCTCTTGTCATTGGATAGTGGAGAAAGAGCCCTCGCTGGTTATAAATAACAGTAATTGTATTGCGTCATTACTCTCTCCCCACCCAGCACACTGCTAAGAGGATTACATGGATCATCTCATTTTATTCTCACACAGCCCGGCACTAAGATGGTGGCTGCAGATGAGTACAACTCACAGAAAGAACTGATATTTGTGATTTATGGGGAAGCCGAGATATTGCCATCTCTTTGGAGAAATGTAACTACTTTGCTAAGGATGACAAAGCAATCTTGAAGAAAAAAAGAATAAAATTGAAGGGTCTTGCTAACAAAAGGATCACACTACCAAGTGTCTACGTGGAAACTGCTGAGGGATGGGAAATAGCTTTGGAAAATCATTGTTGTGGTATGTTATGTTGTATAATTTCTATAATTAGTATTTAGTGCCCTTTGAATGGAAACCAGGAGATGACTGTGGTTTAGCAGGAGATGACTGCTTTCTCTGGAAAGCTGTGTCTGACTGTTGTTTTTGTGATCAGAAGAGTGGGGATCATTTAGAAGCCTGGTGTAGAGGTCTACTGCCACATTTGCACTTGACTGTAAGATGAATTGCTAAATGGTCTTATTAATTAAAAAAAAAAAAAAACTGATGTGGCTAGAGTTTTCCTGCCTTGCCCACAGTCAGGACAAATCTTTGTCACCCCCCAGTCCCACAGCCACTCAGACCCAACCAAGTAAACACAGAGACTTATATTGCTTACAAACTGTATGGGCGTGGCAAGCTTCTTACTAACTGTTCTTATAGTTTAAATTA
The DNA here is from genome assembly GCF_049852395.1 of Peromyscus maniculatus bairdii. Classification (NCBI taxonomy): domain Eukaryota; kingdom Metazoa; phylum Chordata; class Mammalia; order Rodentia; family Cricetidae; genus Peromyscus; species Peromyscus maniculatus. The sequence goes on from NC_134861.1 coordinate 36,731,888, forward strand.
ATCCATTACCACAAATCTATACCCTGCCATGTGGCTCATGGCTTACCGGCACCTTCACATGCTGCTTGTCCTGGCGGTGGCTGGCTGTGTCTCCTTCTGCCTTCCTGTTCTTTCTTTTCTCCTCTCTGTTAGTCCCACCTATACTTCCTGCCTAGCCACTGGCCAATCAGTGTTTTATTTATTGACCAATCAGAGCAATTTGACATACAGACCATCCCACAGCAACCTGGAGCCAGATATTGGGGTGAAAGCTGAAAGATCAGAGAAACAGAACAAGTCACAGCCAATCTCATGTCACCAACTCCTCAGCTGATCCTGTTTCCTCAGACTGAAAGCCTCTGAGTCCTCATCCAAAAGGGTCTCAGCTGAACTGTTTAAAAGCCTCTAGTTTCTGGTCCTCACACCTTATATACCTTTCTGCTTTCTGCCATCACTTCCTGGGATTAAAGGCATGTGCCACCCCTGCCTGGCTGTTTCCAGTGTGGCCTTGAACTCATAGAGATCCAGAAGGATCTCTGCCTCCTGAGTGATAGGATTAAGGGTGTGTGCCACCACTGTCTGGCCTCTTTGTCTATCTAGTGGCTGTTCTGTTCTCTGATCCCCAGGAAATTAGGGTGCACAATATATCAACCACACTTCACTCACCCTAGGAGTGGGCAAGACACCCCCTCATCCCCAAGCTATTCAGCTATCACCCTGGTGACATGAACCTGAAAGTTAATCTTTTATTGGTAGAAGACAAGATCCCTAGGTCTCTAACAGATTCGATTACTGAAAGGTTTGGGAGAGTGATTATTTTCAAACAAATATAAAACTCACACATGTGTCTATTGTGTGTTCATATACATGCATATGCATGAGCTGCAGATACTTTCATCACAGGAACTCTTTTAGCTTCCCACTCAGACACTACCTTCCTTAATGAATGTCTCCTAGGTTTCAGGATCTAAGACATTTTAAGTTGAGACAGCATAAATTTGGCATTTTGGGGACAGACATTTTATATCAGACATATTGTCAGGTAAGTTATTCACATTATCTGTTTTATCTTCATGAAACTCTATGAGACAAGGTTATTTACTTCTTTTTTTTTTCCAGATGAAGCACTGGCAGACATGAAGTTATGTAATTTGTTCAGGGTCTTAGGAAAAGGAAAGTAAAAGTAGGTGATGAGACAGACTGGGGTCTTTGGGATGTCACAGGCCTTTCACTCCACATCCTTCGTTTTCATCTCTGAAATCTTGTGGTTTTACAATGATCATAGCATGGAGTCGTGGTGTGTGTGTGTATGCGTGTGTGTGTGTGTGTGTGTGTGTGTGTGTGTGTGTGTGTGTGTGCATTTATTTAGAGTTGTCTGGCCACTTGCACAAGACTAGTTCTATGAATATTTCATCATGGATGGGGAAGAGACCAGAAAGTCCCATTCCCCTCTGAGGAACTATAGGCAGTTAATAGTTTCTAGGGAGGGAGAGTTTTACATGAAACACGCACACACACACACACACACACACACACACACACACACACACACACTCAGTGATGGAGCCACCAGCTCAGTGCCATTACTCTGCACTTGGTGGCATGCCTACTAATGAGAAAAGCATAGCTTATGATGAAGAAACTTAGGTCATCCTTGAAGCCAGCTTTGCTCTACCAAATCCTCAGGGTAGGTAGCCACCTTGCAGAAGTTTGGTTTCCTTGTCTACTACTGGGGAAAGTAATTATGACCTCACAGGGTTTATATGAACAACAAGAAAAGGAGGCATCCAAAGTCATCATGGTGGAGGCTGGTCAGGCCTTTGCATTTTCTCATCCTTTCTGAAGATTCGAAGAGAGCAATAAATGTGCCTGATGAATTAGCTAAATTAAATTAAACTTAAAAGCCTTCTTTATTTTTTTTAGTGCCCCAACCCCATTGTTCTTTTTCAAGGAAGTGTAAGTCAGACAGGGAAATGAAATTTTTTTATTTTATTTTTATTTTTATTTATTTACTTTTTTTTGACAAAGACAGAACTCATGTGATAGATCAGAGTGCATGAGGAAGGATTTATTTTATGGCCTGGTGAGTGGCACACTCTCCTTCTCTTGCTTGCTTTTATCTTGAGGTCAAAGAAATGATGTAATACATTATCACAAGTGCCAACCCTTCTCTCCCTGCACATCTGTACTAAGAGCATATGTCTGCTGAGACAAGTGAATTCATTTTATTACTCTCTGGTCTCTTATGTGCTAACTCCTTTGAAGTATGGAGGATTTATTTTGTCCATTTCTGGCAAATAATGACAAGTTTAAGGTGAAATCTTTGTTTTCTTACTTAAAGGAGCGACCCCCCTCCTTTAAGTCATTGAGGTTTAAATGTATTCAAACACCACTAGACTTGAAGCTAAGTCATTACTATTGGCTTACCTTGAGTAAATTTTGGCTTGTAGACAAATATCCATGTGGTTTGAATTTATTCCATCATAGGCTTAAAATACTACTAGGGTATAAAATTAGTGAGTATTGAAGTTGAATACATTTATGAGCATGAAGACTCACAATATAAGCCAAGTGCCTGTGAAAATACCCCATTTAATGAGAGGCTTTTCGTTGATATCCTGAAACTGAATTTTCTTCAGTCTCCCAACATGATAATTGCGAGGTGCTCTCTTTAGAAATCCATCCACTTAACAATTTGGATACCTGGGAGGCATCCTTGATACCTCCTTCCTTTTAGTGCCAAGTAGTTCTAAAGATATTACACACTTCCATTATCCATTAATTAGACAGTCAGTTGCCTCATACTATCAGCCATGCTACCCTCTGTCCTGGTTAGCCTTAATTGACAACTTGACACAGCCTAGAGTCATCTGAGAGAGAAGCCTCAAGTGAGCAAAATTCTAGATCAGATTGGCCTGCAGGCAGTGTATGATTGTCTTGACTGTGAATTGATATAGCAAGGCCCAGTCTACTTTAGCAGCCCCCTAGACAAGTGTTCCTAGGCTATTTAAAAAATAAAAAAAATAAAAAAAAAAGCTAGTGTCAATGTGTCCACAATCGAGCCAGCAAGGAATATTCCTCCAAGGTTCCTGCTTCAAGTTTTTATCCTGCCTGTCATCAACCATGGTTATAACCCGTAAGCCTAAGGAAGCCCTTTCATCCTCTACATTGCTTTTGGTATGACTATTTTATCATGACAGCAGAGAGGAAACTACAAAACTTTCTAATATAATCACCTCACAGACAAGTGTTTTACCAAATACAGATCTCATCGTTTGGCCATCTGCTCACTATTGCATTTTTGCTGTGTTTATCTGTATTTAGGACCTACTGGACGCTCAATAACTCATCACTGCATAATCAGTGTTTAGCTGCATAAGTGGACTTGGCAGTTTCAAACAAGTCTCACCATCATTTTCTTCATGTGAAATGTATGCTGGAATCCATGTTCTCAGGTAGACTGGGGAACAAAATCTATGCTGTCCAAATGCAGGTGAAAAGTTCTACAAGCTAGATAAAGTTGCTTAGTTCAGCAAGAATTCCATTTTGCAGTAAAAAATGCTAGGACTCCTATTTTATGATTTCTTTCTAGTTTTGTAGGAAAGTTAGGCTTGAATGTAGATTCAGGTGAGTTACAAGTTACAAGGAGAAAATGAAATCACAAAACATATAAAATGGGAAAATATTACTCACAGGTCTCTGAGAGGATGAAATGTTGCCACTCTGTGATGATGAGCAATTCCAGGGCAGAAGGGAGATCTGCCATTAGGGATGGAAGGAGGCCATGTTTGGAGTTCCTATAAGGATGTGAACAGGGTATATTAAAAATATCCATATAAAGCCAATAACTGTTAGTGTGACTATTACTTTGACAGTAGGGTTTCATTGTGTGCAGGGTACAGCTTTGTAGAATGTCTTGTTTTAAGTTAATGAGATGAATAACAAATGGAACAGATTCTAATTACATGTAAACTTTCAACTACACCAAAGGTGACAAGGTGTGACTAGGTTTTGAATAAATTTTCAAGCCTAAAAAGGGGTGCAGAAGCAGCAACTAGATAAGACAAATCAACAAAAATAAAATTCTCATGGGGAAATTAATGTTAAACAAGAAACTCACCTTGTTTTTAAAGTAATCTTTGTTTGGATTAGCTAATGTATTGCTTCAAAACCTAGCTAGGAATGGTTTTAGGAGCTTACATACTGACAGAATCAGAGAGAGAGAGAGAGACAGACAGACAGACAGACAGACAGAGACAGAGAGAGATAGAGACAGAGAGACAGAGACAGAAAGAGACAGAGACAGAAAGAGAGAGTGGTGCTTGCAACCACACATATGTTCCTGAAGCCAACTATATGTCTGCTCCAACACTAAATGGTTTCTTCAAGCACTATCACTTCATCTGATGTTTTCTTTCTGAAAGTATTCCATGGCTCATCTTTTCGCTACTTGGAATCATCTTGCAAATTGTGCCATTGCATCACATTTATTTTTCTTCAAGTTTACCTATACTATCTACTTGGATGAATCTTTTCTCCTTTCTCTCATCTTCTGGGTTCAGCCTGGACTGTTGCTCCATAGACATATTGAATTTACCAGTCTCTAGTGTCATGTCATTTTAGCTGGAAGACATCCCAGGGTAATGTCCTAGATGAGCATGTGGGAAATAAAGTTCATTTATTCTCACCTAGCCTGCCAGTTTGGTCCTGTATAAAGTTCCATACTAGAAAGTTACTCTCCCCTCCCAACCTTCAAATATTTTTTTCTATTGTTTCCTGGTACTCAGTTTCAAAAAAGAGATTCTGACATTGATTCCTTTGTAGATAACACATTTTTCTTCTTAAGGCCTCTTCACTCACTTATTGGCAATAAAAATATCTTAGTGATATATCCAATGTGGGTATTTAAAACACCCTCTCTTTTTTTAAACATTCAGTAGGACTTTTCATTTTTGCCCAATTCAGATATAATAAAGATGACTTAATAAGCAATTGCATCCATCATTTTGAAGTTCAGTTTGACAAATTTTTGTAAAATATATGCAACATACATTCATCACTAGGTTAAAGGACATAATATTTCTGCACCAGATGGGTTTCCTAGCATCCCAAACTTTTTTGTTATACATATGAATGTTCTATCTGCATGTGCATATGTGCACTACACGTGCCTGGTACCCATAGATATCAGAAAAGTGCATCAAATACCCTGAAACTAGAGTTATACATGGTTGTGAGCCACCATATGGGTGCTGGGCACTGAAAACTAGGGTCCCTACAAGAGCAGAAATGGCTCTTAACCACTGAGGTATCTCTCCATCTCTTAAGTACATTCTCTCACTAAAGGGATAATTACCCATCCCATTTCTTTCTCCCTACTTCTTTCTATTTCTCTCTGTTTCATGGTATGAAGGATTGAATCCAGAGCTCATGCCCTATAGGAAAGAGCTCAACCACTGAGCCCAGCACAGTGTTCTGATCTTAATGAGCCTCAAACTATTCATCACCAATCCTTGGAAACAACAGATTATATCCATTTCTATTTCTACTTTCTCCTGAATGAAATGGAAAGATTGTTTGGGCTCTTGTGGCTCACTTTTATTCTCTTATTTTAATATTCCTATTTTTTCATCTTTGGGGGTACATCCATAGTTCCTCCATGTGTATAGCTATAGTATTCCACCACTTGGATTTTGCACAGGATGTTTATTCAGTCACCAATTGCTGAGCTGATTCCAACTTGTGTTGATTTTTAAAAACACAAGTGAAGTTGCCTTCAATATTTATGCACAGGATCTTATGTTGCCATGTATTTTTACCTTTTTGGGGGTGACTCCCTAGGAGTAAGATTGCTAAGTCACACTCACGCAATGATTTCCTGCTTAACTTTAAAAGATATTGAGAAATCATTTCCCAGAGGAGCTGGTCTTTGAAGCCCACTAGCTCTTAACATTTTTCATTTTTACCTATTGAGTTACTTTGATATACTCCATTCTAGTGGATGAATGGTGATATCTCACTGTGATTACGACCATTTTTTTTTTTTGAAAATTCACATTACACCTGGCTCTAGAATCTTCCCTTCTAGTGCTTATTTAGAAATATCATTGGTTCCTTCTTCCTGGGAGTCCTTCTAATCTGGTGCTGTGTCTACCAACTTCTCTCTCTTCTCGCACCCTCCTGGATCTGTGTTCTCCATTGAACCCTTGACTTTATCTTCAGCTCATGATCTTTCTACCCCTTCACTTTTTAATCTGTCATAATAATGCCAGGAGATTTTTCTCATTATTTTTATGCTTTCTTTTTTTAATACCATCTGATTCTTATTTTTGTATAGCAAGATTGTCCTCAGATTGTCATCAGAATACTAATGAGAATCTGCTTCTTGGTGGTGATAGCCTATTGTTCCTTGAGTCTGTTATTGCCAGTTATTTGGCATCATTGCTCTCCATCCTTCTTTTTTTATGTTTCAGGTGATACTTTCTTGTCTCCTCAGGAAGGGGCTAAAAAGGGTGCTTTCTGGAATCTCTGAATACCAGCACTGAGGCATACAGACCAACAGGTCTTTTGTTGTTGTTGTAGTAGACGTTCCTTGATCTTGCTTCATAGGAAACAAAGGTCAGGGCTCTGGCACAGGTTATTTACTGTCTAGCTTCATGGGAAGGAAATATGCAGTTCATATTTATTAAGATTATGTTCTTAAAGGCTTCCAAATAATAACACCAGCAACTGTGAGCACTGATAAAATGCTTACTCTTCCTGGCCCTCTTGGAAGAACTGTTCATCTGTTCAGTTACTCTTCCCAGTAAAGGGGCTGGTGGACTCATCCCCTTTTACATCTGGGAAAAGTAGAACACAGGGTGACTAAGTGTGGTATGTAGGAATGCAAAACTAATCACGGCAGAGATAATTCGGAAACACAGCGCTTTTGACTTAGTGGCTTTGATGCTAGGCAACATGGCATCCTCTCTGATCTTTTTGATGAATCTCTAAGGTGGACATCCTCACTGTCACTTTTCAGAGGAAAATTCTGATGGAATGAATGACAATCCTAGTTCCACAAACTTATAAGCAGAATTGTGCAGACTCCAGAGTCAGTAAAGTACTGTACCATATCACCATACTTCTGCTGAAAATGATCACTTTAAAGACGAAGAGTTCTTGACAATTAAATCAATGCTTATTTGAAGCACAGTAACATTTACACTAATTATTTTTGCTTAAGTAATAATAATAATAAAAGAAAACAACCAAGCCCAAACCTTGTTGCTAATGATCTGTACAAACCCATCTCTTTTACTTCGGAACCAACAATTACGCTTTGAAATATCAATTATGTTGTTTCTCAATAACAACAGATCAATACCCTTCGCTTTGTGTTCTTCTTAATTGCCGTGTGGGGTTTGTGGCAGAGATGGGCTGAGCTGTATCTTGTGTATTAATCTCTGCACAGAGTTCTTGTTCCTCACAATGGAGCAATCAGACCTTGATTAATGCTAGCATTAAACTAACTGCTCTCTAATCAGTTGACAAAATACCAGTTTCGACTCAAGTTTTTTGTGGTCTGTTTGTTTCAGACGCTTCTGATTTGTGTTTGCTATGGGGAAGAATAAAGAAATGAGACATACATTATTCATTGAAGTGAGTGGAAGGATTTTTGTGATATTCCCCTGGGCTTTGACAGAATGACAGAGCCATAACTCAAGGTCTAAATGTAAGCCATCACCCTACTTATCCTGCTATTTTTTGAAATATAGAGAATTTAAACCAATCATCTAATAAGTAAAATGTCCCTCCAGAATTTCACATCATGAAAAATGATATTACCAGTCTCCAGATTGCCCATGAAAAGGCTGGGAAGTGAAGCTGCTGCTTCTTTTCCTTGTCTTCCAGACTCCTTCGAATCCTAAGATTTAGCTTTGCCTGTCTGGTTAAAAACACCACTCACATAATTTCATTCATCTACTTCCATGCCTTCTCAGTGTTTCACCCTAGCTCTATCTTATCTCCACCTGTCTGTCTTTCACACTGGAGTGGAAGATCTTCTGCGTCACCTGAAGCATGATCAAAATTTACCTGTTAATTACTGGAGCCTCCACCAGTTTCTCAGAGCTCTAGGAGCCAATGGGTACAGAGTCTTAAAGGTTTAATTGTTCACAAAAGGAATATTACCATGCTTTGAAAAAAATAGTTCTGCTTGAGTCTACCTTATATGAAATTATTGAACAATTTTCATATGAAATGTGAAATGGGCTTTATTTCTGAAAATATAAAAAAATACTTATTGGTCCACAGGAAAAAATCCATTTTTATCATAAGACATGTCATCTTGTGTCATAAGAGGTCACAGAAAGATACTAATGGAGATGCTATTGCCTCCCAGTAGCTCCTTGTCACACCCTCAACTCCAACTCACCCTTCACATATTGAAAATGGCTGATTTACTTTCTGTTCCCTGGGCAATCTGTGAATTCTTGCACCATTTTCTTGCTTTGGCTCAGTTGATATCTTCTGCCTGGAACCTCCTGTCTCTGTTGCTTAGCCAAGAAAATGCATTTATTCTACAAGTCTCAAATGAAGGGATACTTTCTCTGTAAATGTAGGGTCTTCTAGACTACAGCAGCACAAAATGCTATTACCCAAACCTTCTAAACCAGCATCCCTAGGCACATAAAACTATGGAACTATGATATTATCAGAGAGGAGAAAGGGGAGAGGGGAGAGAGGAGAGGGGAGAGGGGAGAGGAGAGAGGAGAGAGAGGAAATCATCCTGGTCATTTTGACTGAGGACCTGAATTCAGGGTTTTATTTACAAAGTGATTTTTAACAACTGTGAATTTAAATCTAAATAAATCTCCATGAGTCATAGCTACTGTATGAAGAGAAATACTCTAGATTGACCTGTACTGAGATTAGTTTCCATTATAATGATTTTAAAAATCCTACCTTATATTCATTTATTTGTATGGGCATTCATTAAGGAAGTCTGTGAACATCTGCACACATCTTTTGCTATTAGCTCAGTGATTAGCTTATATTCAGTAGGGGTTCTTTGATGACAGAGTAAATAGAAAGGGTGGAGTAGTATGAGGCAGAAAAAACTCAGATGTATAAAGGGGATATTGGATTTTACAATCAGACACACCTTACTTTGAAGGATATTTCACGTAGTAGGAGAAACATCGAGGTGACTTACTTCTCTTCAGAGTCTAATTTCTCTCCATTACCTTTGTTGTGAGAATTAAAGGAATTGCATAATAAAAATCATATTCATGTCTGTCTGGTAATATTGGTCTTCCTTTCAAGACTACTATGTATTTATCTACTTAAGTATTTTGTTCTGAAGGTGCACATTGATGTCATTTGAATAAAAAAGTCTAATGCTAGAGTGTTTGAAAAAGTCACATCAAAAAAGAACAGGTTGTGATGTGCACAAACAGCCAAATATACTTTGAGAAAGATTAGAGTTTGTGGACTGCAGACTCGGGTAAGCACAGGTGTGTTCCTGGCTTCAGTGAAATTGTATCTACCTAAGTCATTGCAGAAGAATGCTAAGTGACAGGTGGTAAGCTGGCCCAGCATGACTAATAGCAGAAGAAAAGAGGAAGTCAGAGGGAAAGGGACTATGGGGGAAATACAATGATTTATTACTCACTTGGAAGAGATGGTGCCAATGGATGTAGGGTCTAGGCTGATGCCAGTACTCTGAATTACTGAAGCCTGAGCTGCAGCCCTAAGCAGTTGTCCACCTCTGTCATCATTCTGGATGCTTAAGCACACTCTGGAGCACAGGCTGCAATCTGCAGGAAGGAGGGAGGCCATAATCAACGAGAGGTATGAGACTCATTGAACGTGCATGGAAACATTGCAGCAATTTACATAAACACACAAACAGTGAAAGCAGTGGAATCAAGGCACTGTAATACTAAACATCTCTGGTTGCTGGGAACAAGTATTTCATTTCTTGGGCTTAGAGGCTGAACATTTCAGGTATAAAATATTCACAGCAACAAAATTACATATAGACTTTTCAAGATAATTATTCTTTCCATTTTGTGACTTCTCTCTTTTGTTTTCATCTCTTCTCATAAGGATCAAGGTTCATCATGAAAAGTCTATGTCACACTGTGTTATACTTAATAGTTATTGTTTAGGTGGTTTGGTTGATGGCTTAGGTGGTTATGCTCATTGTATTTTGGTATTTCCACACAACCAGGAACAGCTCTCAGATCTCTGAAACTATATTCAGTCCAAATTGAAAACTAATATAAATATTAATTTTCTTGTACATTGAACATCTCCTGGGTATTGACTAACCATGGAATAAGATGCTCTCTCTATCTGCAACTGGCAGAATTCTATGCATAGTTACAGGAAATCTATGTAGCACTTGCTACTAGAGCCTGTGATTATAAAGATGAGGTGCAGTGTCAAATTTGTAGTATATAAAACAATGAGTCTTAGGAGAATGACAATGTTTTCAAGGACTAAGTCTAATTAAATGAACAAAAAATCAAAGAACTTTGGTTGTTGTAAGATAAAGGAGGCCATTTTGGAAATCAGAAAACTTAAATGAAGAGGAAGGATTTAAGACACTGTTGTGGGCTTTGAGGCTGTTGGAACAACTTGTGGAGTCTGCATAGCTTCTTGGAATAGAGAGACCTTCAACTGACATCCAGAGAAGAAGAAACCATGAACTCAGTCTCACAAATATGATGGGCTGATTCTGGCAAAAACCTGTTTGAGTCAGGGGAAATTGTATTAGTCATTTTTATGTTACTGTTACAGACCAAAAGCAACTTAGGGAAGGAGTTTATTTGGGCTTACAGTCCCAGAGAGAAAAGAAGTCATCATAGTGGGAAGGCATAGCAACAAGTGTCAGGTATGGCGGCAAGACCAGGAAGCTGAGAGCTATGTCTTCAAATGCAAGTACAAAGTGGAGATAGTGAACTGGAAGTAGAGTAAGATAATAAACACTCAAGTCCCACCCCCACTGAAGTGCCTTAAGGTTGCCAAAAGTTCTAAGGCCTCCCCAAACAGCACTATCAATGGTATGCCAAGTATTCATATACCTGAGCCTAGTACCTCAGCCGATGTAAGACATTCTCATGTAAGTCATCATATGAGATTTCTCTGACATCTTAAGTAAAGATCCAGGCTGGATGATATCTTGGTTACAGTATTTGGAAACTTCCTAAATGTACTGATGTTGCTAAAATTGAAGGCCCAATGTCAAGTAATTTATACAAGTTTATTTTATTCATGGTTTGGGAGGTTGGGAAGCCCAAGAGTATGATTGTAATGTCTACCCACCATGTACTCAAGGTCTTGAAACAAAGCAAGTATAGTAGAGAGAGCTTACCTTGTTTCAAATAAATTATTACATTTATTTATTTGTCTGTGCACATGTCTATGTTTGTGTGCATATGCACAGATGAATAGATAGATGCATAGGCACATATATCACAGCATTCATGTGTAGTTGTCAGAGGAAAGCCTACAGGTATTTATTCTCTCATTCCATGGTATGAATCTCAGTGATCAGACATGGGTTATCAGGCATGGTAACAAGGACCTTTACCTGCTGAGCCATTTCAATAGGTTGAGAGCTTGTTTTATAATAAGTCCTTTGTAACAGTTCTCACAAATCTCTTAATTTTTTTCATCAAGAGAGAATCCTTACCACCCAATCACCCCCTAAAGGCCTCACCTATAATAGGTGCAATGAACACCAGGTCTCAACAGTCAGAATATGAGGCATGTTCTATCCACAGCTGAGACACTAAGCAGAAAATTTGGTTGAGCTCACTTGCACTCTGTATTCACAGAGCTGTGAGGTAACAAACAGTGTTGCTTGTGTTATTTTAAGTCAATGTATTTTGTGGTATTTTTTACACTGTTGTAGTTAACAAATGCTACATTCTTGCAGAACATAGAGCTATTTTAGAAGAAAGGGAAAATATCTAAGAAGTAATTATAATGCAGTGTGATGATGTGTTGTCAAGAAAACTGGAAATTTCTGTAATGGGATAGAAGTTTGTGCCTTCCTTTTGGACATCAAGTCATACATGCCTTACAGTGTGAAGAGTGCATACAAGTTTAGTTGGGGAAGACAGAACACAAACTTACCTAGACAGAAGTCACAACACCTATAGATGCCAATATTTTGGTTTCCTGCAAAGTAGACATTGATATGATAACTAGGCAATAGTTCTATCATTGGGATCATAGTGGAGGGGATGCAAGGAAGGAAAAACATGCAGACGAAGAAGTTGATCTGGGATTCAACATCCAAGATATGCTCAGACACCCCCTGCCCGAAGGATCTCTGTTGCTGTAAGAGCCTCTTAAAGATGCTTTTAATTTACTTAAGATGACTGGGACTCAACACTCTTGCCTGTCAGTGGATTTCTCACATATTGAAGCAAGTGCAGTCTCAGCTAAAGCAGTGATCTGTATCTGAGACTATTATCAACAAGACTCAGAGCTCAGGATCTCTTTTGAAATGAGTTCTGAGAGGCATGCAGAAAAGCATAGGTCAACATTGTCTATGCAAAGGCATGTGGGATATCAAGCCTACCTAAGCAAGGGGACAGAGAGAAAAATATAGGGCAGACAGGAAGAAATTAATTCAAAGAGATGGAGCAGCACCTGTTCACCTAGGACACAGTGTGTCAAGCCAACCAGATGGTTTTGCATCATGTTAGGATGGGACACAAATAGGAAGGTTTATTAAATTTGAGATTACTAAATGTTTACTTGGTTATGGAGAAAGAATGGATTTAGGATCTCAAAGACAAGGAATAGAATGAATAATAATGAGTTAAAAGAACTGGCTTTGGAATGTGAGAAGAAGCTATATTCAAAGATAATTTTTTTTTTTTTTTTTTTTTTTTTTTTGGTTTTTCGAGACAGGGTTTCTCCGCGTAGCTTTGCGCCTTTCCTGGAGCTCACTTGGTAGCCCAGGCTGGCCTCGAACTCACAGAGATCCGCCTGGCTCTGCCTCCCGAGTGCTGGGATTAAAGGCGTGCGCCACCACCGCCCGGCCAAAGATAATTTTTTTTATTTTTTCAATTTGATATAATGGCCTTTTGTGATATATTTCATTGTTTTCCACTCTGAGTATATATTTCCTTCCACTCATGAAGCTAAGAGATGGAGGTGAAGTAGATATCAAGATGAAGGTCATGTCTTTGTGTGATTGCAGCTGCCCTCGCAGCCTAGGAGAGTATATGAGGTTACTTGAAGGTTGAAATTGCAGGTAGTTGTGTGCCATCTGAAATGGCTGCTAGGGACATAAGCTGAGCTCTCTGCAAGAGCAGTGCATGCTCTTAACTGCTAAGCCATCTCCTATGAGCATGTTTTGGAACGTGTTGATAAAGCCTGGAATAAGTTATAATAAGTAAGGAATGCTGAAATAGGAGAACTAGAACAGAGATAGAATTAGAATGTCATTGGCAGAACATGACATTCACTAAAGCCTTAATGGTGTTGAGCTATCTCCCCGACAGTGCTCACTGAGCAAGATGAGAAAGTGAACAAGAAAGAATATCATGGAAATAATATATGAGAAACACATCAAGAGTAAAGGATGAGTGAAGAATTCTGAAGGAATGAGATAGGTGGGAAAAGAAAGAGCTTATAGTGACTTAGAAATTTAAAGAAAATAAATAGGGTGGAGTAAAAACACTGGTCCCGGGATCATGAATGATTAGCAACACCAGACACATCTATTGCCTTCAGACTAGCAGAGGAGAGTAGAGAGACAAATGTAAACTAAATAATCACACAAGAGATACTATTTATATGACAAATGACATGGACACAAGGTTATGAATGATCATAATGGGAAAGACAGGCTTCACTTAGTGCATCTATAAAAATATATCTACTAGATGTGTTCAAACTGAAATCTTTAGAGCAGGTATCATCCTCCTGCAAATTCGTAGATTGAATCCAAATCCCAGAATCTCAGAATATGACTTTATTTGGAGGTAGTGCCTCTAACTAAATTAAAGTATGGCCTGTAGTGTGGTCCTTAGTCAAATATGAATTGTGCAATTAGGAGAAAGAAATAAGGTACAGGGACACATACAGGAAAAATGTTACAATGACATGGCTACCTTCAATGAGCCAAGAAAAGAAGATTCAGAGAAACCACACCCTGATCTCACACATAGACTCTAGAACTGTGAAAAGATCATTCTGTTGAAATTGTCTAGTTTGTGGCTATTTGGCATGACATCCCTAGAAAATATATTCATGTAGGAATCCATCTACTGGAATGGATAGTCCAACATGAAGAGGTTTAAAAGAAGTCAAAAATATTGAATAGGTTATATGAGTAAGACTTGATGGTGATGAAGTGGATACTAGAAAAAGTGCCTCCTGTGTATGATAATATTGATTATATACATGGATCAAATGAACTTAAATATGACCTTGAACTCAATTCACCACAGTCCGGTTGCGAACATGGATGAATGGGTGACAAAATAGAGTGGTGCCCCTTTTAGTTTCATTTCCATTGCTGTGATAAAGTATCCTTCCAATGGCAACTTTAAAGTAGAGAGGCTTTATTCAGCTTGCAGTTCCTAGGAATAGTCCATCACTTTTGGGATTTCAAGGTAGAAACTAGAAGAAGCTTATCACATCCTCTGTCAAGAGCAAAGAGTGAATGCATGCTTGCATGATTAGCCCAACTTCTCTTGTACAGTATAGGACACAAATTTCTGGAAAACTGTTGACTGTCTTTTGACTGAATTTTGTCATGTCGATTAACATAGTCAAGACTAACCCAGAACACATGCCTATAGGCCAAATGATCCCTCCCAGGTGATTCTACTTCTGTCGAGTCAACAATGAAAACCAACATGTTTGATGTAACACTTGTACGTGGTTGTCACCTTCTCGTATTTAGACACAGAGCCTGCCTTCATGTAGTGTAGAAATTGTTCGTGAACTCAGTGCACTATACAGTCAATATAAATCAAATTGTGCTGAGACTAGTAAAGGCAAATTATAAGCTTTGTGGAAGTGTAGGATCAGGCAAAGAAGTATGTTGGACCTTATAGGAAGTTAATACTAAGGGGTGATTTTAGTATGGGGTAGATTCCATAGTTGGAAGAAAAGATCCACATAAGAGGAAGAAAAAAATGTGGAGAGAAGTAAAATCAATAGGTAAATTCAGGATATATATGGAAGGGACATTTGCAGTGATGAATTTGCTATGTTCAATGTCCCTGTTCAGGGACATCTGAGCAGCCATCCAAGTGCCCTAACGTATGTCACCATTGAGCCAACCATAACGTTTCTTATTCTGCCTCTCTGACCACACAGAAAACATGCCCTGCAGCCTGTATGAGAACAGCCCCATAACAGTTAGGGTGCTCATGCTAGGAGGTAGTTTGCTGTGGAGTTTTGATAATGTTCCAGACGCTGGGGTGATCAAGCCTTTGGAAACTTCAGCTCTCGGAGTGAGGGAGGGGCATCTGACAAAGAAGGATGGAGTTCATTCACACTATGCCTAGCTAATGAAAACTTGTTAGGATGCAGACACCATGGGGACTCCAGATGGTCTGGAGATTGCTATCTCTAGTGGGCTTTAGTACACACCACTCTAATGATTACATTCAAATGCTAACCCTAGTAACTATAAATATAAGTCTATTCAGAATTAGGTGTTTTTGCCACTAAAAGTCATTCAACTATTGCAGAATGATGTTATCAATTTAAGACAGATTCTAAATGCAGTAACTGGTAATGATACTAAAGAATGAGAGAGGTCTGAGCAAAAGCCATGTGATGATAAGAGCAGAAATTGTCAGGATGTGTCTATAAGCCAAGAACATTCAGGACTACCAGGAACAACCAGAAGCCTGGAGAGAGGCATGGGACAGACTGTCTCCAGAAATGAGACAGGACAGCTGTGTTGTTTCAGGGCTCCAAGCAAATGAACAGTGGTTAAAGTAGCCTGGGAAACAAACGCACCCTCTTAGTTCATATGCTGGTAAGAGAGGGAGCAATGCTCATAAACAAATAGCAGTGTAGGTGGGGATTTTACGCATTGTGTTTAAGTGCTGGGGGAGGGGCATGACAAAGAAAAGCTGCTGAGAGAGGACACACTATCCAGAAGGAGGTGCTCCCAGCTGAGCCTCTGGGAGATAACATTGTGGGATCATTTGTGGGAAATGACCTAGAAGAAGTGGCAACACCAACCTAAGGTGGAGAAGCGCTTGATGTGTTCAAAAGATGGGGAGGAAAAGCCCGAAAAATTGGAGAGGAGAGTGAACCCAGAGTTCCTGGGAAGCTGCAGGCAGCTGGTGGCCAGGGGGTCAGAGTACAGATGTTGCTCCTTATTGCAAAGAACAAGCAAAAGCAAAGACAGGGAAAGAACTTTTATAAAGCCTCCAGGTCAAGCTTGGAGGGAGTCAGATGCTCTAACACTCAGTGTCTCTGGAACTGCAGGAAGTACAGAGAAAAGGCAGTTCTGGCTTTGCAGAGTCCCTCGCTGTGGGTGAGATTTCTACCTCCCACACCTATGAGTTTCATCTTTGCTTTGCACTCAGTGCCCGTTTAGGTCCCTTAGTCCAGCCCCACCCAGGCAAGGGGCCTCCTGTAAAGACACACACAAAACTACACTTGAGAGAAATGGTGGCAATTTGGCAGGAAGTGAGCACTTAAGTACTGGATCCTGGAACTTTATATGTTCTCAGATTCAGCACAATAATTCTACGCCTTTGTTCTTTGCCTGTGAGGTGACTGTCAATATTTTGATTTTCTTCGTGGGAGGTGTGGAGCCTAGGGAAGGTTCCATTTGGCTTTTCCTGGATTCCCTGGAGGAGAGCACTAATAGTAAATACCCATTGTGTGCCAGAGAAAATTCTGGGTACTTTAGGTACTTTAGAAGCTTCAGAGAACCTAATTTATATGATCAAAGAAGTTGGTATTATAATCCCTACACTTCATATAAGAAATTAATCTGAGTCCAGTAGAAGTTCTATTGCCTAGGACAATAGAACAAAGGCAAAGTCAAGGCAAGTGGGACCCCAAAGCTTGCATCCTCTGGTACCCTATACATTTTGCCTCCATACCCCAAGACTGCCTCAGTGGACACCAAATGAGTAGCCTCATTAATGCCTCAGTTTTCTTACCAGCTACCTGAGGCAAATGAACTGGACTGGTGATGGATAGTTTACTGTCTGAAACACAGGCTCTGTTAGGGTCCCTGGAGCCCAGAACTTTTCTATTTATGTTCCTTGTTCCAATCCATTTTCTGCATTCAGTATGCAACCATGAAACCTGTTTCTTCTTTCTAACTGCTCTTGAGGTTGTAATTCTTATCTTTATTGCCTCCCTTGCAAGAAGGAGTCAATCATTACATGTGTATTTCTGTTGGCTTTTTCCTCTCTTTTTTCTCCGTCAAAGTTAATCAAGTTACTTCCATATAATTTTTTACAGAGTAAATTTCCATCCACCTTTAACCACAAATTAGTCATCTCATTGGGCTTTTTGGGGTTATATTAAGTCATTCGTCACAGATGCTGCCGATAATAGTTAGCTTAGGCTAAATGTTTCCTTGTTCAGGGTATTTATCACATCCTGTACCTGCCAGGCCTGTGAAAATAAGAGGTGGGGAGGCTGTGAACCAGCTCACAGGAGGCACAAGATAACGAGTGTGAAAGAGCTGGGTAAAATGCAAAAGCCAGTACAGTTGTGAATGATTGTTATTGGCATTAAAACACTCTTTTGAAATGAGGGCAAAGTGGAAATACTCAGGTCCTTGAAGTCATTTGGGCTTGTATAGGTAAAAGCTGTCTTGGAACCAGGGATTCCTATCTATGATGGCGGGTAAAAAATTCATCTTTCTAGCTGAGTTTCCTATTTGGAACGTGTAAATTGTGGTCTCTCCAACAAGGCTCTTGGGAGACTTTGCAGATTGTTTTTATGAAGGCCCATCCCAGTGAATTTCATCACATTTGTCTTCATCTCATTTAAGGTACTCAGCTAGAAAGAATTTACTAAAGATCGACTGTACTCATCTGGTCAGATGTCACACATAGCAGTGTCTTGTCTGGGTCTGCAAGCTAGAACCTCATGCCCTCTCTAAGGAAAAGATGACTTTGAGATCTAGACACCCTGGCTGTGCAGTTTTGTTCTTGCTGTGATCATGTGCCATTGCAGTGTTTGGTTCAAGTTACAGTAATCCTGCTATGCACTGTTTCTCCGGCTTCTGGCTCTTGCTTAAAAATCATTATAATTCACCATGCAGTGGAATGTGCCAGCATGTTCCATCACACTGGGAGGAGCATCCAGTGAATCTCACCTTCTTTGCCATGCCCCACAGCCCTGATACCCTAGTGAGGGGAGGGAGAACATTTTTCCTCATCCAAGCCACCACATGGCACATGGTGAGATGGCGTCAGTCTTCCAGCTCCCATGCCCCCTACCCCCTACAACTCCCCATATCACCCCCAAGTGATCCCCACTCACATCCCATCCCCACCAACAGGGTCAGCTCTATTGTGCTGCCCCGGCGAGATGCAGGGCCTGCTGCCCCTAGTGCTGCTGCCAGTGTGGGACAGTGCCAATTCTCCCACTCTCAGGAACCCAAGGCCAGCTTTACCACCCACCTCGGGTGGCAAGGGCAGGGGAGAGAAGAGGTCGTCTCTCCCTTGCCCCCTCTACCATATGGCAAATGAAGGGTGAGGTCAGGTTTCCCACAAGCATTCATGGAGCTGGATCATCTGCACCTCTGTCGATGGGGTAATAAATTTAAAGGGGGTAGAAAGCACTGTTTTCTGAACTTAGGGTTGATTCAAGTCTGTTCCTCTTTGAATGATAACCAATTATGCCCTGTCAGACAAGAGTGTGAAAAAAAATGTTTCAGATGTAAGGATAATCAAATACAAAGCTGGTGTAGAGAGAATATCAGTTTCCCTAACCAGGTGTACTCAGAAAGGATTGTTTAAGAAATACACACTCAGCTTGTTTTATAACCAAGGCTATAAAGCTATGTTTGATCTGATGTTTGCTATACTCCTTGCTACTGATGTTTATCTTTTCCTCATCATATTTGAAGGATCCTCTCTTTACCATCTTCACTTTCAGCTGGGCAAATGAATGTGATTTGTTCATTTTAAGGTTTTCTGACTCTCTAAGAATGGATACGACTCAAATCCATTTCAAGAAAAGGTAAGTGGTCACTTGGTACTTATCCTTCTCCATGGTTGTGTGATTCCTTCTTCTGTATACTCTGGTAGAAGTGAAGTGGGGAAAATAACATATGTGGTGACAGATGGTCCACAGAGAAAAAAAAAATCACTAAAGGCACGGTGACCAGGTAGGGCAGGGATTGCCTTCAGCTAATTTAGGTGTACGATCATCCTACATGGAGAAGTACAAGATGGAGATCCAAAAGGATGTAAAGAAGAATTGAGTTGAACTCCAGAATTCTTGAGCTTGTAAAATCTATTTTTAGATACATTGTTTTGTGAACACAGTTTTTTGTTTGTTTGCTTGTTTGTTTTTTTGTTTTTGTTTTTGTTTTTGTTTTTTCGAGACAGGGTTTCTCTGTGTAGCTTTGCGCCTTTCCTGGAACTCACTTGGTAGCCCAGGCTGGCCTCGAACTCACAGAGATCCGCCTGCCTCTGCCTCCCAAGTGCTGGGATTAAAGGTGTGCGCCACCACCGCCCGGCCAGTTTTTTTTTTTTTTTTAAATATAATGTCTTAAAGGAACGTACACTTGAGTCCTGTACACAGAAGTTTCATCTTCATATTTTCAACCATGCTTGGAACATTTAGCTCCCATCCAGGAAAGTGCAGAATGTCCCTGTCACAATCAAGCATCTAAAGTTAGCCATGTAGGTCAGTGGCTTTCAAATCTAAGAGAGATAAATAGTAGGCTGAGCCTGTAAGTGCAAAAGGAGAGCCACTGGGCATACTCTACAAATCAAGAACAAACCATGCTCATAGCAGAAGAAACTGTGGACAAAACTTAGAATTGGTTTTGAGAGTCTAAGACAGAACCAAGGTAGAGACTGAGTCCACTCCACTGGTGTGAAGGGCACACAGGTATACAATGTGTTTCCATGGAGGGGTGTACATATAGAGGAAAATCAGTTTATTTTTTATTTTATTTTATTATTATTATTATTATTAGTTTTTTGAGACAGGGTTTCTCTGTGTAGCTTCGTGCCTTTCCTGGCTCTCGCTCTGTAGAGCAGGCTGGCCTCGAACTTACAAAGATTCACCTGCCTCTGCCTCCCAAGTGCTGGGATTAAAGGCGTGCGCCACCACCGCCCAGTGGAAAATCAGTTTATATAGGAACAGTTTGTAGTTTCAAGCACCCACTTATAGTCTTGGAACATCTCCCCTGGTCATGGGCAAATAACTGTATCACTTGATGGATGAGAGTATCATAGGTATGATGCAAATAGAAGAGACATAAATCATTGTCCTCAAATGGTTTATATTCTAAATGAGGCAGAAATTAACATGTAACCAACTGGTTGTGGGGAAAATGGTAGATCTTGATAATATACATGATACATTATAATGATATGATAATATATGATATAGAGATAGGAAAAAGAAAATTGACTTGTGTGTGTTTTTGGTAAAGTGACTCAGGCTGTTGCTTAGCTGGAGGTAGGAAGATTGAGGTGACATTTATGTGCCTGAGATTATGAGAAGGTGGCTGGGTGAGAATCTGAGGGAAAGGACTCCAAAAAGATTCTCAGCTGATGCAAAACAGTTGACATTTTTGTGTGTATGTGTGGTAACAAAACTTTCAAATGGCAGAAGACTGTACTATCTTACTTCAATTACCACCAAACCCTTACAGACATTCCCATTGATCAATCTGATCTGGGCAATCCCTCAGTTGAGACACCTTTTCTTGTGTAACACTAGAGGTTATATCAAGTTAGTAGCTAATACTAACTAGGATACATTGTAATTAAAGAAAATGCACCATGACAAATAACCAAAGCAAAGAGTTGTGGGAGAGGGCAAGAAGCTTGGTGTTGTAGTCAGGGGAAATCCACAGCGGAGAACTGGTAGGGGTCACTGGGAAGACAGATAAGGGGTGAAATGGAAAATTTAGAAAGAAAACCACTTAAGAGATGCATTCTTTCATGATTTTCTTCCCAGCTTGTCTCAATGAGATACTATGTTTTTCTTGGTCTACTTGGCAGATCATGGCTCACATATCATCTTATATCTTCTTTATGCTCATCTGTTTCAATGTTGCATGTGCTTAGTTTATACTTTTGGTTTAAATTCATCTTAATTAATGTTATTATGAGGTTCTATTTCTTGCTCTGACTTGAGATTTGTTTAGATTCTTGGTTTGAGGATCTGGGACATCATTATATTTAAGCATTTTCTGAGCTAGAATCAGACCTTCAAGCAGAGAATAAAGAAAATAAAGCCAAAATATTGTCTACAATAATTAAATGCTCTGTTTTTAGTCATCTATGTTTCTATCCAACAGGTAGTATTTTGTGCATGCTTTGTTGGCAGAAAAATCCAGCCCTTGTGTTGGAAGGATCTAGAATATAATGACTTACAGTACACATAACAGACTGACAAACATTATATATATATATATATATAATATATATACACCTGTGTGAAAATATTAGTCTGTCATAAGATAGCAATGATATAGTAATAATAGCAATAGTGACAAATTGGTTAACATTTAGGAATGAACTATAAAAGGAGTCATGTGTGCCAAGCTCTCTTTAATCTTCAGAATGATTATGCTACTTTTCCAGACAAATAAATTGAGGCATATAAAGTTGAAGGCCTTATCAAGTTCATATAATAAGTTAGAAAACTGTCCACCAGGCTTGAATTTGTTTGACTTCAGACCTGTGTTTTAAGCCAGTGGTCAAATCAGCTGAAAGCATATTAACATGTGAGTTCTAGTTGGTGTTTCTTCATATCCATCTAATTCCTGGGTAATGGTAATACTGTGGGTCCACTATGATTATCCATGCTCTGAGTCCCTCCCAACCTAGTGATGTATTCCCAAGGTCATGTACATTATTCAAATGATACAGAGACAGAAGAAGAAACACAGACATCCACAAGTATACTGTCAGCTCACTTCTTAAGTCTACTCAGATCTCCACAACTCTTAACTCCCTGATAAGGAAGGAAAGATTTCCTTCTCTAGCTTTTGTGGTTGAGTTCTTGTATAGGCTGAATAAAAACATATATTTTCACATTTTAGCTAAAACCTAAATCTAGAAGTGAGAAAATTTCTTAGCTGGGTCAGGACTCCCCCCACATGCTCCTCTGTGCATAGCATCAAGTGAGACTTTCCCTAGTTTTCTCAGACTTCACAGTAAATTACATTTGAGTGAGCATGGTAATTTTTTCCTGAGGTAGCTTTTCCTAGCTGAACCTGTCCTTGTTACAGCCTTATCTTACCTTCCTTCACCCTGCTCGTAACACAGGCAGAAGGCCTGTGCTTAGTCAAGGGAGGGACGGAAAGTCCAGATCATTTAAGGGACTTGCCCAAGGTCACCCTGGGCATCAGAGATGAAAGAAGGAAGAGGACTCTGTGCTCCTGACTTCTGCCCACAGCTCTATCTCCCTAAACATGTTGCTATGTTGCCATGACTTGCATGCTTTCCAAGAAGACAGAAAGCTGATCAAAGGGATGGTGTTAAAAACTTTCAAAATTTCTTTATAAAGTGAGGGTTCTGAAAATAAGTAATAACAGAACTACACCAATCTGTTCCTTCCACTCAAGTACAGTGTTTGATTCTCCACAGTCACCGAGGCAAGTCTGTAGCTTTCCCCTGCCTACTTTCCCGTGGATCAGGGTCCAGTTTTGCCTTTACATTACACCATTACTGGTACCTTACAGGAGGCATATAAATAAAAGAGCAGAAACATGTTGGGTTATTTAAAGGCACATCAACCAAAGTATGAGGTATGTGTAAAAACACATTCAAGCCAAGTATGAGATATGTGCCTGGTTTTTTAAAGAGCTCAATTTAAACAGACAGAGTAGTTTATACCTGTATTGCTATTGCACAAGGCAGTAGAGGGACTAGTATTAGAAGTCAAGGTCATCCTTGGCTACATAATAAATTCAAGGTCAGACAGTTATACATAAGACTCTGTCTCAAAAGTCATCCAGTCAATTAAATAAAAACACCCTAGATGCGTTTGATAAATTTGAGTTCAGTGTGAATTCTTTTTCTTTTTTTTTTTTTTAATATCCTGAACCACCTATGGGAACTGTATTTTGGTTTGGTTTGGTTTCTGACTAGCTTTCGAGTCAAGGATCTTGTAGAATGATGAACCATAGCAGTCAACTTTTGGTACGTTTAATTCTAGATAATAGCATGTATTCTTTGGAATTCATTCTTCCATATTTCAGCCCTGCTTCTTGCCAACTGTATAGCTTGGTAAGTTACATAATCTTCTTGTGCCTTCCTTTTTCTTGTCATTATAATGAAGAAAATGACAGTCTGTGACTTCCAGGGGCAATCTTGAGTGTTCATGGATACAACGCATTTAGAAAATTACCTAAAATGTAGCAGGCATTTTAACAAATGAATTATATTCCTTTTAATCACTATCAAATAATGACAGTGTCAGTCTAGAATCAATCATTCTGAAGCTATAGGAGAGAAGGATATATGGATGGATAAACAGATGTATCAGGGTGTGTTACAGGCAACTGGCCTGTGATTGTGAAGCTGCTTATACACTTATGAGAGTTTGTAAGGTTGTCTTCCACAGAGAAGCATTGAGAAGGGCAGGTTACTAGCAATGTGGAATCCAAAAGCATGAGATGAAACCGCTGTAGCATATGCTGAACCCCATTTCCATTCTTATTGATTTGAAGGTGGTAGCAAGGATTTTTTGCAGAAACTGAAAGAATGCATGATAGTGCTAGCATGCATCTGATCAAGAGGAGTCAGATGAATGGAAGGAAGGACCCACAGGAAATGAAGAAATTGCAATCCCAGCTGCTGCTTATGTCCATTAAGAGAGTCATCAGGTCAGTTACAAAAAAGCTCTACAATTGCTTTTCTTTTATGATCTAGAGTCCTGAAGATCCATTCTCATGGCCCATGCTGATTGAAAAACACAAGAAAGGAAATCTGGGGAAAGTAGCTCATTGCCATGGGTAGATAATAAAACTAGCTAATTTAGTAATATGCAAGCCAATTTAAAATTGTGTCACCTGAAATGATGAGTGTGACAGAAAATTAATTGTTAGAATATGAAGTTTTCTTAAAGGTTAATGCTGAGGTCTCCAAACCATGGAGTCGTAGTGTATCCATACCCCTTTCTTTAGCTTTCAATGTGAAGAGAAAGGAAACTTCAATTTCTGAAGTAGTTCTAGATTTGTGTCATTGCCCCATGAGTCCAGGGGCATCCAGAGTCTGCTAGCTTTCTGCCCATCATGTATATCAGATAAATCTTACTTTTGGGGTTACAGAATATCTACCCCATCCCCTGACAATGAACACTCCAGTCAGAAAGGAAGGAAAAAGGCAGAAACAAAGTTTCTAGAGGTGAGAAACAAAGCTTGCCTTGAATCTAGCAGACCACTGCTTCGGTCTCCAATGGACAGAATGCCATCACAACTTTACTTGTAGCATCAAGGGAAGCAGGAAATGGGATTTTTTTTTCTTAAAAATATACTAGGACTCCAAACCAACTAGGGCTTTGTTAGTGAGGAGAAGAGGGAGGCAGATATCATATTAATAACCAGCATTGACTACCAGAAAATGAAAGTCCAAAAACAGAAAGATTGGTAAAAAGTTCCTGGAAAAGGAATGCTAGGTTTGTGGATCATGGGAATGATTGGCCCAAGTGACTGAAGATGCAGTACTGAGTTATATCTGGATGGAGAGCAGATAAACTCAATGTAGGGTGGGGAGGGTCTGGTGTAAAGATTACTCTGTGTCTTGCTTGATTTAGAAGAAGGCTGGCATATAGAGCAGCCTGGACTTAGTGCCAAGGTTATGTTCATCACACTCCAGAATCTTCATTCTTTTCCACTGATGCATCTTGAAGCCAGGAACATCTGATAAAGGTAAGGAAGCAGTGTCAGACTCTTTTCATGATGGACTTTCTAGGCTAATGTAATTGAAGCAAACATTGATGGAAGTTGAGTTGTACATTAGACAGTTTGCTATATAAAACTAAATAAGTGGGAAAGACAGGCTTAGGGGTGTGGTAAACCTCAGCATTTACTGGTACTACCTCAATTCTCTGAGTCTAGGTTTCCACTAACCCATGACGGAAAGATGGATGTCTTTGTCATCCAGCTGTTCTGAGAAGAATTTTTCAGCTTATGTAAGAAGGGCTTGGCTTTATCCAGCACTTCCTGGTCTGGATAATTACCTTCTTCTCTGAGGTTTCTGGAAACCTCTATCTCAAACTCACCCAGTGACACTGTGGGAAGATCCAGACTCCAGTATCACATAACAATAGTTTCAAAACCTACTCCTCATCAGGATATAACTTTGGGTGACTTAGGTGTTCCCAGCCACAGTTCTCACAAATGAAAAATAGGATAATGATGCTTAGATCATGGGGTTTCTAAGAGGTTAACACTAGTCAAGATTAAACAAACGTAAACAAAATACAGTACATGAAAAGCTAGTTCAGGACCCAGTAAACACTAGATCTGCTCAGTGCTTAATTTTTCTTTTTTAGTTAATAGGGAGACATAAGATAGATAGATTATTCAGTCTGAAGCTATTGGGTTTTTCTTGACATCATCTTATCCCCCAAGCCTGGGTGTCACTTTTTTGTTAATCCTACTTTTGAGTTCATCTTTGATAAACTTATGGATAACCCTTTCTTTGTGGCTGTAGACCATCAAGATCAGATCCTGATCAGTATCAGAAACCCTGGACACTTTTTGTGTAGAATATTATATAAAGCAGGTAATGCATTCTAAAGTATCTGAAAAATTATGATAGATGCTCAAATTGTCTAGTAAAGAAAATAAAAATAATAGAAGAAGAAAAGGAGGGAGGGGAGGAAAAAGTTGGAGGAGAAGAGAAGAAGAAGGAGAATGTCAATAACTACAGTAGGTAGTAGGAAGAAAGTAGTGCGTTTTCCTTAAGTTTCTGTGGTGAAACCATGTCTGATGGAAATAGAGACTTTTCCCTTTAAATGGCACTCAAGGGACCCCTCTCTGTTCATTCTGTTTCTCACTTAGAGCTGTCAACAGAAGTCATGACTCAGAGGTCTGCTGAGGGAACAGGCTGAATGTGGCACCTGATGAGAGGACTGTCAGGGGATCCTGTCATGCCATGCATTTAGAAAGCATCCTGTCATCAGGCTGATCACAAGACTTTTTTCCTTGTGACTAATGGGTAGTTTTCTTTAATCTCCAGAAACCTCTGATCAATTAGCTGCTATTTAAGCCAATCAAGGAAATTGAGATATGGCGTTTAATTAGCTTTCTGAAGGTTACACGTGGCATCATTCAGCTGAGAATCCTGAAGTGGAACATGGGGCAGAGCTGGCTGATGTGGAAAGAGAGGAGGAAATGCAGTACACAGGTGATAAGAAAGATGAAAGGCATGAGGTGTGATGCATGTTCCCAATCCAGCAGGAAGGTTGTTGGGTCCTTTTCTGTGCCTCCTTTGAACAACTGTCTTGTGTTCCTATGCCACTCTTACATCATGAATTCGACTAAAGCTTAGCATAGGACCTCGTGTCCCCACTTAACATCAGTTTGTTCACATGGGGACAGACAATGGAGCTCTTGTGAAGATTTGGTATTGTAAATTTTAGGTTGTCACAAGTGAAGGCTTTAGCTTCAGCTATTGTGATCATTGTTGTCTGGGTCAAAGTTTTTCAAGGCTACTTCTTGTTTTGTTTTGTTTTTATGAAAGAATTTAGTTTCTTCTCTCTGTTGATTTCCAGTATGTGAGCTGTTCCTCTCAGTGCCTGGCTTTAACACATTTGAGTGCTCAGCCCTGTGCTCCTCTTCCAAGTGCCCTCCAGTCATCCATGGCTTGACATCTCTTCCCTGGAGTCCTCTGGAATCTCTCTTCTGACTCAGTTTATTTACACATAACTTGCTTTCCTGTGAAGAGGTGACTGCCACTCAGAGGGGTCACTGGCTGTTTCACGCTTTCTCTTCAGCTGTGGCATTTCTAATTCCTGGTTTCACTGCTAGCCTGGAAGCTTGGACTGGTGTGTGAATTTTCTATGGCTTCTGAAATGAAGAACCACGATCCCATCTGCTGCAAACAGCACACACTTATCTTCTTGCAGCATTGGGGTTCAGAGTCTAACTTCTATCTGCTGAATTCTCTAGAGCAGGAGTCACCCTTGTTTTTTCCTGCTTCTAGGCACTCTTTCTCTCCATTGGTTCTTGGTCTTCAAAAACTACAACTGTTTTAGGATCTTCAGGATCTCCCTGGATCTGACTCCAGGTCTTCCTCTCATAAAGACATGTTGTTTACATTCTTCCCACCCAAAAAATCCAGGATGCATTTTCTAATTAAATCTTACCTTAATTACACCTACAAAATCATTTTACCAGGGAAAGTTATATAAAAACTTTAGGACACATATGTCATTGGAAATCATTGGAGACCAAAGTTCTTGTCATTGCTAATTATAGTGGACTAAATGGTGTCCATCCCCAAGTTCACATGTTGAAGTACCAACCTCCAATATTGCTGTGTTCCTGTGTTTGGTGAAGGAGTCTTTTCAAAGCTTATTTTAAAATGAGTTCATTTAGGTGGGTCTTGATTCTGTATGAGTGTTGTCCTAAGATTCAGACCCAGAAATAGCTGCAGGGAAATGGATTTGAAGACATGAAGAAGGTGCCATCTGTGAGTCAAAGAGAGATTGATAATCTACCTTTCTGACTCTTAAACTCAAACATAGAGCATCTAGAACTTTACAAAATCAAACATCTGTTGTTTAAGCCACCCAGGCTCTGGTACTTTGTGGTGGCAAGCTTAGCAACCAACACACATCCAGTAGCTTCTAGTTAATGCAATAACCGTGTATGATGGATATTTTTTCATTGTTTTTGACTGATAAGTTTATTTGTTATTGTCATGGCCTGCCTGAAAATGAGAGGCACGTCCTAGGATATAAGAATTTGACATTTTTGGCCTTTTGAATGGCAGGAGCCAATTTCTTATGTGTAACACATCGTCTCTTCTAGGAATTGTTTTTCTAAATCAAGCTTCCTAGCATGGGCCATTACTGACCATGTGGTTTGGAGAAATTTGCTTCATCTAACTAGGCTTCTACTTCTTATCTGTAGAATTGGGAAGAAGAAAGATGGAGGTCAGCTTATTAGCAGAGAGTTTGTCTCCAATTCATGAATGGTCACAGGCAAGGGGTTTGGATCAGAGCTTACAACAGTGATGACTTGGTGTCTTAGTCAGTGTTCTATTGCTGTGAAAAGACACTATGACCATGGCAACTCTTATAAAGAAAACATTTTTGGGGGGCTGGCTTGCAGTTTCAGAGGTTCAATCGATTATCATCATGGCAGGAAATATGGCTGTGCTCAGGCAGACTGATGCTGAAAAGGTGGCTGAGAGTTCTGCATGTGGATTGGCAGACAGCAGGAGGAGAGAAAGAGAGAGAGACACTGGGCCTGACTTGCACATTTAAAACCCCAAAGCCCATCTCTAGTGACATACTTCCTACAACAAGGCTGCACCTACTCTAACAAGACCAGACTATCTAATTCTTGTCAAGTAGTGTCACTCCTTAATGACCAAATACTTAAATCTATGAACCTAAGGGAGCCATTCTTATTCAAACCACCACACTCAGAACCTGCAATCATTATTGTGTTACATGCTTTCTATAGGGATTGCAAAATCCTGTCAGTTCCTGGACTGGGCACTCATCACTTATTGTAGCAGCCTCCTCTGTTTTATGTCTGTTTCCTTGTATGGACACAGTCTTTCATGCATTCTCTCACAGCCTGAGAGATCCACTGCATGTCAGACATGTTACACTAATTATGTTGTCTCATTTTATTGTTTTCGTGTGTGTGTGTGTGTGTGTGTGTGTGTGTGTGTGTGTGTTCCTGTATGTGTGCTGTCTGCCCCTTCACTCACCACTGCAGGGATGGTTCATTGTGGTACCCTTCTTTTCTGGAATAGAGCCTGACAAGAATAGTGTTTAATAGCCTGTTTCTGGGGCCAATGAGATGGCTCAACAGGCAACATTTCTTGCTGAATAAACCTGATGACCTGAATTTAATATCCCGAACCCATGTAAAGATGGAAGGAGAGAATAAATTCTACAAAGTTGTCTTCTAACCTTCACACACAACCTTGGTTCATTTGTGCTTCCCACCACATCTCTGTCTCTGTCTCTCTCTCTGTCTCTCTGTCTCTCTCTTTCACACACACACACACACACACACACACACACACACACACACACACAAACACACACACACACACACACCGCGGGGTGAGGGGAGACAGACATAAAATAAAATTTAAAACAAAGCCGAGTACTTAATTAAGTCTGATAATTTAAAATTTTCCATTTTAACATCGTCATGTTGTTTAGAATGGTTTGTTCCGGGGCAGCTGAGGCTGGGAAACAAGATTGGGAAGGAAACATTGTTTTGTATCTATGTTAGTTGCTACTATTTTCTGTATATCAAACCTCCCCTGTAAGAATATATCCCAGGCTGGGAAGATGGCCCAGTCGGTAATTTCCTGGTGCACAACTATAAGGTTCTGAGTTTGTATCCCTAGCACCTATGTAGAAGTACATCAGGAGTCCAGCCAATCAACGTGTCTCAAGTTCAGTATGAGACACCATCTCAAAAAATAAGACAGAGAATAATTTAGTAAGTTCCAGTATTTACCTCTGGCCTTGACAAGTACTTGGAAACATATGCATACATACCTGCAAATGCACATACCCACACAAACACCACAAATACACACACACACACACACACACACACACACACACACACTCACACACACACACACACACACACACACAGGCAAAATAATATTTATTCTTTGAATTTTAACACCAATTAAAATTTGCCTAGATTCTAATAATGAAGTGTAGAGTAAGGCTTCAGTCAAATTATCCCAGTTTACACCATGATGTAAACTTCAAACTTCAACGGTTTAAAATAAGAAAGGTTTATATTTATCTACAAAGGTAGTTTGTGTCCAGGTGCCTCCAGGGCAGCTGGCCTTTTTGTGCTAGTGGATGTTGTTCCTCCATAACAGTATCAGATCTCTGGGATTTGGTGCAGATGGACAGAATATGCAACACAGCTCCTCAAATTCTTCGGCCCAGCATGTATCGTGGCAATGGAAAAGGGAGAAGTAGCCCTGCCATGTGCTACCTACAGCGGAAAATAGGGCAGGAAATATTGGAGAAGACAGTGCCCCTACCATAGGCTGACTGGAAGATTAAATGTGTTGCCTCCTTAGGAAAAGAAAAGGAGAACTATTCTTCTCTGCCAGCCTCTACTTAACTTACCTCCTTACAAGACTACCTTCCCTACTTACACACACACACACACACACACACACACACACACACACACACACACACAGAAATGTGATGTAATTGAATGGTCACATTTCTGGGCATTGTTTTGTCAACTGTCCCAGGTGAAAGGGAGTCATCTGTTGCATTGTTATCTTGTTTGTTCACGATAAGGTGGACAGACAAGAGGGAGCTCCACAGGTGCACTCTGATTATCCACCTTAACAGTTGTACAAACAGTGATATAGTGTTGCCAGCCGGCCCTGACAGTGCTCTTTCTGTTCCACCCTCCAAGATCACAGAGAATGGTAGTTCTTTTTCATTTGGTAAACAGGTGAGGTCACTTCTTGGACTTAAGGTGTAAGTCGCTAGTCATGAACTCAGTTCTCTGGAGAAGCTGGCATTCATGTGCCTACTACAGCTAGGGCATCTGTCTATCTTGTTAGGCTCTTCTGGGGGAAGTTCTCCTTCTGGAATCTGAGAGAGAGTTTAGGGGTGTTTTTGGTCCGGATCCATAATCCACAGCACCATGAAAACATGATGATTTTAGCTCACAAGTCCACAGTGATTTTTAGTTTCAGTTACAAGAATAGTCTACACATAGACTCATGGTAGCAGGGAAGATGGCATTATTCCACTTCATGAAGGAAGAAGTCAAGGGAGGTAAAACAATGTGTCTCATATTCAGTGTGGGGCACCAATCCAAGTTCCCTTTGTCTCCAAAGTCTGTTTCTGTCTCTCTAAAGAACAGGTGGAATTTGCCACATTGGCAATGTATTTTTAAGTATGTATATATTAAAGTTACAAATGGCTTAAACGTCAAGTTATACACTTAGACAGTACTCTGAAGTGTGTCCAGAGAAGGAAAGAAGTAAAACTCCTCACTTTAGACAGTATGAGGCTAGAAATAAGCACTTGCCTAAAGTCAATGGAGGAAAGCAGAAAAGAGAGGCTATACAAGGATGCCTGGGGTATTTTCCAGGAGCTCGGGCAATGGTAGATGTTTAACAGGCATCAGAGTCAGTTGGAAAGGTGTGGAGACATGGCTTAGTCGGTAAGAGAGTGTATTGCTCCCACAGAGGACCCAGGTTCAACTCCCAGCACACATGTGGTAACTTATCATGGCCTTTAACTCCAGTTCCAATGGCTCCTTCTGAATTTCAGACTCTTGAACACACTTAACATACATGAACTTATGTAAACACACACACACATACCCAAAAATAATTACATACAAGTAAAGCAAGAGTAAGTTTGGAACTTTACTCATAATTTATGACAAGACCTAAGATGACATATTACAGCCAGAAATGTTAACAGTAATAATGTGAATACAGTGACAGCAATAGGTCTGATCAGGGCATGTTGAGCACAAACCTAAATCTAGGCACTGCAACATGCTTAAACAAAATTCTATAATACTTAATTCTTCATAACAACTATATAAAAATGTTCTGCATATAGGAAAGCTAACATTCTTTATGGCTACAGGGGCCAAAGTTACTTATCAACTGAGATTCAGACAGGATTTGAACCCAGGTATTTCAATTTTCCAGCATGCATTCTTCTTCCTCCTATGACTTTCCAAAAGGCAAATGTCCTCTGTTCATGGACTTCCTGAGAACCGTATGGATGCTGCAGAGTTTTCCTGGACAGGTGTGTGCTTTGCATAGCATTACAGTTGGCAGAGAGCTTCGTCCTTTTTGAGGGTGCTCATGATCAATATCACATCTATATTCAGATCAGGAGAGCATGCTTCATTCTTGCCCACAATGAACACTGGTACTTTCATGACTATTTTGCTTTATAATAAAAGAAACACACATGAACATGTGCACAAGTGTGGTCATCTTTATGATTATTTTAGTACATTATTCTTGAATTTTGAAAGCTGAATATTTACTTAAGTATAATTTACAAACAATTGAATACATCTATTTAAAGTGAACATTTAAAAGTGATTAGCATGATGCACACATCCCCCACAGTATGAATATAGATTTCTAGCTTTCCCCAAACACCACCTTTAAGATGTATTACAGTGAATTGCATCACATATCCAGACCCAGGTACCCCTGAGCTGCCCCTACAGGCTGAGGATCAGTGGCTGGGCAATACTCCATCAAAAACTACTTTTCAATTTGCTAGATGTTTCCTTTTTTTTTTTAATTAAAAAACAACTTCTTTCCTTTTACATACCAACCCCTATTCTGCCCCCCTCCCCTTCTCCTGCTGCTAGATGTTTCTTAATGCTGGACACAATTTAATTTCTAATTTCCCCTACAGTAAATTAAAATCTAGTGACAATTCTCTGGTAACTCCTCTGGTAATACATTAGGTAATTGTTTAAAAGAATGTTGTAGTGTTTTAATAAAAATTGTCCCACACTGACTTCTGTATTTGAGTACTTGGGTCTCCATTTGGTGGCACATCCCATTGATACCTCAGATGTGAAGCCATGGACCAGCCTTTTGTGGTGAATGCTTCTTCTATACTGTTCATACTTTTATTATGATAAAACAGAGGTGTGAGAAGGATACTGATAAGAAGAGATCCTAGACTTGGGATGACAAGTAGATCATTTTTGGCATAAGAAACTTCTCCCAGCCCCACTCAGGTGACTTGTTAAAAATACCGAATTGACGCTGGGCGGTGGTGGCACACGCCTTTAATCCCAGCACTCAGGAGGCAGAGCCAGGCGGATCTCTGAGTTCAAAGCCAGCCTGGGCTGCCAAGTGAGTTCCAGGAAAAGGTGCAAAGCTATACAGAGAAACCCTGCCTCAAAAAACAACAAAAAAAAAACAACAAAACAAAAATAACAAAAAACAAACAAAAAATACTGAATCCAATAGATTTCTGAGGGATTTTAAAGAATAATATCTTCTGAGTAATGATTTTTAGTGCAACTTCAATGTTTTTATTGGACAACCTGAAATAGTTTTATAGTCTCTTCAACACAAATTGTGTAAGTTCTAGATAACCATTGTCCTCTGTTTTAAGGGTATGTGTGGGAAATGGATTAGTTTTTTCCAGTGTTTAAAGCCTTGAAACAGGTGATCTCAGTGGGTATCATCACCTCTAGAGGAGGCATTTATATATTTATATAACCACACCAGGCCATGTTGCCCAGGCAAGAGTGTATTTCAGTACAGGGGGAATCAGTGTATGTCCTCCACCATGTCAGCTAGGCAGTTACTCGCAAGGGAATCTCAGAAGAAACACAGTTGGTCTTCCATGTCCATGGTTCCAAATCCAAGAATTCAACTGTGTGGATGGAAAACATTCCCAACCAATATTGTATAAGTACTGAGCATGGAACTTGGGAGGATGGGTTCTGGAAATCAAACATAAAGTCTGGCATAGGATAGACAATACTCTGCCACCTATGTACTCATTGCACTCTACATAAGAGGTTCTTAAACCTTTTCCACATGGATCCTCTTTCACATGAAAATCTTGTGTGTAGGCCTAGTATATAGGTTTATAAAATAACTATACATATCAAGCATTTACTGTTAACTCATAAAGAAATTAGTGTTAAGACAGTTCTTTGGTAGAAATCTCATTTTACCATTTATTAAAACAAAGGTAAGTTGAAGACTAATTAGATAATGGTTTACTTTTATAGGAAGAAATCATGGGTAAATATTTGATAATAGAAGATAAAACAGTTGAATCTTGGGGACTGGCTATCAGGCCACTGTAGCATGAATCTTAAAAAGTTTTATTAATAAAAAACAAACCTGGATCCAAGTATTGGGGTGAACACTGAAAGATCAGAGAAACAGAATAAGCCACATTTAACCTCACCTTGCCAATTTCTCAGCTGATCTTGTTTCCTCAGACTGGAAGACTGAGTACTCATCTGAATGGATCTCAGCTGAACTGCTGCTGAAAACTAAAAGCTTAAAAAGGCTAAAGTTCCTGGTCCTTGTGCCTTATATACCTTCCTGCTTCCTGCCATCACTTCCTGGGATTAAAGGTGTGTGTCACCACTATGGCTGTTTCCAGTGTGGCTTAGAACTCACAGAGATCAGATGGATCTCTGCCTCCATAATGCTAGGATTAAAGGTGTGTGTGCTATCATTTTCTGGCCTCTATGCCTATCTAGTGGCTGTTCTATTCTCTGACCCCAGATAAGTTTATTAGGGTGCACAATGTATTGGGGGGACACAATATCACCACAGGCCACTCTAGTCAAAACAAGGAGATGAAGGGTCAAGGAGAAACCCTGTCTCAAAACATTAGTGAGGAGAAGCAGAAGAAGATATCAGATGTCAAATTCAGGTCTCTACACAGGAAAGTTTTTATTTCTAAACAAAAAAAATAAATGCTATATAAATAGTCACTGAAAGGTCTACCATAAGTATAACTCTCCAGGATTATATCAGAAAAGTTTGAGTTGATGTATGTACAAGACTATTTAATGAAGTAGTATCTGTCATGCAAAAAAAAAAAAAGGTAAAAAACATCACAACCTTCTTCAATATAGTACACTGAATAACACAGCCAAATAAAACATATTACATGAACACAATGGAATGTTCATTATGATACTATGAAAAAGAATGAGGAGGCCATCTATAGACTAAGCATATATGTAAACGATGCAATGGTAAAATGTCAAACCATTGAATTCATCATGGTAATTGAGTCACTCTAATAGTAGAGGGGAGAAATGAAAGTGTCCTTCTCCACTAAAAATCCCCCAAATAAAACAAAACTCAAGTCCAAAGGAAAGAAGCAATGAAATCACTGTTGTATGCCATGGGAATGAATAACCAAGCTTATATTTGAAGATTAAAACTTGTTAGCCATTTGTGCCACCTTTACTATATATTTGAACTTAATGTATGAACTGCTTGTGGTCAAGAAAAATTCTCCAAAGAAGCATACTAGTTGAACGTGTATATGTCCTTTATATTCATGATTCCCTCAAAAAATTTTCTGTAAGTATAGATCAAAATTCTTAATTTTTTATGCTTTTTTGTTTCCTTTTTCAATTCTGACATTTTTTTTTGTTTGCTGGTCTTCTATATTTATGTAATTGATTTTAGTAATTTTCATCTCCCCATATCTTCTCATTCTATGGCCCTCCCTTTCTGACTGCGACCCCTCTTAAATCCTCCTCCTACTGAGGGGGGACCCCTGAAGTTAGGCAAAACTGAGTTTATTTAACTCACCTCCTGTGAGCTATCTGAAGATCATAAACCTACCCATGAGTTATTTTGCTAAAGAAAGAGGAATCCAAAATCTACCAAGTACAGAGCTATATATCATATTCATAAGGACTGGGAAAACAAACCTTTACATATCACTAAGATTGTAAAATATATGACTGGATGATCATATTGTGATATTCAAGATATTTTTTGAGAAAAAAAGGGGACACTAACAAACTTTCATCTGAGGGGAAAGGCATAAGACAGAATGTCCCATATGAATTAACTTTTCTAAAAGACTTTAACCTGCAAACACAGAGTAATAAGAGTGTCAGACATGTAGGCTTGCAGCTGCATTATACTTTCTGTTCTTGTGAATGTATTATATTTTTAAAAATCATAAAAGACGTTATAGAGATGAATGAAGAAATCTGATTATGCCCTGAGTATTGTTTATAGTAAGGACTCAGTGTTAACATTGTAAAGTGTTAAGATGCTATTATAGATACAGGAGATTGTGGTTATAAGAGGTCCATAGGAAAGAACACAGCACGGAATTGAATGAACCCTGGACTTTCTTTGCAGCAGCACTTAAATGCAACAAGACAACAACATGAGTATGGGAAATGTCTGATAGTTGTTGAACCCAGGTAGATGATGTATGAATTTGTCAGTCAATTTGTTGCACTTCAATTTTTCACTATGTTTCTGTTTGTTTGGGTATGTGCACAACAATCACATACACACAGGCATGAATACATGTGTGCACATGTGTACTAGGGCACAATGGTGGAAGTCAGAGGACAACTTGTGGAAGTCAGTTCTCTCCTTTTACCATTTGCATTCTGGGGATCAAACTCAGGTTTCTAGCCTTGGCAGCAAGCACCCTTACCCACTGAGCCATCTCCTAGGCCCTTATCTAATTTCCTCTAAGTTAAAGTACTTTCCAATAAATGTTGGAATAACAAGATCTATTGAGTATCTTGAGTTGTGTGTTTGTTCAGAAGTATGACTAACCATTATTCTTTTTCATGGTGAATTTTGCTATGCACTGAACTCTTAGAAAAGATGAGAACTTGAGGGATTCTATCCTGACATTTTGAGCAATTCCCTGAGTCATTTTCTCTGGCTCCTGATATATCAAGTGCAGGTATATCTACTCAATAACCTGGTAGATTTTTAACTGCGACACCACAGGTTAAACACCTGTATTATTGCTCTGTCTATTTACGTGTGACAATGGCCAGTTTCTCCATGCTTAGAGTATACATTTACACATAATACAAGGCTGCTATGGAACCATGGTGATGTACATTAAGCACTTTGCAGGGTTGGGGAGGTATCAGTTGGTCATGCCTTATCTCACTTCTAGAAACTATACTTAGTTCTTCCATTCTCTAGAGCCATGCTAGTTACTGACATTGTAACCACATTACAGAAGAATGCCTGTGGATTTCTGTTCATGTGATTGCTATTGGAGAACTATGTCTAAAGATCTATTTTTGATGCTGTGTCTTCAAGTCATTTTGGAAGCAAACCTGTAAGATTCCAATCATAGTAAGTGAAAGCAAACTTACAAATAATAAACACAACGTTTCGTGGAATTTTCTAGTATCATTGTTGTTTAGTCAGACTGAAATTTAAAAAGTAACCTAGCATCCTTTTTCAGATCTTTCTTTCAAAACTAATCTGAGGTTGTGTTTCTGCATTTTCCCTGATCATCTTGTTCTTTGAACTGGACATCAGAATTCTCAGTAAGTTGGGATTGCTATCATGTTTGCCTCTGAACAAAGTTATTTCCAGAATTCCACATTAGACATATGGCTATTGCTGAAAACACATAGTCCCTTCATTCTGAGAAACTGTTCAGCAACAGCAATTTGGGTGAGTCCCACATGTGTTCATGTTCTTCTTCATGCTCTCTAGTAAGGCTGGGTTATTACTTTGTTTCTAGACAAAGTTTCTGGGCTATGTTATGTTTGCTCCAGAGCAATCATGCTCTTGAGTTCCTTTTTCCAAGCTGGGTGAAGTGAACGTCATCAAACACTGTGGCTTAAGGACAACCTTCAGACTCAAGAGAAGCAAACACAACTTGGGAAAGGTTCTCTTGAGTTCCTCTTCAGCTTATCTTTGGGAAGAGTCTCACACGTGGATGTCATCCACTGAAGCTTTGCAAAATTGTAAGCTGAGCGCTTTGTCAGAAATTCTCCATGTAGGAATCAATCCCCTCCTCTCCTTCCTGATCAGCTAACTCTTGCTCATTCTTTGCTGTGCACCCCAAATATCCCTTCCTCTAGGAAGGATCCTATATTAGCTTCCTTGGCTGACGAAACAAATACCACAAACATGGTACCTAAGCATAACATAAACTTGTCCTTTTGTAGTTGTGTGGGACAGATATCCAAATCCAGTATCCCTGGACCCTAGTCAAGTATCAGTAGCCAGTATTCCCTCTGGAGACTTCCCTGTAGTCTGCTTAGTTCTTTTGTTTGGGATGACTGTTGGATTCCTGTCTTTTGGTCATGTCACTCAAGTCTTCAATGCCAGTATTATCAAATGTCCTTCCCTGCCCTATCATCACACTTTCTTTTCTGGGTAGCTGTGTATCAAATCTCCACCCGTCCCCCTTAAAGAAACAGTGGTGTTGGTGTTCAGGCATACCTACATGATACACGATATTTACTCATCAAACTTACAAGTCTAACTTTACCACATCTGTAGACATGTTTTCCCCTAATAAGGTAACTTTTTCAGGTTGGGGGATTTAGAGTTGACATCTTCTGGAAGTTTTATTCAGCATACTGCACCTTCCTTACATTTTTACTTCCAACCCTAGCTTGTCTTGAGAATCTGGATTATGAACCTTTTATACCAATTCTGATTTAAGACCTTGTTTATTTTTGTCAGGGTATATTTAGTAATGATAATGAGGGGAATATTT
This sequence comes from Peromyscus maniculatus bairdii, assembly GCF_049852395.1. Classification (NCBI taxonomy): domain Eukaryota; kingdom Metazoa; phylum Chordata; class Mammalia; order Rodentia; family Cricetidae; genus Peromyscus; species Peromyscus maniculatus. The sequence continues at coordinate 36,770,483 of NC_134861.1, forward strand.
TTGTTGATAGCTAAAACCAGCTAGTTGGTAACTTAGGCTGGCCATCAAGAGCTTCAAAAATATCAGATAACTCATAAAACAGTGTTAAGATATAAAAATGATGTTCCACACCACTTTTCACATTATAAAACTAAGATAACATGTGTGGTAAGCAGATGAGCTGAGCTTTGAATCTAGACAGCTCAATCTGGAATATGTGTAGTGTTGTACCATGGACGACTTACACACTATTTCTCTCCACTAAAATACTCTGGAAGCCAGCCAGTATCCCCAACTGCTAACAAACATCTCATACTCAGCAATGTTTGGAAACTGAAGTTAGAGGTAGACTCTATACTGGCTTTGCTTTTAACTCCTATCGTGGCAAATGCAGAGTTGATGTACTGCATAAGGAAAAAAATACTTAGGGAAGTGGGTTTAGGTCAAATGTCTCACTGACAGAGAATTTTGATTTTTTTTTCCCCCTGTAGTTCCCATTCAGTTAATCCAGGCATTCACACATTTCCACAGGGTCACACATGTGCTGGTGCTTTCAACTACATAGACTATTGGCTGACATGCCCTTGACTCACTCTTGAATGAGCCAATATTGTTCACCATAGAAACTCACTCTCCTCATTGGTGAATTTCAGTCCTGATTTAAATGAAGTAAGAGAAGAAGCCATCATCTTTCTCTGTCTTACAGCATTTGTTTCAGCCAGCAATGCTCTGCTGTTCTGTTCTGTGTGTTAGGAAACCACCAAAATAGTTGTTCAGAGTTTCAAATTATTACTTTCAGCGTGTCCCTGAATCTTTTGAACTTCAATTTTCTTGATTGTAAAATAAGGATATTCAAAATCATCTCTTGGACATAAATACTTTAGAGACAATCATGTTTCCTAGGTCTACAGAAAGGTAATTTCTGTTCTTGTGTGTGTGTGTGTGTGTGTGTGTGTGTGTTTATGTATTGATTGAGAAATGGTCTTACTATGTTGCACAGGGTAGAATTCATGGGGTAGCTCTGGTTAAACCTCAAACTCACTCCCCTCTTGTCTCAGTCTGCTGAGTGCTAGGGGTGTTAGGTTAGCAATAGCATGGGCAGGGAAAGTAATTTTGAAGGGTAATATATGCTATAGACAGAGAGCTATAAAATACCCACACACAGAGAGGGGAAGGAAGAAAGGGGAGAGAGACAGACAGAGACAGAGACACAGAGACACAGAGAGAGAGACTTAGAGTCTCATGAACAACTATTATGGGAAAGTTATTTTCCAAGATGGCCCAAGATTCTCCCCTGGAAGGAGCCTTCTCAATGCTCACCTGTTGTTGGCTCAGCTTCTTGTAGATCTTCACAGTTCTCACCAGCATCAAACTTACTTTTCTTGGTTGGATTCTGGCCTTTCCTGGTTTCCCACAATCTTGCTGAACCTGCCTTTGCCTCAAGGCATTTGTTTAGCTCCAATGTATTGTAACATCCCTGTTCTCTTCATGTTATATAATTCCACATTTGTGAGGGAGGACTTTGATATCAATGTTTATCTTTTTCACATCTGGTCATACAATTTTCCCTTTGGATTTCCATAGATCTCAGGTAAAACTCTAGGTCTAATATTTACTAATTTGTGACCTTAAATGAGCTACTAAATTCCTATCATATGTGTTTTTTTTTTTTATAGTCACAGAGGAGTAACTTTGGATTTTACAGCCATTGAACTATAGTGAAAAAATAAATCAGATAAAAACAGAAAGATCTTAGCCTAGTACATGGCAAGGAGCCACAGTAGAATCCTAAGTAATATTTATGTTGATTTTGTGCCTAGATTGGAGGTCACCTTATAGTTGAATGGTTTATCTGTCAGTTGATCACTCAGCCTGAGCCATAGGGGGGCTGAGACTATAGGATGGTCTTCAAGAAAAGCTGGTAAGGATTTCTGTGTTGGTATCTATTCAGCATACTATAAATGTAGCTCTACTTGAATTCTACTTAAGACTGAAAAATAATGTCACAAATTAATACTTACATAAGTGAGGCTATTGACTTTTGAAAATTGCATTAATATCAAAAGTAAGTAAGATATTTTCTCTCCCTTCACATATCTGTTGGAGAAGAAAAACATAGGCTATCTGAAAAATATTAAGAAAGAGATGAGGGACCAGAGAGAGAGAGAGAGATGTTCCAGCAATTAAAAGCACTGGATGTTCTTCCAGAGGGCCTGAGTTCAGGTCCCAGCATCCAAATCGCAGTTCTGACCTGTTTAAAACTACAGTTTTAAGAGGTCTGATGTCCTCTTCTGGCCTGCTTGGGTATTACACACATGTGGCCCACTCATACATATAAAATATTTTTTAATTAAAGAAGAAAACAGATGAGTGTAATGATAATGCAGTGGAAAAGGGAACTTTTGGCAGGCCCAGTCAAGGTGAGCCACTAAAAGGTCATGCTACACAATAGATCTAATGTAAGAAGTTTATTGAGGGAGCGGGGAGCAGGAAAGACCATATCGGAGTGGGGACATGAGAGAGACATAGAGAGATAGAGACAGAAAGACAGAGACAGTTATAAATGAACCAAGAGACAGACAAACAAGATGGCGACATCTCTGGTGGCTGAGACCTTTAAAGGGGACATGTGTCAGTTCATAACTCCATGCAACTCCTAAGGACTAGAACAGCAGTGGAAAAACAGCATTCCTGGTGCACCAGGTGATGATGTAAGCTGCTGCCACCAAGGCACTGAAAGTCACATAAATGCTCTAACCAGAACTGGAATTGAGTAGGAGAAATGGGGCTTCAGGGGGGTGAGTGTTCGAGCTTTGTAGTGAATAAAAATTAGATTAGCAATTCACAAGATTTCAGTAGTATTGTTTGGTCACGCCTTACATACTAGAAATTCCTGTCCTTTGGAGTAGTGGCCTTCAAGAATGCTAATGGTATGAAAATGTCAAAGAACAAATGAATTAATAAAAAAAGAAAAAGCTAATAGTAATCTAAAAGCCATTTTCTTCCAACATATGCATTTTTCTAAGAAGACAGATATTTTGGTTCAAGTTCAGAGAAATCTTGAGTATTATTTAGGAATGGCTACTTTAAAGAATTTATTAAGGGCCTATCAATATCCAGTCAATACACTAGAATGTTCCTTATTATAGACTTCATAAGAGAGACCTTCTCAAAAGTATCATGTTCTGTAACAATCATAATAGGAAGTCAAGCTTAGTTAGAATTGCCCTAGGAATAATTCTAGGTTTGTGTGTGTGTGTGTGTGTATGTGTGTGTGTGTGTGTCTGTGTGTGTGTGTGTCTGTGTGTCTGTGTACAAATGCCAGAAGTTGTTTGAGTGTGTTTACCTCCAACCCTCTCCACATTATCTTTTGAGACAATGCCTCTCATTGAATCAAATAGATTTGAGGAGAACAGCTGACCAGTGAGCCCCAGGGATCCCCTTGTTTCAGCCTCCCCAGTTGGAGGATTACAGATGCAGGCCACTGCACTTACCTTTTTGTGTTGATCTCCAGGATCTGAACTCAGACAAGCATTTTACTGACTAAGCCCTCTTGCCTAGATTTCTCTAAGGACTGTTAGAGCCAGGCTTAGTCTGCGGATGTCTTGCCACTGAAAACACCCTCTCAAGACTGCTCTCAACCACTGCCTTGTCGTCCTGCTGCAGAGGCTGGAGTACAGCCCCTGATCATGGCTTTGCATTCTAAGAGCCCCGGGATGGTTGTATTTAGCTCTCAATGTGAATGTATCAAACAAGTATGTTTTGATTCTTTGAAAAGGCAAAATTGGAAACACACAGAATCAAAAGAGAATAATTTAGCAACCATCTGTGTACCTGCCATTTATAATTAATAGGTATTAACATTTCATGTTTTCTTTACACATTTGGTTCACAGAACTGCATCATTGTAAAGTTGAAGCCTGCTGCTTGGTCTCTTGCCCATGTCACTACCCTCTTCCCAAGAGAGCTATTAAAATGAGTTTGATTTGTAATTTACCCATCAAATGACAAAGCTTTAGCCCACAAACAATATGCTAAACTTTTAAATATTTATTACAATTATTCCCAAGTGATATCTGTCTTTCTGTGATTAGTGTAATTTCCTTCAACATGGCACTTCCTAAAGGTCTATTTTGATGCGTGTAGGTCAATTTCATTTATTCTCTTCCTCAGATAGATGTTAAGATGAACTTGCAGGTTTTGCTCGAACTTTCTAAGGACTCAGTATCATAGAATGGAGACCTGCATTGTTTCACAAGCAGAGAAAAATCTCCATGTGGCAAGGAGCTTCCCATAATTTTTTTTGCAATTACAACCAGATTTTGTTGTTGATGGTATCATTTCCCCTTCTAAGTTCAATTTATATTTCTGTTTGATTTTTTTTTTTGGGGGGGGGGTAAGGATGGAAAATTTGTACTCACAGTGTCATATATTAACTTTTATAAGGTCACACAACTTACTAAATAATAGAAATCTTGTAGAAATGGATTTCCATGGCCACTTCTTTTATCACCCATGTTCATACATGCCTAAAACCAGCAGATAGGAAGCAGTGTCCTCAACCCACTAACAAGGCCTGGGGCTGCCAGTCCTCAGTATAATCCATTTTCCTCTGTCCCACAGAACTTCCCAAGTAAGAAATTACTCTGTTAAAAAATACTTCTTTATTAATATCTTACTTTGTCTCCAGCTATGATAATTGTGCAGCAAATTGTTCTCTCCCTCCTAGACAAGCAAAATAGTGGAACTTATTTGTACAAGGAAGACTCAGTCACAGAGAGAGAAGGGCTCACCACTTTTACTCACTGTAATTCTGATGTGAGCCAACCTCTTTAAGTTACAGGCTTTAAGAAAATAAGTATCAGAATAAGGCAATGCTCTCTCCAATGTTGACTGAATAAATGGTTTGATGATAAGAAACATAATTTGGTTGCTTCTTCGTCTTTCTTTCTTTCTTTCTTTCTTTTCTTCTTCTTCTTCTTCTTCTTCTTCTTCTTCTTCTTCTTCTTCTTCTTCTTCTTCTTCTTCTTCTTCTTCTTCTTCCTCTTCCTCTTCCTCCTTTTTCTCCTCCTCCTCTTCTGCCTCCTCCTCCTCTTCCACTTCCTCCTTTTTTTTTCCTTTTTAACTTGGGTACACTTTTGGAAATAAAAGAGCTTAGAGGTAACAAGCCCTGGCCCTAGAGTAAACTAATAATGAGGTAAGTCCTTATTCAGCCATTTGAAAGTAGAGGAAACATGTGAAGGTAACACATCTGTACTGAGTACAACTTCACTTTTTTGCTAAACAACAAAAGTCTCATGTAGCTAGAGTTTTCCTGCCTTGCCCACAGTCAGGACAAATCTTTGTCATCCGCCAGTCCCACAGCCACTCAGACCCAACCAAGTAAACACAGAGACTTATATTGCATACAAACTGTATGGCCATGGCAGGCTTCTTGTTAACTGTTCTTATAGCTTAAATTAATCCATTTCCATAAATCTATACCTTGCCATGTGGCTGGTGGCTTACCAGTGTCTTCACATGCTGCTGGTCATGGCGGTGGCTGGCAGTGTCTCTCTGCCTCAGCCTTCTGCTTCCCAGAACTCTCCTCTCTCCTTGTCCCACCTACTTCCTGCCTGGCCACTGGCCAATCAGTGTTTTATTTACTGACCAATCAGAGCAATTTGACATACAGACCATCCCACAGCAGTCTCATTCAGACCCCTGTGTCCAAGATCAAAATATACTATCTGATATACACCACAGTGTTTGTTATAAACCATAGTCTTCAACAAGAGGTTTTGAAATGTCACTAGACATTCTTGAGCTGTTGATAATGAAGATGCTCATAGGTTTATTTGTTTCCCTAGTCAACTATCAAGAGAAAGACTCCAACCAATGTCAGGGAAAAAGAACTGAAGATTTATACTGGGGGTTTTCAGATCTGGAATTGTCAAATATTTAAGGCATTTAATTTTTATATCCATTCATTTGGGTTGTTTTTGGGGATCTTCACTTTCCATGGAACTGCCCTCCCAAAACAAAGTCTTAACAGAAACACCTGTGTTTTCCTCCCAAGTTGGAATTCCTTTAAATTAGAAGATGGGAGAAGAAGAGCATGTGTGTCTTAGAAACCAAGAAATAACATAAAATATTTCAAAATAGTGTGTATATCAATTATTGCTTTTGTTCTGCTACTTTTTATTTTGAAAAGCATATAAAGGACTCAGTGGTGGAATGCTTGCTTGGCATACTGAGTTCAGTTCTCAGCACAATAATCAAATAAAATAAAGGAAAATGCAAGCATCTAGTTTTCATAGTAATCATATGAAAATACACTTTATGGCATTTTTCAAATTTCAGATATATGCTAAGTCATCTTAAGTAAAGAATAGATCATGGAGGGTCTAGTTGGCATGGAAAGAGACCTTTGACTCCAAGAGAAAAGCTACAATTGTCTTGTAAGGTTCTGAGCTTTTTAGGGGGAAGGGTAAAAATAATACAGGATTTGTCTTAATCAGGTTCACTATTGCTGTGATGAAACATCATGACCAAAGCAGGTTGGGGAAGAGAGGGTTTATTTGGCTTACAGATGGTCAAACTCATCATTTCTCCTTGGTTCTAGGGATAAGATAGTTCCCCTCTGTGTTCTCTGGGGGAGAGTTTGCTAAGACAGCTCTGATTGTACCAGACACATGTTGAACTCTTCCCTGTTTCTGGTCTCCCTAACCCAAGACAAATGGTGTAGCACTCTCCCCTCCTCAGAGTGTCTGAACCACATCAGCTGCAGGACTAGATTCCACCGCTGCCTGTGATTCCCAAAGGAATGTCACTATTTAACAGGCACAGTTCTGTACAATTCCACATTCTCTGTCTCATTTACTTTGCTCTGATTATCTCCTAGAACATTCATTGTCATCTAGATAACCCCAGTCCCAATTCTCACTAGCTTGGTAGTGCTTTCTACTTGAGTGTTATTCTGATCCATTATGTTTGCCCTTGTCTCCATCTGTACTGACTTTGAATTAGCTTTTCTAGGAATGATTTACTGAAATAAATCTATCAGTGATGTCCTCCCCATCTGGCACATCTAAAAGCTGACCCTTCATCTGATTATATTCTTGGAGCTATCTCTTGCATTGTATTTTCTAGGATAGTCCCAAGCAATCTCTTAACAGTGTTTGTGAAATTATCATGGCAAAGTAGAGCCTCCAGTGTTCTTTAATATCACTAAGAATGTAAGGAATTTGTTCATTCATTAACCATGGGACTGAACATTTTAACAGATAAGCAAAAATAGAGCCAATGGGTTATCTGAATGACAAAGAATATTCCAGAGTAAATCTTGAAATGCTAAAACTGAAAATCCACAGGGACTGAGCAATGTGTGTGTACCAAAACAAGCTTGGTGGTGACTAGAAAATCCTTCTTACTGCATATTTGCTATGAATTTCTTCACCCAAAAGTCCCTGGTTCTAAAAGCATTTATTCACATTGGGTTGCATTTGACTGTTTGAACGCACACAGAGCATGTTTTGTAGAACACAATTGTGTTTTCCCTGGGAGAAATGGAGCTTTTGATGTCCTGGGGAGAGTGTAGGTGAGAGCTGCCTGGAGCTACCTTCTTTGTTCAGCAGGCTGTCATCCCTGCTCCTCCCTGCACTGTGCATTCTGCTGGGGACACCTGGGGATGCATAAGGGCCTGTTTACCAACCAGTGTCTCAGCTGGGGTTTGAATTCCAGGGTTGCCACATTCCTACTGTACTATGTTTACTAAATGGGGGGGGGCATGTTTACTATTTACAAAATAACAGACACTGCTTTGGGTAATTTCATGAGAATGAGATATAAAACTCCAGACCAAAATATTCAAACAGAGCTGTAGTTCACTCCATATCTAATTTTAGTCACCTTTATCTTAGCAAAGAAGCTAGACACATCTACAAACTGTAAAGGGACTAGTACAGGGTCCAGAGTAACATATTCTTCCATTCTCTTCTGACATCTACAAGTTATGGGGTCTCCGTGTAGTTGATCCCAGGAGTTCCAGAAGCTTCTTATGTAAAATAAGGGCAATGCTACCTTTTCTCAAATCCTCATAAATGAGATACTAAATTTCAATGGATGCTTACTACATGTCATTTTCTTTTTATCTTGATCTTGGTGGATGAAGGAGGTAATGAAATAAACAAATCTGTCTAGGAAGCTATGCACATTGGTGATTAGTTGAGAAGTAGTTCTGGGCTAGTGTGCCAGGGCAGGCGAGTCCTGACTTTGAGAGTTTTCTCTCCTCTTTCTGGGGGGCCCAAAACAGCTTGACCACACAGCTGCCATCACAGACTTAGAGGTCCAGACACAGCTTCTATGACAGGCTTACTGGCAGGCAACACCCGGACCCAGGAAAAGCCGTAAGTTGACCCCACCCAGGGAGGGCCTGCATCTAAGGGGAAATACCTGACATTCAGAACATTCTTTATACCCCTGGACAAATGCCAGCCAATCAGAGTCCTGAACCCTAGAAATCTCCTCACCCCAAGTTCTGCCATGATAAAAACCTCACTCTGTCTGGGCTCAGGGCTCTCTGCTCTCCCTGCTTCACCAGACAGAGAGTCCAAGCTCTGAGCTTAAAATAAAGGCTTTTTGCTTTTATATAGGGCATTCTGTCTCTGTGGTGGTCCCCTGATGTGGGCATAACACTCTTCCATGCTTTGGGGCATCTCTATGCTAGACAACCCTTTGGAAGTAGGATGAGTGATTAGAAATAGTGGGTATCTTGCCCTTGTCTACAGAGAAAATCTCCAAGGATTCCAATCCAAGAGGGTGTTTTGCATAGGAGTCTGTGCTTATCTCTTTACATGTGCCAGAGCCTCAAGATCAAAATCTCAGCTTCTGCATGTATGCTCCTGGTTGGACACCATGGTAAATGTGACCATAAGTCAGTCACTGAACAACTGAAAATAGAGATGATAATCTTGGGCAGAGGATTGACATAATGGCTAAATTAAATAAAAGGATGAGGTCATAATGACTGGCATGCATTAAGTTGTGCCCACTATGCTCAGTATAGCCATTATTAATCTCCTTACACATAAGTACATGTAGATATAAAAATAATGTTCATGTAGCTGGGGGTGGGGAGCATGCATGTCTGTCTTTATTATCCTGAAGGACAGGGAAGAGAACTTGCAAAGCTTTTCTTGGCAACTCCTGCAAGAAGGTATCAAATGTTCCCCTACCACCTGGGCACAACAGAAGGCATCTGGAGCAATGCCTCTGAGGTGTGGCTAGCTTCCTCTGTCTATGCTGGCTGCCTCATAACAAAGACTCTTACAGACATTGACAGTTCACTCTCACTTACCAGGCTGTGAGATGTCTTGGAAAAGGAACTGGTCCCATTATAAGCTTTGTTCCTGACTCCTTTTGCAATCTTGGGCCATTCTGCCTCTGGAAATCCCTACTTTTTCATCTTAAAACATAGAATGATAATATCTACCGGACAGTTTATTCACATTAAAAATTTGCAGAATGAGAGAGAGAGAGAGAGAGAGAGAGAGAGAGAGAGAGAGAGAGAGAGAGAGAAACACTTATTTAATGGTTGTACATTATGGTCCTACTGTGTGCCAGAAATTTTATTAGTCTCTGTGGGGTGACATTAAAGAAGCAGACATTGCCCCTTAGGACTTATAATTACTGCTATATTATGACTATGGAATATGAATTTCCATTTCCCTTCCATGTCTTTGTATAGAGATATTTTATAATTTTTGGAGCCCTTGGTTTCTCAATGTCGGCACTCTGCTTCACAGGTAAATTTCAAGTTCAATGTGCCTCAGGCAAGTCTATTATTCTTAAACCAGGAAGTGGGGGTGAGGTACTTTCAAGCTTGAGGAAGTTCTAAGGTGGGAGGAACACAGGAGCATTACAAAGAAGCTCTTTTGTGGGAGCAGTTGGAGAGCTGCCAAATTTCTAGTAAGAAAGGAATTAGACTTTATTTAGTGAAGGAAGTGGGGTTTTCCATCACAAAAGCCAAAGGAGATCCGGCTCCTCAGGTTTGGGTCCTAGCATAACTTCTCTTTCACTGAAATGCAGCTAGCATTGGCCTAATCACAGAGACTCTCTGGGCTAAGGAAAAAAATGGGTTGTGTCATAGAGAGAGGTGGTGCAGAGCATGAGGCTGGCTCAGCTCGTGCTGTGCGCAAGATAGATTAAGCACTGCTTTATCTCACATCCTGGAGCTGGTGCATATGGGTAAAGTCTAATCACTTTCCCTTTGTACTTCTGCATTTCCCAGGATTCACCAAGGCTAGGCCACGTGACTGGATTTTGACCAATGAAAGGGCTGAAGGGGACTAAATCAATTTCCGAGAGTCTTCTCTATGCCAGGACCTGTCCTCATCCATAGGGGTTCAGCAGGAAGCAAGCCCAAGGGAAAAAACAAAAATCTCTGCTCCTGTGAAGCTTCTATATCCCGACATTTGAGAAAGAAAATGTGGAAGTGTCAACACAACTGTTTATAAAGTTTGAGCACACCTTATTCCAGAGTCATAGGGTTAAAATCATTTAAAATATAAAGTCCTTGCACAGTGACATGGCATCTTTAGGCTTTGAAGTTTCTCCCAAAGGAAACGTGGTTTGGCCTTTGTCCCCAGGTTAATGCTGAGAGAAATGGGAGGAGCTCTATATGAAGTGGAGCCTAGTGGCTCGGGTTTTTCCTCTGAAGGGCACTGTGGGATCATGGTTTCTTTCCCTTGTAATTTTATACTCTCTTACTCTGCCACCTACTCCCTAATAGGACCCATTGCATTCCCACAGGTCCAAAAGCAGCAGGATCAGCCAGTGATGGACTGGAATTTTCTAAAATGTTAATCCAAATATAAAACTTTTCTCTTTACAAGTTGTTTATCTCTGATATGTATTATAGTGAAAGAAATAGAATCAATGCATAAATTGTTATCGAGATAGAGGCCTTATGGATGCAACCAGCAAAGCTGTGAGAGGAGGACTTCCTCATCTTCCCATGGAGTGCAAGGATGCTATTAGTGAAGTTTCAAGATTTAATTGCCCTCCTGGGTTTCAGTCTCACTCTGGTCCAATTCCTTTTGTCTACCACCCTCCCCTTAGAAATGGGAACTTTTATCTTGTTCCTATCTCATCATTGTATCTTGAAAATAAGCAATTCAAGGCTTCCAGCCGTGGGTATGGGACACCAATCGAGCCACAAACCTTCAACTTACAATTTGTCCAAACTGCCAGATGTGCTGGGGTAATGATAGTGTAGAACTTGTGGGAGTAGCCAACCGATGTCTGGTTCAGCTTGACCAGAGGCTGGATATCCCCAAGACCTAGGATAGAGCAAAACATGACCAGCAGAGAAAAAAAAAAGTAAATGAAATGATTCCTAATGATAGTCTGTTATACTCATAGAACAGGGAATCTTCATCCAGCAACTGATGGGAGCAGATGCAGAAACCAAAACCCAAACATTAGGAGGAGTTAAGAGAACCTGAGAAAGAGGGCAAGAAAGGGTTGCAGGAGCCAGAGGGGTCAAGGACACCAGGAGAATCAACTACAGAATCAATTAATCAGGACTCACAGGGACTCACGGAAACTGAAGTGACAATCACAGATCCTGTATAGGTTTGAACTAGGTCCTCTGAATATATGCTACGGTTGTATAGCTTGGTGTTCTTGTGGGACTCCTAATAATTGGGGTGGGGGTTGTCTCTGACTCCTTTGTGTGCACTTGGGACCCTTTCCCTCCTACTGGGTTGCCTCATCCAGCCTTGATAGATGATAAGGGTTTGTACCTAGTCTTACTGTAACTTGTTATGCAGTGGTCAGTTGGTATCCTGTGAGGCCTGCTATTTTCTGAAGAAAAACAGATTTTGGAGAGAGGGGAGTTGAGCAGGTAGGAGGGAGAACTACATTCAGGATGTAATATGTGAGAAAGGAATAAATAAAAACAAAAAACAAAATAAGCAGTTCTCTTTCATGATTTTATAGTCATTTCCATTTGAGTCTGACAAGTCTCAGAGACTTTTTTATTTGGATTTAAGGGGAGCACTAGAGTATTCATGACTTAATGACTCTGGGATGGACTGAATACATTTTGCATAATGAGAAGGATAGAATACTTTGAGAGTTCAGAAGCAGAATTCCACAGTTTGGACCTTAAGTGTCTACCCAAAGACCACACAGGTTTGGTCTCCATCTTAGGGAGCTGAGATGTGAGGTAATGGGAAAAATGAGAGTACCCAGTAAAAGATCTCGAGGTCAGGATATAGGGAGACAGGTCATTCTTCTTTCTCTGTTTTGTTGGCTGACAGAAGTTTTCTCTACCATGATCTCTTGCTGTGAGGTGCTACCTTGCAACAGGCTGAAAGCAATGGGACAGCTGATCATGGCCTGAACTGTGAGCCCAAATAGACCTCTCTCTCTTTCTCTCTTGACAGGGTTTCTCTGCAGCTTTGGAGCCTCTCCTGGAGCTCACTCTGGAGACCTGGCTGGCCTCAAACTCACAGAGATCCACCTGGCTCTGCCTCCCTAGTGCTGAGATTAAAGGCGTGCACCACCACCACCCGGCGACATTTCTCTTTATAAGGTGAATATCTTAGGTTAGAAAATCAGCTCAGTGATTAAAAGTACTTAATGCCCTTGCAGATGGCCTGCGCTCAGTTCCTATCACCCACATCAGGGATTCATGATCTCCTGTATCTCCCACTCATCTGGTCTCCACAGGCATTGGACCCATGTGCTCAAATATACATACCAACACACATATAACATGTGTGTGTGCACGTGTACGCTTGCACACACACACATAAAATATAAAAAAAGTGATTATTTTCATAACCAGTATAATCACAGAAAATGACCAAATGACCAAATTTCTCAAGCATTTCAGTTTTTGGATTGGTATAAAATATGAAGATATCTGCTAAGCCAAAGAATAAATAGGTAAAGATCAGAAGTAGCTGGAGAATAATTTTGAAGAATTATCTGTGAAAGCCACATAGAGAAAATGAAATCTGAGTAAAGAAGAGCTTAAGGTACTAGACATACAGATATGCAAAAAAAGAACATCCCATGGTGATCAAGGAGCACCAGATTAGTGGGGGTGAAGAAGGGAGATTGTCTTAGTAGGGTCATTTGAGAGGTGACAGGAATGTGGATCATCTGGGTCTCTGAGACTTCCAGGCTGCTGTTTTGCAGGATGAGGAGAGCTAGTAGTAAGCAACAAGGTGCTCCCACTACTGCTAGATTGAAAATCCATTGAAAGGGACTCCATAGGAAGATCAGGAAGACAGCAACAGACGCTCCTGTGGGGTTTCAGTGAGAGCATAGGCTGCCTTTGGTAGGTGGTGGAGTACCAGTGGGAGATGTACTGAGATTCTGGATATACCCTCAGTGTGTAAGCAAAGGTTTTGCTACACACAGTACATAGAAACTGGGAGCAGGCATGGACCTGAGCAGCTCTGAGCTGGGAAGGGAAACAGGAGGTGCTTCAAGAGTTATAGAGACCTAAAGTTTGAAATGTTTGCATTCCCAAATGATTGGGTATGTGTAGCACATAAATGGAGGAGAAATGTCAATTAAGGTTACACAGAGAAGTCACAGGCAGTGTGGGCAACCCTGGGACTAATGGGGTCATCTTGCTTATCTTTCTGCAGATAAAAGTTGTTGAGCAGCAGGTGCAGTTACAGGGAGGAAGTAAGTCAACTTGGAGGATAGAGGTTATCAATCAAGAATGTCCTGGGGCAGCTTCCTCCTAGGGGAAATTTATTAAACTTCTAACAGGATTCCAAAGATTTTCAAAGAACGAGGAAGGAAAAAAAAGGAGACTCTTTATGGGAATTTTACTAATTAAAAAAAAAAAAAGAAAGAAAGGAGGGATAAATTATTTACTGGATGACTGGGTAACCACAGGCTCCCTGAAGAGTGACTCACAAGGTTGTTTGAAGGCACACCTTGATAACGGGCTGAGTGATGGCAGGCATGAATCCTCTGATGATTCATCTACTTACGCCAATCATGGGTGGGTTGCCCTGATGACCGACTTGGTTCTTAGGCAACTTCAGTAAAATTAAAGCAGGTGCCTTATATTTGTTGAAAACTATCACACAGCTCAATCAAAAGCATGCCCAGGATAGGCAATGAGTGACCTCAGGAAAGTGCCGGTAGCGGAAACCAGGGTGCACTGATTTGCAATTTTGAACTTGACTTAATAACCACGTGGGAAAAGAGTTCTCAATGTCTTAATGCTTTCAACACTCTGGAAATATAGAATTCAATGTAGGAATGCCCAATGTCAATAAAATGTGTGTAAGTAGAATATGTTAGTCAACAACTGTATGCAGGAAGCAAAATGTGTGTTCTGTCAAGTTGTAGTTGAATGAACACAAACTTTCAACCACTGTTTAAGGACACACACTTGTCTCCTATGGAATCACCTTTAAGACATATGCAAGTCGCACAGCGCCCAGCATGACTGACTTCCACCCACAGCATGGGGTGTCAATATTCCGTGTTTTGTTGGAGTCTGAGGCAATACAAGAAAAGCTAACCCTTCTAGGTACATATACTGAAGGCTTCATGGAAGGAAGTGGTGTTGGGGTAAAGTCAAGCTTGAGGAGTGAAATCACAATGGGAGGTGTCAGAAGTTTGCCAAACTATAGTCATATTACTTAACAGTACTTTAACGACTTACTGTAGTAATCTCTGTATGCTTTGATTATCAGGTGTTTGTCATTAATGTTATACTCTACTTTTTACATTGACTATAGCAGTTTTTAGTTTTACTGAAATGTAATTAATAAAATTGTGTCACCCAATGTATTTTAGTGTGTCAACAAGGCAGCATCAACATAATATGGTTTTAGAGCAAGTTTTCCCACTGAGAACAAGGCTTGTACTCCTTAAATGAGTAGTGCCCCAACCCTCCCCGCTACACACAGAGACACATACACACACACCCCATTTAGGTAGGAACTACCTATTTGAACGGTAACTTTATAATAATTTAGGAAGTTGTCAAGTGGTTTTACAAAATGACTGCCTCTATTTGTTTTGCTGCCAACCCTGGATAGATGCTGGGTTGGGGGATGGGGGTGGGTGGAGTTCTGGTCTCCATGTCTTTATCTACACTTGTAGTCTTCTGGGCTTGTTACTTTTTCTTGATTGAACCTATCAGTTGCTAGGAGATGGAATTTATTTATTGTTTTTATTTGCGTCTTTAATTATTTAGGAACTGAAGAATCTTTTTGTATGCCTATTAGTTCTTTGTATATATTTTTTGGAGAAAAGTACATTTATATCCATTCACATCTTTGAATTCATTTATCTTTTTATTGTTGAAGTTTTTATATAGTCTACACTAAAGTCCATTTTCATATTTACTGTTTGGTTAATAATTTCTCATTCTGGGAGTTGTTTTTCTTCCTCCCTGATGATGTGTGTCACACACAGGGTTTACTCTTAATACTAACTTTCGTTCTCTCTCTCTCTCTCTCTCTCTCTCTCTCTCTCTCTCTCTCTCTCTCTCTCTCTCTCTCTCCATTTCCTCCTCCCTCTTCCCTTTCGGCCCCCCTCCATTGTCTGTGCAATTTGGTATTATACCTATAAAAAGCATAGCCACGTATAATGTCAAGAAGATTCAATTTAAAGCTGCTTTATGATAATAATTTTATAATATTTGTTCTTCCATTAAAGTCTATGATACATTTTAAGTTACTTTTTGTACAAAGTGAGGTAGGGCACTAATTTCATTCTATTGTGTCTTCTAGCACTATTTGTCAAAAATTTCTCCATTGAATTTTAATGGCACACTTTTTAAAAATAAATTGAGAATAAATATAAGGATTTATTTCTTGCTCCTGAATCCCATTCCATTTCCTTGAATGTTTACCTTAATGCAAACACTATACTGTCTTGCTTACTTTCTTTTTGTATGAGGTTTTAAAAATATATGAATGTCAAACTTTCCAATTTGATCCCTTATTTTTTGTGGCTACTGATGGTGTTTGTGGTTTCATATGAACTTTAGGAAAGATCTATCAACTCATGGTAAAGTAGAAAGATATCAGACAATTTGATTAGAAATATAGCAAATAAGATGATCAATTAGAGAATGTTGCAGTCTCAACAGTGCTAAGTTTCTTCCCATGGCAAGGGGGATATTCATCTTTAATCTCTTTTGAAATGATATTTTTGGACCTCATGTTTGTGCCTAAATTGTGTGTGTGTGTGCACGTGCGCAAGTGTACACAAAGTGTTTCCTTATTTGTGTCTATATGTTAAAGGCCAGGATACAATCTTTTGCCATTGTTTCTCAGGTTCTGTCAATCTGTTTCTTTGAAATGGGGTCTTTCATCAGCCCAAAACTTGCCATGTGAGCTAGGATGCCTGTTTCTACTTCCTCAGCATTAATCATAGGTGTGCCATTGGACTAAGCTTCTTATACATGGCTTCCAGGATTCAAACTCAAGAACCCATCCTTGTAAGGCAAATACTTGAGCTATTCCTGCAGCCCTGTACTTAAGGTTTGAAAGACATTATTTGTTATACTGCAGAGAAGTGAATTACTTTCTTAATTTTACTTTTGGAATGATCATTATTAATGCATAGTGTGTGATTAACATTTCTACACTATATCTAGAAACTATGATGAGCTACTTTATTATTTCTAACTATGTTTTTAGTGGACTTTTTTTTAGAAATTTCTCTATGCAAGATTATGCAAATAAAGACAGTTTTATACTTTCCTTCCCTATGTGATCAACTTGTTTCATATATTTGATGAATTGCTCTGGCTATAATGTTGAACAGAGCTGATAGAAGCTGATGTACTTTTCTGAATCTTGGTCCCAGTCTTCAAGGGAAGGTTTTACAATGTGTACAAGACCGGTGCATAAACTCAAGCCAGACAAAATCCCAGCATGAACACAGGAAGTGGGCTCAAAGCCACACCCCTAGCTGAGGAGCTGTGGACATAGCCATAGCTCTTGGGAGGAGAGTCAGGTTTTTTGTTTTTTCTCTAAGGGTTTGGCTCCTAGTAGATCAAGTATGTTCCAGTGAAAGGCCCCACATCTCATAGTATGAGGGCAATATAAATTGGACTTGATGGGTTAAAAGAAAAAAAAAATAATCGCAGAGTTGGGTGGACAGGGAAAGGGATGAATTTGGAAGGAGTTGGGAAGGGAGGGGAATATAATCACTATATAATGTACAGAATTCTCAAAGAAGTAATAAAAATTAAAAAAAGCAGAGGGGGCTCAGTGTTTCCTCAAGAAGGATGGTGTTAACTGTGAGTGTCTATAAGTGTCTTTCAGCAGTTTGGGAAAATTTGTTTTTGTGCCTAACATATTATGTTCATCATGAAATATATGGAAATTTTCCAGTATTTTTCCTGTGCCTGTTCAGATGACTGTATGTTTCTCTCTGTGTTTTATTAGTATGATCCATGATTCCTGGTTTTTCTTTTTTAGATCTCTAATCAAACTCACAGTACTGGGATAAAACAAAGCCATGGTGTAACTTTTTAAAAATGTTACTGGACTTAGAATTTTGCTGAAGATCTTTATGTCGATGTCTACAGGGATAAGTGTCTTCTGTTTTCCTGTGACGCTGTTACCTATTTTGGTACTAGGGTGACATTGACAATCAGCCAGTAAGTCCATTTCTCATCTATTTTGTGGAAGTTTGTAAACAACTGGTTTTAAAATTTCTAAAATGTTAAATGAAAGCGGAGGTTCTTTAATGGAAAAATTGTCAAATTGCTAATTTAATCTGTCTGTGTGTTCTATCAGCTCTCTTTCCTTACCACTTTTTTCAACAATCTGTCTCTCAATAAATAGCTGCTTCGTTCATCTAAATTATCAAATTAGTTGATACAGATTTTTATGTCCCTGTGATATTTTTGTTTATTAAGTCTCAGTGACAATGTTTTTCTTTCATTTCCGATGTTAATTATTTTTCATATGCTATAAAATCTTAGTTTAGTTCTCAAATTTGATAGAGTTTCTTGATTGTTTCCTCATTCACTTTCTGTTGTTTGGATAAACTAAGCAACCTTCAAGTATTTTAAAATAATTAAATACTTAAGATGTTCCTTCCCTGACAGAGACCTCATATTCTGGAAGTTTCCTGTTCTCAACCACAGCTTCTGACAAATATCTGAGAATCCGATGAAAGCCATGAACTTTCTCCCCAGAGAAAGATCTAATTACAAAAACTAATTTTCATAAAAGTTCAAGCGAGTTCATTAGCCTTCCTGAATTTTAGGAAAATTAGATTAAAAATCCTTTCAGATTTTAATATCTAATATTACTAGAGGGCTTATAGAAGAAGAGTGTGGTGTGTAGACAGTCATAAACCCTAACTTTCTTATACCAGATTTCAGTGAGTCATTTCATGAGGCAAAGTGGAAATCAGAGAGTGTCTGACATCGTCAATAAGTAAGATTTCTTCAAATCTTTTGAAATCACTAGTAGTACAGTGATTGTTTACAGGAAAGCCTTTCCTAACAATTAATCCCAGCTCTTGGGAGGCATAATAGGATAAATGAATAGATCACTGAATCTACACTGAAAAGAAAAAGGGGAAGGTCTAAAAATGACAAAAGGTGGATTACTGAATCTATTATGAAAAGAAAAAATACTTTTAAAAAGGAATTACTTGTTTTAAATAGGATAAGTAATGAAATATTTTGAGTTTATCAAATGTTACTGGACTGGACATTGTTATATATTAATGGAGTTTTTTGTCTGAATCTGTCAAATGTTAATGGACTAGACATTGTTAATGTAATCTTGACTGTGTATATTATATATACTTATTGGATATAATTTTTCTTGTATTAGTTATAAGCTTTTTTAATTTTAGACAAAAAGAAGGGAAATGTGGTATTGTGTTCCCCAAAATATTGTGCATGTTAATAAACTTATCTGGGGTCAGAGACAGAACAGCCACAATATTAAACATAAAGGATAGGCAGTGGTAGCACACGCCTTTAATCCTAGCATTCCAGAGGCAGAAATCCATATGTTCAAGGATACAGCCAAGCATGGTGACTCACGCCTTTAATCCCAGAAAGCAAGCCTTTAATCCCAGGGAGTGGTGGTAGAAGGCAGAAAGGTCTATAAGGCATGAGGACCAGAAACTAGAAGCATTTGGCTGGTTAAGATTTTAGGTTTTGAGCAGCACAGTTCAGCTGAGACCCATTTGGATATGAGGACACAGAGGCTTCCAGTCTGAGGAAACATGACCAGCTGAGAAGTTGGCCAGGTGAGGTTAGCTGTGGCTTGTTCTGTCTCTCTGATCTTCCAGTATTCACCCCAATAACTGGCCCCAGGTTTGTTTTTTATTAATAAGACCATATAAGAGTCATCTACATAGCACACTAATGGTGGTGATGTATTCTAACAGTTGCACTTTTCTAGGATCACAGGTTTCAAGAAAATCCACTATTCTTAGTGTAGACTAGATAAGATCTGTAGTGGTATTATCTTTGTCATTTTCTCAATCGTTTTTTTTTTTTTTTTTTTCCTGCAGTGTTTAAGTAACTCCTTCTCAGTTTACACTGTGAATATATCTGAGACTTTCTTTGGATATTATGCTGACCAATTTTTTTTGTGTCAGCTCAACACAAGCTATGGTCATCTAGGAAGAGGAAACTTCAATTGAGAAAAACACTGCTATTAGATTGTCCTGTGGGCAAGTCTATTGGGAATTCTCTTGTTTAATAATTGATGTGGGAAGGCCCAGCCAAATATGGTTGGCTCTACCCTTAGGCACAGGGTCCAAGAAATGTTGCTGAATATTGGGGGCAAGCCAGTAAGCAGAATTTCTTCATAGCCTGTACTTTGGTTCTGGTTCTGGGTTCTTGCCATGAGTCCCTCCCCCAACTTCTGTTCAGCATAGACAGTGATTGAGACCTATAAAGCAACTGACTCTTTCATTCCCAAGTTGCTTTTGGTCATGCAATTTATCATAGAAATAGAAATCAAACTAAGATATCCAAATCTGTGTTCTAGTCTTTTTTATAAAATGAGCAAGTGCTTGAATACACCCTATGTGCACCTTTCTCCATACTTAAATTATGTCTAGATTACCTGTAATGCCTACACCAATACAATCTGTATACTATAGAGTTAATATGTTATACTATTTAGGAAATATGAGTTTTCACATAGTTGATATAGATGCAAGTTTATCAGATATTTTCAATCTAAAATTGATCAAATCCATACATGCAGAAGCTATGAATATGGAGGACCATAAGGTATCAAAGGTCCACACAGCCTTTCAAAGAAAGAGTTCTGTGGAAAGAGGCAAATCTATTCTGACCTCTAGGAGTCCTGAAACAGTTGACCCTGAATGCAAAATTTGCTAATGTGGTATGGACCCTGAATCGAAAGGTTGCCAATGTGGCATGCTGTCAGACATGGCTGAGTAAGTTTTGTCAATGGGCATGTTCATGGTACGTTAAGACCATGAGCTCATACATGATTGTCTGCTGTTCACTGTCTCTTTTGAGAACTTGATGGCCTTTTAAGATCTTTGCTGGCTGGCCTTTAAGTCAGTTTGCCTGCATCTGTCCTGGACTGGATCTCAGAAGGGATCATGGATCAAAGCTACCTAGATACCACAAGACACAGAAAACCAAGATGCCTTGCAGATTTTCTGAGGAGCAGAATATTTGTATTTTTATAATATTAAGGTCCCAGGAGATCATCATACTTGAGATCCATTATTTATTCCCTACTTAACATTTTCTACCAACTTCAGGCATTTATTCCTTTGGTTGACAGTGTTTTTTTTTGTAACTATGGAAACAAACAGAAAAAAAATGTGAATATGCTGCTACTTTTTGACGAGAAAGGTCAAAAGCTATCTGGAGTAGGGAGGTTAGATGCAGCAGAACTCAAGGAATAGCCTAAATGTTATGTAATTGCTCATCTCCCCTAATTAACTAATAGCAAATCCTTACCAGGTTTTCTTCATACTATGAAAATGTATGACAGCAATAATGTCGTGTATTACTTTAGTAAATATTGTTTTAAATCCATAATTTATTGCTTTAGGCCCCTTGTTTGGTGGTCCATCATTTTTTACTGTTATATTTGCATTTTTACATTTGTGACACACAGAAATGTGTGAGTGTTTTAATATCTCTTTTATTTTACCACATTATAGGCTACCATTTGGTATTTTGCCAAATATTGTATATTGTGTGGCTTTATATACTGAAGTAGTCAATGATTATATCATTGGTTTAAGCTTAATATTTTCTTGTGTGACTCCTTGTCTTTCTTTTCATTATTTATGCCCTCAATGATAGAGTTTGTTCATAATAATTTAATGATTCAGATTTTGTTTCTAATTTATTGCTCTTAGAAGCCAACCTTAGCAAGTCTTTTTGTACTTGTCATTTTACGCACATGAGAAATTTCTTTCCAGAATGTGTATGTAGAACTAAAAAATGGAAATTAGCAAATGTATTAGAGTTCTCCAGAGAAACAGAATCAGTAGAACACACACACACACACACACACACACACACACACACACACACACACACTGTGGGATAATGCTTTTGTACACAGGTTTAATAAAATGCTGATTGGCCAGTAGTTGGGCAGGAAGTATAGAAAGAATAAGCAGACAAAAAGAATTTTGGGAAGAGGAAAGCCGAGTCAGGAGAAGCCAGCTCGCCATCCAGGGAGCAGCATGTAATGACACACAGGTAAAGGCACAGAACACATGGCGACAAATAGATGAACAAAAATGGGCTGGAGTTTAAGTGTAACAGCAAATCAAT
Organism: Peromyscus maniculatus bairdii; assembly: GCF_049852395.1. Lineage (NCBI taxonomy): Eukaryota > Metazoa > Chordata > Mammalia > Rodentia > Cricetidae > Peromyscus > Peromyscus maniculatus. Next base: position 36,792,258 of record NC_134861.1, read on the forward strand.
AGTTAGCCTGAGCTAATGGCTGAGCAGTTTTAATTAATATAAGCCTCTGTGTGTTTACTTAGGTCTGAGTGGCTGTGGGACCATGGGACCATGGGAGTTGGGCAGACCAGGAAAACTTTTAGCTATACACACCACACACACACACACACACACACACACACACACACACACACACACACAGAGAGAGAGAGAGAGAGAGAGAGAGAGAGACAGAGAGACAGAGAGACAGAGAGACAGAGAGACAGAGAGAGAGAGATGATTAGTTACTTTTTTCATTGCTCTGAAACAAAATCCCTAGCAAGAAGCAACTTAAGGGAGGAAAGGTTTATTTTGGCTTCCAGTCTTAGAAGACATCATTCATCAAAACACCTATGCCAAATGGGGACCAAGTGTTCAAATACATGAGACTGTAGGGGGCTTCCACATTCAAACCACAGGACATAATTATATAGAATAACATTTACCACAAATTCTATCTCAGGTCATCATGGCGAGACTAATATAACCAAGATATGTGTGGTGGGTGCACAGAAAAGCTCATGGTGCAATGGTAGGCCAAGAGTGAAAACCTGAGAATAAACAGTAGTGTGAGTCCTAGTCCAGGTCTAAAGGCCCCAGAGTTGGTGTCAACATTGTGAATCCCAGATTAAATCTGAAGGACTTCAAGGCAACAATATTGATGCCTGAAGGCAGAAGAAAATGGATTTTCAAGAAAGATTGAATTTGTCATTCTATTTTGGCCTTCCTGGATAAGACAATCCCACTCAGTTGGTGATGGGGGATGGGTCTTTACATAGCTATTGTTTCAAATGCTACTCTCTTCTGGAAAATATCTCACAGACATAGTAGGAAATAATGTTTAGACAAGTAAAGGGGTACTCTCACTCTAAACAAGTTCAAAAAGTTAATTATCATGGTGACTATCAAAGTAGTGTATTTTTTTTAATTTACTAGATATTTCTAGCATGTTCTACAAATAGTCATACTAGTTTTCTCTAAATGAGAATCAATATTATATATGGCTTTACATGCACTGATACCTAAGATGTGACTTAATTTAAGGTGCTTATAATCCAGAGCAGTGTTGTTCCTTAAAGAGTTTGTGTGGATGTCAAATATTCTCACATAAAATGACATTCACATGAATGATGGATATGTAATTGGCTTTATTGCTTTATTCTGCAATAAAATATATCTCAAAGCATCTTATTGTAGTCCACAAATGCATTCAAATGTTATTTTCCATATTAAAAGGGGGGGGGAGGTAGCTATCTTCATATGCTCTTACTAAATTAGGAATTAATACTCATATATAGCAATAGAAAAATAGCAATATGGTGTGTGATATTGAGGATCTAAAGTTTTTATTTATTCATAGTCTTTAAATATGGACAAATTCCAAGTATGAATTAAATAAAGTGAATATAATTAAAAATATAATTTTGAAGTATTCATGTGGCTGGGGCTAGCCACGTTTGTCAGCACAATACTAGAAAAGGAGAACTGATGTTCTAATGATTGTGTGGTCTGGCAGGTGTCAATCAGGGAAGCCACTGAATTTGACTATTATTTAAAGGAAGAAGCTCAGGGTGATGAGGTGGGGATCATCTGAATGAGTAGCCAGGATTACACTGGGTGAGAAATCTGAGCAAACCACTCAGTAAGCACAAAATTAGTAAGCACAAAAATGACAAAATTACTATAACATACAATATGGATAATTCCGTGTAGTGTCACATACGTGACAAGAATAAACATCAGAAATGGTGAGGCTACTATGTAATTTATGAGTTGTTTAATGAACACAGAATTGAGAACAAATAAATGAAATAGAGTGATCTGCAACAGAGACTTTAAGATCATTCTTACTATTGTTTTCAAATTCTTCAACTCTTTATATAGTTTCCTTCATTTTGAGAAGTTGACTTGCAGATTTTGTGATTTTATAAGCACAAGTGATTCAATAGGCAATTAAGAATAGGATTTAGCCACAGTAACAAAGTGGATTTCAAAGTTGAGAAAGGCTAAGCACAGTTTTGAATAGCAGAAACTGCAAGCTGAACATCACACAAACAGAGATTGATGGCAGTTCCTGACTGTGTGTTCCTTGAGCAAGACAGTATTATGACACATTCTGGATTGATGATCTCATACCACCTGCCGTGATCTTACTCAATACAACACATGAATAATTTAGGAGACAGGTTTTGTTCCTTCTTATAGAAGCACAAAGCAGCTAGTAGCTCACTCCCAAGTAAATACAAAGAACCTGATTGTAGACAGTGCTACAATAAGGTTTTTGCTTAATTTTGTTCTTTTCATGGCATTTGTATATTTAAGGAAAAAGAGGTTCTGTATGTTTCCAAGAGGCTTAAAGATATAGTCTCAATTGCCTTCTTGCTTTTGATTACCATGGCCTTGAATATTTAGCTGTTGCTTGAGTTATTTGCAAAAAGAATTTAAAAAAAACTATTTTATTACATAATCCCAAACCAACTGAAAGATTTAAAATATGAAAGAACCTTGTAAGTATTATTGACTGGATGCCCCATGTCCTCTGAACACTGTAATATTTATTTTCCCTTAAAGAACATTCTTCTATACAATCAGAGTAATGCCATAAAAACAAGGAAATTATCATGATAAACAGAGCTGACTGTTCTCAAAATCCATCAAAATTTTCTAAGTGTTCTAAGAATGTCCTTGACAGTGATGAGTAGAATATAGAATCATATCCCATGTCATTACCATAGTTATTGTCAGAACCATTCAGTAATCTTTTCTGGAAAGTTAATTGTTGTAGAATATTATTTTAAGATGTGTTACATTTGTTCATGCTGTAGAACATTTGTTTAATGATGCAAAGATGTGTTGCATTCTTTTATGTTGCATTTGTTTAACTATGTGAAGCTGTGTTACCTTGCCTGTCTAAAATACCTGATTGGTCTAATAAAGAGTTGAATGGCCAACAGCCAGGCAGGAGAAAGAATAGGTGGGGCTGGCAGGCAGAAATAGGAGGAGAAATCTGGGAAGAGGAGATTAAGTAGTAAAAGGAGAGCAGGACTCAAGGGGTCAGCCCCCCAGCTATACAGCAAGCCAAGGATTCAGAAGTAAAGAAAGGTATACAGAAATAAAGAAAGAAAAAAGCCCAGAGGCATAAGGTAGATGAAATAATTAAGAAAAGCTGGCTAGAAACAAGCTGAGCTAAGGTCAGGCACACATAAGTAAGAATAAATCTCCTTGTTGTTTGGGAGCTGAGTGGTGAGACCCAAAAAGCAAAAGAGTCGAAGAGTAAAAAACACCAACAACAGTTCATGCTTTTGATTTGTATGGAAATCAAAGGGCAATTACTGTTTTCTATTGTGGTTTGTCTAAGTTTGCTTTATGATTCTTCTATTACATGTTTTCAGAATGCAAACAGGAAAGTGATCCTGTCTTCACATCTTTGCATCAGAGACAATATGTTTTCCATAATAGACCTATGAAGATCTTCTACTCCACAAAGTGGGGTTATTATATGCTGTTGACTTTCCCCTATAAAGAGTTGGCATCTGTGCTTGCTTTAGAGTGAGGAGAGCTGCTGGGGGATGTCTTTCTGTACGCTGTGAGTACATGTTTTTCCCATTGCTTAATAAATAAGCTGCTTTGGCCTATGGCAAGGTAGCTTAGATGCAGGTGGGAAATCCAATGAAAGAGACAGGAAAGAGAAAGGTAGAGTCAGGGGAGATGCCAGCCTGCCACTCAAGGAGCAACATGCCAGCAGACTGGTAAATCTACAGAACATGTGGCAAAACATAGAGTAATAGAAATGGGTTAATTTAAGATATGAGAGCTAGCTAGCAAGAGGCCTGCCATAGGCAATACAGTTTGTAAACAATATTAAGCCACTGAGTGATTATTTTATAAGTGACTGTGGGACTGTGGGGATGGGTAGGACCAAAGAAAACTTTCAACTACAGAGAGCTTTTGACTATGAAGGAAATGAAGCATGTATTCAATTCTCCAAATTTTTCATAAATAGAAATATGGGTTCTCCTTGATATGTTTGAGAAAACTTCTCCTGGTACAAAGATATGGTCTCTATATCCTCATTGTTTTCTTTTGGGGCCTTGCACACCACAGAACTGAATTAATCAATATTAAACAACCCTGCTCTGTAACACCACTGCTGACCCCATCCAGGATTCAATGAAGGCAGTCTTACTCTGTCCTGCCTGATGATCTTCTGGATTAATTATTTAGAAATAGAGGATCAAGGAGGGATGGACAAAAAGAAAGACTAAGAATAGGTTTCTGGAATTGATATTCATATTTTGATTTTGGCATTTAGAAACAATGTTATCTTTGGCTTCTTGCTAAACCAAGAACCCTCAGTTACTTCATGTGTAAAGTTTGAGTTGAATACAAGGCACTCATGTACGTAGCTACTGAAAAGAGGGATGCCTGCTAATATGCACTCTTTATGCATCTCTTCTCCTCTGACATAGAATAAAGGTCAGGGATTTGGGCTTATAGCTGTACCAAGTAGTAGGTACATCATAAGCATTCCATGTGGCATTTACACAAGGAATAAATTTATCTCTTTACAAAAGCTTCATAATTTATAAGATTCCAAATTCATCATGGCTATTACTATTGAATAAAAATTACCACTTCTTTGAAATCTTCAAATGCACAGACAATTGCACACACATTCATAATAATTTATTTTGAAATGAAATATCTGATTTCTAGTACATTTTCTGGTATATTATGGGTGCTCAATACATATGAGTGATTAGGAAAATGCACAAATGCATGCATGAATAGGTAAATGATAAGTAGATTTTTGTCAAAGAAGGTATTCTGAACTGAGTTGATATTTCAGACCTAGAACAGATGGAAATTACTAAAAGCTTCATGTAAATTAAACTGAGGAAGAACTTGGCCAGCCACACTGCAGAGAATAGATGAGAGACCAGCCAGTTCTTCAGTTGAATGGACTGTTTGGATGTCATAACTGTAAAGTTTAAACTCAGGACAGTTATATGACATGAGGAAATGAATGTGATTATTACAGTGCTAATTTGTGCAACTGTGTAGCAAGATAATACAAGATCATGTTCAAATTTCCAAGCATGTATTCACTGTTTTCCCCATCTGCTGCAACCTACATGCCTAGCCTCATCTGGCATTTCCTATTCACTCATTCATTTTTCATATGTATATGGTTATGGGTTAAGCATTTTCCCTTATTTTTCTCCTGTTATAAAATGAAAAATAATAACTTCCCAAACTCATTAGATGCTGAGACTTGGGGGTTACAAAACATGAAATCAGTAAATGATTTTCATTTGCTAAATATTTACTGATTGTCTGATGTATGACTTAAACTCTAGAGGACACTCAACTGAAAAGGTTCAAGGGTCCCACCTTAGTGCAGTCAGGAACACTGGCAATAAAATGGATATGGTGGGAAAACACTGTGAGTTCACTCAAGCTCTAGTGTGGGTATTGTTACCACACATTTGGTTATTGGATTGTTAAAGTTAGTTAACATTTATTGTGCTCCTCCTACAAGCCAATCTACTGTTATTATCAAATGCTGCAGTCATTATTCTTACAGAGCATTTTAATACACCAAGAAAGCAACAAATGGGCAAGTTATAAATCCTATAATTGTAAGTAAATGCTTTGATGGGAAATAAATGACAAAAAAAGGAATGCAGTATGTGAAGAGAGGGTCTAGTTTGCTTTTCATAGGGAAGGACATCCAGCCCAGGTAGCAATCTTCAGAGTGCCACATAAAACTAAGACTGAGAGCCTAGTAAATAATGAAGAGGATGCAGAGGGAAGAGTAAAATGTCCCAGAGGCAAGAATGTTCTCATTAGTTATATGGACAGCAATAAATCCTGTGGTGATGTATTGTGTACCTTAATAAAGCTTGACTAAGAATCAGAGGATAGAACCAGCCACTAGATTAGACATAGAGGCCAGACAGTAGTAGCACACACCCTTAATCCTATCACTCAGTAGGCAGAGATGCGTCTGGATCTCTGTGAGTTCAAGGTCACACTGGAAACAGAGCCAGGCAATGGTGGTACACACCTTTAGTCCCAGTACCAGGAAGCACATATGTCTTTAATCCCAGGAAGTGATGGCAGGGTGGAGAAAGGTATATAAGGTGTGAGGAAATAGGAACTAAAGAAGTTCATCTGGGATCCTTTTGGGTGAGGACTCAGAGGCTTTCAGTCTGAGGAAACAGGATTGGCTGAGGAGTTGGTGAGGTGAGGTTGGCTGTGGCTTGCTCTGCTTCTCTGACCTTTCAGCACTCATCCCAATAACTGGCTCTGGGTTTTTATTATAAGGCCATCTAAGATTCAAAGAACAAAATTCAGTACTCAGAATAGACTGACCAGCTTACTTGAAATGGAATAAAGCTAGAGGTAGCATCTTCTGCTGGACCATATAGGATTTTGTCCATAGCAGCAGAGTTTAAATGTTGTTTCTAATGTGATCGAAGATTTCTATAAGGGTTTAGAAAAGAAAAAAGATATAATTGATTTATATATTAAAATTTTCATACAATAGAGGAACAGGAGTGTAGACTCAGCAGAACCCAATGAGGATGTCTGGCTTGAATTAGTAGCTAGTAAGGAAGGTGGTGAGAGAGTCATGTTTACAATATGGGTTGGAAGAATGCAAAGTTCCTTGCTAAGCCATTAGATAGGAGAGTTAAGAAATGTTATTGGTAGGATGAATAGCAGCAATAGAACCCAAAGAAGGGATGGAGAACTGGACATTTTTGTTACCTTTTATTTAGCTGGCCATTTGACTTTCATTAAGGAGGTATTATCTTTTTTTGTGGTTGGAGAATTTAGACCTTGGGGACTAGATTAGTGGTTCTCAACATTCCTAGTGCTATGACATTTTAATATAATTCCTCATGTTGTGGTGACCCTAATCATAAAATTATTTTTATTGCTTGTAACAAGTCTTCTTGTGTCCCACCAGCCAGCTCCCAAATAACCACAAGGATACTTCTTATTAATTATGAAAACTTGGCCTTTAGCTTAGGTTTGTCTGAACTAGACCTTATAAGTTAAATTTACCCATTTATACTAATCCACATTATCACATGGTATTAACTCTTTCATCTTGCACCTCCCATTTCCTCTCTGTTTCCTTGTGTCTTCTCCTTTCTTTTTCCCGGAGTCTTCTCTGTCCCAAGTAGGCCAGTCTATATCACCTGCCTAGCTATTGATCATTCTGTTTTTTAATTACAACAATCACAGCAAATACATCTTCACAAAGTGTATGAATATGGCACAATATTTCTCCACTTTTGTCTAAATAAAAAGGAAAGATTTTAACTCTAACATAGTAGTGATATATATAATAAGAACAATTATCAGGTAAGAATTACCTTTACAATATTCATTCCATTTGTATTTGACAAATTCAGCAAAAGTACTATATTATTTATCATATCTTAGTGAGTCCAAAGTTTTATTCCTAAACCCCTAAACCGCTTTCTACCATAACTTATATTACCATCCTAAAAATATATTTTTAGACCTCAAAACATTTTCATAGATAAGCAACTTAAGCTTTTTATGTTTCTCAACCTTATAAACATTTTATCTCTTATGTAAGTTTTGTTTTTGAATTTGGAAACAAGGAAAACTGTAACTATAACTTTCTTGTATTCAACTCCATCAGAGACCAAGAAGGATACAATATTACTCAAGTAAACAGGAAGTGCAGAGCAAGCAACTTCCTAAACTATAGAAATGACAGAAACAGCTGGCTACATAGACAATCACCCAAGGTTCCTCTACAGTGTTGGGGCATCCATCTTCAGCCTCCAGGCCTAGAATATCCAACAGACTTTACTGTGAAGCACGAATTTTGGAGGAGTGTCCTATCTTGTCTGGCAAAGTTCAGCAGCCACTTTCTTTTGTGTCCTTCTTGTTCAATTTAAATGGTATACTGTCAACAGTTGAGGCAAGGGCAGTTTATTGCCCAATGCCTAACTTTGTCACAATAAAAGAAAACTCCATATGGAGGTTCTTTGATGCTCATCCTTCTTTTTTGGTAGTAAATTGGTGGTCCCAGGAGCAGTTGTGTCTCACTGTCGTGAAAAGCCTTAGGTTATTAAAACATCTTAAATAACATATTCTGTAGATCTCTGAAGTATTTGAACAACACCCATTTACTTAAACTGTATCTCTGTATGACCCTGAAAACATACCTAACATGACTACAAGTTTGATTATTATAGATGACTACTAACCTGCATTTATTTCTTAATTATGCATTACATTTTTGAATGAGCTGCATAGGTACAATACCTTAAACAAGAGTAGAATATATATATAATATGTTGTAACAAAATAACCTTAAATTTGTATCAATATAAAAAATGCCATAAACAAGAGTAGAAATATATGTACAGTATGCTATAACAAAAATAACCTTAATTTTGTATCAATATACAAAAATCCACATGTGTTAAATATTTGAGATTAATAGTTGTTTGTTAGTTTAAAAGTAGATTCAATACTTTTATCCTATCATTCCTATACCCTTTTTTCTTTTCAGAAAAATATCCTTGAATACAACCTGCTTTGTTTAGTTTTTTTCCTGACCATGATCAGTCACAATTTGTAACCAACCACCATAAATGATGACAAACATTTATAACCCACCTAATGACCAAAACCACCCACTACATTTCTTGGGACTGTGGTTGTTGTATTCCCTAGACTGTTTCCTGTTGTCTGGGGGCAATGACATCTTTAGGAGACCTTGAGAAAATTGGGATAGTGATCAAGTCCTAGAAGAGCTAACTTTATCATTTATTGTCTAGTCCCGGTGTAATGGGAAAGAGCACAGCTTATCTGAGGTCCTGGTTGGAGTAGTCTGTGAGGCTGGACCATCTCAGCTATCAACTTTGAAGTTGATCTGGATGTAGAATGTTGAAACTGCAACAGGTGCATTCTGAGGCTGAATCATCTGGGCTATTTGTTTTCATTGGTGTTTGTTCTTTTTTTCTGAAAATGTACAAACTTTTAAAGGTAACATGTATCTGCATTAACACAAGTATGGAATGTGCAGTACACAAGTCAGCTAAAGATGATTTTTTTGTTCTATGTTTGAGTAGGTAAAAGGCAGGTCAACTTTATAAGTCTGTTTGAACTACATAGCCAAACTGTAATCTAACTCTCCATCCATGTTATATGAAAGGATGGCATGTAAAAAGTCATGAGGACTCTGTAGACAATAAGATTTATCATGTTTCCTTTAAAGACTTTATTATTTTTAAACTATTTTTTCTATGACTGTAGAAAAATTTCTAAACAGTCTTAATAAATAAAAACACAGAGCCAAATATACGGGTGAAAGCCTTAGAGAAAGATCAGAGGAATAGGAGAAACCACAAGCTAACCTCACCTCACCAAATCTGCAGCTTCCACAAGGAGCTTCTTTGTGTATACTCATGATTTTATGCCTTTTCTTTTCTGTTTTCTCATTGACTCCCCTAGCCCAGCTACATCACTTTCTCTTCCTGCACAGCTCTGTCACTTTCTGTCTGTCTCTACAGACCTCCAGACCTCTATGGTTGGTACTGGGATTAAAGGCATGTGTCACCATGCTTAGCTCTGTTCCCTAGTGTGGCCTTGAGCACACACAGAGATCCTGCCTGCTGACTAATAGAATTAAGGTTGTGTGCTACCACTGCCTGACTTCTTTGTTTCCTTAAAATGGCTTGATATTCTTCTGAACACCAGGCAAGCTTTATTTATTAAAGCACAAATAAAATAGCACCACATTTCAGCACAAATAAAAATATCACCACATATGATGGTCTATATCCACTTTTTATTGTATCTGTTTAAAAGTTTTCTCAGTCTGCATAGCTGCAGCCTTCTCTGACCATGAGGCTAACCTTAAACAACCAAGCCATTCATGGCACAGCTCTGGTGGCTAGCTCTATCCTCTTTGGTTCTCTGAGAGCCTACCCTCATGCTGGTGTGTTTAATACCCCAGTTCTGGGGAAGCTGCTGTGCCTATGATGCAGCAATCATTTAACTAGAATACTGGCTACTCAAGTGCTCTGCTGCACAGCAGGGCCTCTTAAAAGAGCCACAACTCTGTATACCAAGCCTACCTGAGAGATTGATTTCTCAGGCCCTATGTGGATCTTTGAGCCTCACGTTGGGGGCCATATGTGTAATAAGTCTTTTTCTGTCTTATCAGTCAGCTTCCAAATAAGGACATGAGGACTTCTTATTAATTATGAAAACTTGGCCTTTAGTTTAGGCTTGTCTTAACTAGCTCTTATAACTTAAATTTACCCATTTATATTAATCTATATTCTGCCACAAAGCATTATTTCTCTTTCATCCTGCAGATCCTGTTTCCTCTATGTGTCTCTTAGCATCTCCTCCTTTATTTTTCCCAGAATCTTCTCTGTCCCTCAAAGTCCTGGCTATATCTCATGCCTAGCTATTGGCCTTCAGCTTTTTATTACATCAATCACAACAAATACATCTTTACACAGTATACAAATATCCCACAATAGTTGCTACTTCATAACTGTAATTTTGCTATTTTTATGAATCAAATGTAACTATCTGATATTTCTGATGGTCTTAGATGACCCCTGTGAAAGGGTCCTTCAATCCCCAATGGGGTCAAGACCCTCAGGTTGAGAGTCACTGGACTAAATTCCCTTTATAGAGTTGCTTATGTAAATTAGCAACTTATTTGTCAACAGAAGGCTAACTTTTGTGGTATTGGGGTAAATATTGGTTAATTTTGTGATCTGGTTCCACAATTAAATGTACTTGGTCCCTAGTTATCAGGCGAAGGTAGGTGCTCATGCAGATGACCATGTCAGAATGTACAAAAAAGTTGTTAGAAGGCTTATTTTAGTGTTGGTTAGAGAAGTAAACAAATTTGTACAAGTTTTAAGGGATCAACTAAAATTTAATTGGTGAATAATTTTAGAGCAGTTTACACAAGGTTCAGATCAGAATATGAGGAGAGCAAAATATGACCAGTGTGAAGTGGTGTCAAGATAATATACATGCTAGTTCTTTCATGTATTCAGTGCTTACCCTTTGACATTCTATCACAATTCCTGGAATATAGAGCCCAGGTTGCTTCTACATAGAGGAACTCTTTAGGTGTTTGAAAATCCCAGGCAGAAATAGACTTAAAGTGTAGACTTCTGAATATACACCCATTAAGACAAGATGGGGGGCTGCCACAAAAGCACACACATGGGATAGTATAATCAAGGACCTTGCAGGGAATGCTGAAACACTTGCAAATAAAAATAGCGTTTTGAAGGATGTGAAGTGAAACAGATGGTCCTTAAGAATCAGACTGGGAAAACAGCCAGGATGAAAGCTTCTGAGCATCCTATGGGACTCAGCTATCAGAACCTGTAGTCTTTGCTCAGGTAGCTGGATGAATGGGGTAAATCGTGAATCTATGTATCTAATAATAGCTTTCCTTTACAGTATAAATGGGATTTAATTGATGAATATCAGCTACATATGCCATAGGATACTTTTATTCTATATGTAGTGAAATGACCACCACCATCAAATTAATATACCTATCACTTCAAAGTTATCATTTTTGTTTATGTGAATGAAACCATACACAACCTAGTATCTTACCAATTTTAAATGTACTGCACAGTAAGAACATCACTATTGTCACCTTATACTTCAATAGACCTCCAGAAAATTTTTTCCTGTATAGTAGAAACTTTGTACCCTTATTTAACTCTCTCCTTATCTCTCCCCACACCTCCAGGGCCAAAGTACCACCATTCTACTATGCTTCATCTTAGTTGCAACATATGATTCAGATTACACAGTGCAGTTTCCATGTGCCTGCCTTATTTGGTGCAATGTCTGTTAGGTTAATCCACGCTGTTGTAAATGACAGTCCAGTCTTTTTTTCAAAAAGAAATATGCTCCACATATGTATACAACTCTGTCACTTTGTTCTAACCCACCCACACATACTTAAGTTGATTACCTTTGTTGTTGTGAATAGTGCTATAGAAAGCATAATTGTTTACTGCTGTAGAATAGTTGATATTGTGAAGAACACTAAGATACAGGAGACAATCTCAGACTATGATTCTTGAGTAACCAGGCTTGGATCTAAAGGAGTTTGTCTTTCTTTCTTTCTTTCTTTCTTTCTTTCTTTCTTTCTTTCTTTCTTTCTTTCTTTCTTTCTTTCTTTCTTTCTTTCTTTTCTTTGACTCCTCCAGAAAATGGGATATGATTAAGCGCAACATGGCTGTTGTAGTTTTGATGTTAAACATCTCAAAGGCTCATGTGTGGAAAGCTTAGTCAACAGTGGACAGAACCAGTGATAGGTAGTGGGATCTGGCAGAAGGAAGTCTGACCTTGAAGGAAATATTGGGACTCTAGCCATCTCAAGGTGAGATGTACTACTCCATTACACATTCATACATGATGCTCCACCTCACCATAGGCCCAAAGATACAAAGCAATACAGCTGTTAGACCTCTGAAAGAGTTAGCCAGAATAATCTTTTTCTCTTTTAAGTTGTTTGCCCTAAGCATTTTGTTACAGAGAGAGAGGTGTGGCCAACATACTCGTTTGAGAATTTGGAGTTTGAATGAGAAAGTGTTTTTCTTCCCATCTCACTGTGTGTCTGCAAGATTAATCAGCCTCCGACACCACAGTAGAGTCCTCAATTGTAACACGCATGTGCATTCTTCAAGTCAGTGTAAGGATTAGAGAACATGATGGATATGAAATACATAGAGCTGGGCTTGGGCTGCACTTAACACTACAAATATACTGCCATTACATGAGTGCATGGTGGTATTGTGTTCCTATATGTGTCTTTAGTAGAATACATGTCATAGCATCACATGCTAACGTCATGCTGTCATGGCTCACTCAGGTACATTCCCTTTCCTGTGTTCTGTGGGTGTCTGTCACTGACTGAGAATGCTCACAATGGACAGCTACTGGATTTCTGGAAACTTCCTTCTCAACAACAGTGACTATGGTTAAGCTAATAATATGTCCAAATTCTTGGAGAAGGACTAAATGTCTTTATGAGCACTGCACTTTTAAAAACAAGCCTTTATATATACACAAGTCCTTTCTGTATTCATGAATATTTAATATTTTGAGAAATAATTAAATGTTTATGAGTCAAGTGAGTTTTTTTTAAAACAAAATATTGATGAATTGTAAGAGACTTCAGACAGCTGTGTCAGTACTTTTCAGTCTGATACACTAAATATCTAAAGAAGTGAAATACAGCAGTTTCATTTAAAACAAACTCCTAGCTTCAACCGCCACTTCCCTGAGGTGAGGTAAAGGAAAGCTAATAAAATAATTTTTGTTCATGGGAGACTCTTTCAATTTCTTACTCTAAGAACAATTACTTTCATGTAGAATTCTATACACATTGTGTGAGCAGGTGTGTGTGTGTGTGTGTGTGTGTGTGTGTGTGTGTATGTGTGTGTGTGTGTGTTATAGGTCAGGGTCAAACAGTAAAAGTAAGTTAAGGATAATGATTCAGAGACAGAAATGAAATCCTTCATCCACAAACACAAGAATAAAACACAGGAGAAATGAGGAAAAAACAGATTTTATCTACCATATACCTGTCTTTCTTAGTTTTCTTATCTACTGCTTTTATCCGAAATACTGTTTAACCTTTACTGTATAAAAATGATTAAGACTAGAGAGAGAGCTCAGCAAGTAAAGGCACTTGCAAAATCTGATGGCCTGTGCTTTATCTCAGTGATCTACATGGTGGAAGGAGCGACTCAATTCCTGGAAGTTGGCCTATGACTTTAACGTATGTCCTGTTTCATGTGCATGCTTGTACAAACACATAAACAAAATAATGTAACAAAAAGTGCCCAACAAATTCAAATAAAATTCTGTTTTATGTTTGTTATTATCAATATCCATGACTGACACAGTTTTTAAAACATTCATGCTTATGACATCATAGAAGATTTTTATGGGCTTCACAATTTAAGATAGGGCATGGTTCCTGCATTTTCTGCTAGAGATGCCACAAGCCACTTATTTTTGCTGAGTGTATGAACTACAAGTTTAGTTTGGGTTGCGACACTGTGTGCAATGTATATACATATATATATGCATACACACATATATATATACATACATATATAACTAAATTATACATATACATATATATATATTTGAAAGTGTGATACAAAGAATGTAGAATGTGAAATATCTTATTTATATTTTTATTTTTCTAATGCTGAAATGACAATATTTTGGATAAATTTTAAATTTTATTTCTGTTTTTCTTTTTAAATTTGGCCATTAGAAAATCTGAGAGCACACATGTGGCCTGCATTATATTTCTGTTAGTCAGTAATTGAAATAGAGTTACTTATTTAAGGAAAATAGAATCATTTTAGACTAACCATATTTAAGAGACCAAAAGTTGAATGTGGTTATACATAAGCTATTATATGCAGTAAGGTTAGAGCACTTTTTAGATGACCTTACACCAAATGAAGGTAGGAAAACAGAGCATTAGGTTATGTTTTCTGGTGTTGTGCTGGTTTATGAATAAGACTTCATGAGTCTCCTCAAGCAAAAAAAAAATAGCTATTATTATTTGCTTTTCCTTCCAATGCATTTTTAGGATAATCACAAAAATAATTTAATGGTGAAATACCCTTTGAAGTGCTTACCAAACACATATCCCTGGGCAAGGCTTGACATTTATAATTTTGTTAGAAATGAAGATGGTGAATCCCTCTGTTAGATATATATGTGTCTAGGCAATGACTGCTATATACATGGGCTGCCATGCAAATAATCGTTGTTCAATAAACATTTGTTGAGTGGATGAATGAATGTTGCATGCTAGCAGAGCATCCATACCCCTAGTTTGTGTGGTGTGATGAGTCCTGAGTCCTGGGAGGCCCTTGGCTATCAACTTGGAATACACATGATCAAGGGCAACACATATCTCATCTTTCCAGCGTTGTCTTAATAGTGGGTAATTTAAGCCCCATTTTTACATCAAAGCAAAAAGTATTGTGCGAAAGTGGTAGAATCTCATGAATTTTAAGATAGAACAAATAAGAGACTTCAAAGGAATGACATCCTGGTGACAGATTTTATAAGGCTAGGTTCACAATGACTGACATCTCCTCTCCTCTGCCTGTTGATCCATTCTATACTATGTTGGCAAGTTTCCATGGACCTGTTCAAGCAGCTAACCTAATCCTGAATGAGAAGAACCACTGCTATCAGGCACCCTATGGTGGTCTGGGGATCCTACCTAGATTTCTCCTTGCATCAATCACCTATTAGAATAGCAACCATCTTCCTATGTGTATCAAACAGAAATTGGTTTCTACTTTTCTGCTGATAAGACACCAACACTTTCACTGTGATATCATGACATAAAGTCCCAAATCTCCAGGATTAGTGATTAAATTATGGTTCTCACCTGCTGCTTGCTATCTTTGTAATTTCTCAACACAATCAAGTAGGTACCCTGTAAGTTATATTCCAACTATATTCCAGGTGTCATTTTCCCTGCATTTAGATCTGCTAGTTAGTTAAGGGGAGGATGCAAGGCTTGACACAGCCTTAATGGGACTTTCGCTCAAGAACCTATTCTATCTTTCTTTCCTTCCTACACACATAACTCTCAATAGGGATAGTGGCTACTTAATCTGGTTGTTAGTAGGGACTGAGCATCCTTGGAGCATCAGGCTCCTCTGTGCATGTTGGACATTTGCACTATTTGGGTGATGTCTGGAGTGATCTATCTTTTCCAGTGGCGGTGTGACTATGTGTCTAATACAGAGGGATCAGCCTCACATGGCCACAAATAAAAATCCATACCCTCAATTCTATTCCACAATCCCACCTAGTTTTCTATGAAGATACTTTTCTTTTGATTTTCATTCTTTTTTTCTCCACATTTTAGTGTTTTTTTCTAAACATAGTGGGGAGGGGTTTTAAGTGATTAAATTTCCACTGGAACTATATATAGCTTTGTAGAATATCAAAGAGGGATACATCATGTATCACGGAAGAGAATCAGCAGATTTATATCAAAAATACTCCACTCTTGTTTGGAAGCTATTTTGTGTCTTTTCCTATTGTAACATGAATACATCTCTGTTCATCCCAGAAAGGACACTGATGGTAGACCAATGAACTGATCCACTCATGTCTAGCTTAGTGAGTCACTGAGCTGATTGGGGTTAGCTGCAGGATTGTCAGTACCTCCATGAAGCTCTGTGATGAAAGGCTGTTTGCCTCAGCAGTTGTAGCTCTTATAGCTTTGAGGAGGGACTTTGTGAATTTTATGTTTTATAAGTTTCCTGAACTTGGTAAGTTTTGTAAGTACCCTGGGTCCTAGGAGCCTCCTTCTTCATATTTCAATTTAGAGGAAAGTCTATATAACAAAAACTATAACTGCTCACTGCTTGTACTCATGTAGTAAGTATGCCTTTAATCCCAACTGGCTAGAACATATGTAAGATGAACAGACTATGCTGGCCTGAACTTGATTTGCTCAAGGAAGCCCTTGGAGGCCCAGGTTCTGTAGGGCATTTTTCCTGGTCTCATGCTTAATACTAGAAATGAGGACCCTCTAGAGTTCACACCTACCTGTCAGGAAGGTGTGTCAGTTATAAAGTGAACCAAGATAGAGGTAGAAACAGATAATTCACACATCAGGATCTCTCCTTCTCTTAAGTATGATTTTAAGCAACTGGAAATCTTGCTCTTTCCTATTGTCACCAAAACAAACCTGAAACGGTCATTGCAATGCATTTAACAAAATTATCCAATACTAATATCAGATAGGAAGAGAACACAGAAGACAGAACAGTGCACCTTAACAGGGACCCTGTTACTTATCATGAATAATATCATAGATAAAATTATTTTGTTTAACTCAGAGGTTCCATAATTCTTATCAGTTAGAAGCACTTTCAAAGATCTTGTATTTGCTGTGGGTTCTGACACCATCTATTGTGAAGCAGGCCACTCTATACTGCTTACTAGCTTGCTCAGGGCGGTGACACAGAATCCTCCTTTGACCAAGGAATATCAGGCAGATTTACTACTTCCTTCTTTCCAGGAAATCATTGTGGGATGATCCTCAAAATCTGTGAAGTATTGTCTAGGGCAGTGGAAGAGATGGAGTTTCATCTGCCCAGGCTATACTGAAGGACCCCCAAAATGGCTCAGATTTCATGTCTTGGGCAAACATGGCAGTCTAGTGTAAGGTAAGTGAATGAAGGGTTTTTTGTTGTTTGAGGTGACTGTAACAGAACTTGGACTCTTTTAGTCTCTATCTCAAGATATTTCATTTCCACCATACTTGACAATTATTCTTAAGAATTTCAAGTGAAGAAAAGGGGATAACTGGCATAGTCCAAGGCCATCTCTCCTATACTTGTGAGAATGGGAACCCAGACCGTTGTCTGGTGTTTGATAATATGCAAGTCCATGTTGTCCTAGGTCCACAACATGTTCAAGATTAACACATTGCAATAGCTTTATCCTGGGATGTCTGAGTTGATGATGAGATTAGATTTCCTAAGTCAAAAATAAATTATCATACATGTTTACTATTAACAATATTGTACTTATCAAACACATGAAAGTTAGAGTTTTTGCTAAGGTAACTTTAAAATTTTACTGTTTCTCCATTTTTCACACAAACCTAGAATTCCTTATGCAGTTCTTGATGACTATTTATGTGTATGATTTAATATTTAGCTAAAAGATTTAATCTAAGTATGAATGTGGAAATAGTTCTGCACATGAATATGAAAAGTGTAAATAAATCTTTCCTTGAAAATGATGAAGGTCGAAAGATTGATCTTTCCATTGAGACATTTTGTTTGCCTCAGAGAAATCTTATATAAAGTCAAATCATAATTTCTATTTGGTTGTAAATGATGACACAAAACACGGCAGGCCTTAAATTTAAGGAATCAGTGAAAATCTCAGTGATACTCAGTGTTGCCAGCCACTGCTTTAACTTTTCAGAAGCCTTGGTGTTGTTTCTCCTACACAGAGATCATCTCTACACCCATTCTGTTTTTAGCAACATTCTGCTCTCATTCCCAAACCTTTTCTTTCTCTTTAATCATACATAATAAATCAAAATTGGTTGCATTTGTTGTGCTTTTCTATGGCATTTAACACACATAGACATATTTAGCTACAACCACAATGAAGGTTCAGAATCCTTCTAACGCCTTAAATTCCCTTGTGTTACTGATGGCAGCACCCTCCCTATCCTATAAGACCACTCCACAACAGTTGTCCCTTTTTACTTCCTTTTCTATATTTAAAAGGACACTTCTATATTTAAAGAAGAAATATAACAATATGGTTAAAATTACAGAAAGAAAAGGCTCAGAGTGGAAATTCACTAATTATAAACTTGAAAGAAATTCAAATATGTATACCACCAACCAACATTTTTCACTATGGTTCCCTCATCAAGTTCATGGCACCTGAAAATTATTTTGATAACTATTTCCCAATTCTCCCAACAAAACTCAACACAAGACCATTCTAAGTTCTAGGGAAGATTAATTCACTATACACAATGGCTATTTTAGAATCTACTGAATTGAATCTCTTGTAAGAACAGCTGGAAGAGTCTAATAGGCTAATTATTAAACAGGGAATCCCCACAAGATGCAGGAAGATTTAATTATTCACTCAGGTCCATCAAAGATTTAAAATATAAGAAGACACCACATCTGCCATAGAATATGACATTAGTATAACAACATTTATTGATGATAAATATTCAGTCATTAAAGAGCTTAAAGTTCAATTTTATGAGATAAGACGTACTTGCAATACAGTTAGTATTAGGTGGAAAGTGCATGGTGCGCAATGGAGCTAACACAGAGCTGGATGCATGAATGTTAGATGCTTGCCCATGGGTGACCTTTTCAAGAAGGACTTAAATAAATTTATTTTGAGCCTTAAACTATTTTTTGGTTTTAACTTTTTGAGTCTTAAACCATTTTTGTTTTTAACTGTTACATGACGTCACATTTTCTTCAATGCCAAATATCCAATAATCTGATGTTTCTGAGTATTTATTTTGGTTATGATGGTCTTTTTCACATAGCAACTTACCCGCTTTTCTGCCATCACATCAGAGTAAGGCACAAAGCTACATATTGCTGTAGAGAATTTTTTTTTTTTTTGCAGACATCTAAGTACAAAATACATTGATTGAAAGTAAGAAAGGCTGTGACCAGTAGAATCTGTTGAACTTGCCACTATCCATTTAAAATTCTTAAAAGTAGAGCTGAGGGTCTCCTGAGGACGAACATGTGCCTGTGAGTTGCCACAAAGCAGGGTGCTCTGTTCTTCCAGTCTTTTCTTCTACTAGCTGCCACATAGACTTCAAAAATTATTATACTACATATTATTTAATATATCTTTCTACTATTTCTGGTTCCCTGGTTGAACTTCAGCTAAAATAAGCCCGTTAAACTGTTGATATGAAGTCACTCAAGTGTTCCATATTGTCATTATCAGCTGTTTTTTGACTTCCCCAGAAGCTCACCTTGAGACAAGCAGTTTATTCAGAAGATGACCCTAGGATTACAGTTAGGGAATTGGGGAAGTCAGCTAGGAAGCAGCAAATAAATGCTATACACTGGCTGTTTTGCTCATGGGCAACTGAGATCACAGCTGGAGACATCTGGAATGCCAAGTGAATGGTTTCAGTATTATCTCAGCCTAGCAGTAAATAGTGAGGATGAGTGAGTTTCAGTCAAATTTTCAGTTACCATTGCTTAAGGGGCTTCTAAGGTCATTAAAACTAGCCTCACTTAGGACATGCCCTGTCCTTCTCTTATAGTTCCCTCATCCAAGAAAAATCAAAGACTTAGTTTTATAAGTCTTCCCTGAAAGTGAAAAGTGAGTGTACCGTGGCTGGGGAGAGGTACTCTGTTGGGATTCATTGTACCTTCTCACTCTCACAGATAAGAAAATAGTCTAGGCAGATCATTTGTTTGAGGGAAGTGGTTAGTGTAGCCCATCACAGTTCTGTTTCCAAAACCTTCACCTTCTTAGATACTTTCCTGCAGAATATATAACTGATAATAATAATAATAATAATAATAATAATAATAATAATAATAATGTTTGTGTTGATAGTGACATTCTTATCAAGAAAGAAGTTGCCATCTTCTGTCACACTAAGTTTCATGAGTGTTTGTGATATCTGTTTGCCCATGAAAAATGGACTTATGACTGTAGGAGGACTTTCTTGTTAGACTTTTTTGGACTGCCAGGGCCCAAGTAAGGACACAGAGACTTATTATTATTTATGAAAGCTTGGCCTCCTTTAGTGCGTGGTTGTTTGAGCCATGTCCTGAAGCACCACCCCAAGTGAGGTAGCAGGTAACTGTTATGCCTGCCTAGGACCTTGAGGTACATTCCCTTGGGGTATGGCCATTGGGGGACCCTTAAGACCTGGGATGCACATATGTACTCTCTCTTTGCTACCTTGTGGTTTTGGATACTGAGATATTGGACCAAGCCAATCAGCATGGGATATAGCTCAACTTTCTTGGACTCTATGATAAATCTCCCATGGTTGTGAGTTAACCCCCAAATAAATTCCTTTACTCATTAAATAGACTTTGTAGATTAATCCCATTAGACATTAGCTTAGGTTTGTTCCAAATTAGCTCTTATAACTTAAATTAACTTGTTTCTATTTATCTATGTTTTGCCATATGGCTTTTTACCTCTCCTCGCTTCTGTACATCCGACTTGCTCTGTGTCTTGCTGACATTTACCCTGTGCCTGGTTAATCCCCTGAGTTCCTCTGCCTGAAAGTTCCTCCTACCCTCTTCTGCCTATCTATTGGCTATTCATCTTTTCATTAAAACAGTCACAGTGATATATCTTCACACATGTATAAATATCCTGCAACAAGGGCCCCTTTACTTCTGAGGTACAGACTCTACCATAGCTTCAGCATGTGCCTTGTGTGCATGGACAAACTAGGAAAAAGTTTGCATTCACGGTATGGGTGTTGGCGATGATTCACAGTGGCAACCTGGAGAGATGACTGCACATGGTTCATTTCCTCTTCCTCTTTCTTTTCCACACTAAAAAGTTAATTTTGTCAATATTTTTCTTTTCACCAAAGTTGGCCTGTATCATCTGGGTAATGTTTTAAGCAAATCCTTGAAATGACATTTGTAGCACCTTTCTGAGGGTTGTGCCAAGTACAGCAAATTTCAGGACAGGGAATAACATTTTTTGAGCATGTAGTCTATATCTTGCATTGTGTGCTTAAACTATTTTGCTTTATTTTCTAAAGACAAGAGGCTATGAGTCTCAGATGTATAGATGTATAGATTTCTGTGCTCATGGTTGCATAAGCACTTCTCTCTCTGTCTCTCTCTCTCTCTCTCTGTCTCTCTGTCTGTCTGTCTGTCTGTCTGTCTTGTGTGTGTGTGTTTGTGTGTGTGTGTAAACCAAAGATCAATATCAAATATCTTGCTCATTCTCTTATTTTCTGAAACTAGAGCTTTCAATGAACCCAGAGCTCACTAATTTTGATACTAGCTATCCAACAAGCCCCAGTGATTCTTCTACTTCCATCTTCCCAGCACTGGGATTGCTGATGCAGTGCTTAATCTGCGTGTATGGTAAGGATCTGAACTCAGGCCTTAATGCTCATGTAGCCAGGACTTTACCAACTGAGCTGTTTCCCTATCCTCTAACAAGATAAGGTTTATTATTTCACTTATAGAGGTGAGGAAATTGACTACAGAGAGAATGGA
Organism: Peromyscus maniculatus bairdii; assembly: GCF_049852395.1. Taxonomy (NCBI): domain Eukaryota; kingdom Metazoa; phylum Chordata; class Mammalia; order Rodentia; family Cricetidae; genus Peromyscus; species Peromyscus maniculatus. The sequence continues at coordinate 36,814,118 of NC_134861.1, forward strand.
CAGTTTGAAGCTAAATGTGCTAATCTGAGATTCAGAACCAGGACATTTATCTTTACAGAAGATGTTCTCATCAGCCATTCATAGTGCCTGACTCAGAAAGATTTGATGGCAGAATACACAAGAGATTGAAAATGATGGCAGGGATGACAGAAAGCTAAATTTTGGTTACTGGCAAAAAAAATTGTTGGGACAGGATATGACATGAGTACACTATTAGAAAGTCTCTAGGACACCTTTGCAGGGAGAGTGAAACTTGATGACTTATGCAGGAGAGTAAGGAGCACACAGCAGGAAGCATAATGCAACTGTTTTGGTCAAGGAATATCATGGGAATTTTATTGTGGGCTCTGAGAGCTGAGTATGCTCACATTGCTATTTAAAAGACTCTGATGACATCAAGCATCAATCCAAATGATGCTTCCCTTATGTGGCTTTCCCAGACATTAATGGAGCTGCTTTACTTTGACCATACTTCCAGAACATTCTCTTACATTTTGGAGTGCAATAGTTTGGGGTACTTAGAGTCTAGGTGTAGTTATACAGCCAAAATGTAGCCTCAATCTCTTCCTACCTGTGATCTTGGCAGTGTCTTTTTAACCAATCCTTACTCAATTTTTCTTATGTGAAGAGTAATATTGGTACTTGGTTGGTAAAGATACTGTGGAGTATAGATAGAATGTCGAGTTGAGGCTTCCAAATTGAGTTGGCTTTGTGTTTCTGAAGCCAATTAGCAATTATGAGGTATTTTTGATATTTACAGCTAGGAGAGAAGATTGTTACAGGCTTTTAATGAGTAGAGAACAGAGAAACTGCTAAATAATCTACAATGCCCTTTCCAACTTCTAAACAAAGCCATATGGTCCAGCCTGTATTGATTGGGTGATCCTAGGTGGGAGGTTTTGAGTAGATTAAGTGTATGTTCAAAATATGTATGCACACACCCACAAAGGCAAATGTGTGTGTGTGTGTATACATGTGTATGGGTATGCATATCAATAATTCCTTGTTACAGAATGTATATTATGTACCCACACAAAAAGTATGTATGTACACAAACATATACTATGTATATATATACATATACATTTCCAATATCTTCATCAGTTTTCAATAGTGTTTGTTCACAGAACTGAAAGAAGCTCTGCCATCAGTCCTCAGTGACTAATTAAAGATACAAGCCAAAGCAGAAGAAATAATCAAACTTTTAATCACTTACAAACTGTGATGGGATCGCAAGGTAACCAGGATCTAAGTCACAGACAGTACAACTGGCCCCTTTTTCCACTGTGTATTGTGACACAGTGTGTCAATTATGCAGCAGAGGTCAGTATATGAGGAAAAGAAAGTCTTCTACAGTTTTGTGGGCCAGAGATGCAGGGGAAGGGCCTGGAGTTTTAACATACATAGCAGGGAAATTGTTCTGCAAGGTTTTTCTCATTCCAGGCAAAATGTAGCAGAGTGATAGAAGAGGACTTTTGCCCAAGCTTCCGATGTAGAGGCCCAAGAAAGGGCCATCCGGAGAAAGGAATGCACGATGAGAAAAGCATGACTAACCGGTGATGTCTGAGTATTGATGAGTCCCTGCAGAGAGCACTGTGTTTTTGCTATGCGTAGGTCTGGTGTGCCCAGGCCTGATTCCTTTGTAAAACCTGCCAAGTGGAGCCCTTCCCAAGGCCTCCACACAGGGGCTTTTGGCCAAGAGCTGGACTTCTAGGAATGAATTCACCAGTGTGAAGAATCATAAGAAAAAACATATGTATGAACAAGATTAATCACAGACACTTTTCTATTTGACTAGTGCCTATGTGATAACCCATACACCTACAGATTTAGAGGTTATTTTGGGACACAGGAGTGAGTTCTTAAGTATTTCCACTCCATTTCTGTCATTATCACAACATTTTCAACAAGATGTGTTTTATTTTCTTACTTGGGCTCAGATAGAATAAGCGACCATTTGGAGTTGGCTTATGCTCAACTTCAGTGGGTGAATTTAATTGTTTATGACCAAACTTGGGCCTGTTGAGAAAGCAGTTTTAATATAAAAATACTGAAATAAAATTATACTTATGAAAACTATAACTTAGCCACTCTGTGGAGCTGGCCCAGAGCAGAGCTTCTGAGGCATCTGCAAAAGCACCCTGGCTGGGAAGACTCTAATACCACTAATTCTGACCTTTGTAATTGGTGCCTCTGAATAATCAGTTCCCTGTGCCTAATTGCATTTTTGTTTCCCTGTGACATGAGAGTGATCATAAGTTGTTTGTTAGCAGTCCATGTATAACCTCTATGAAGTTCTTCAGAAGGTAAGCGTGACAAGTGGCAAGTTTTCTGCATGTGTGTGTTGGTCCAAGATGGCGGCACAGGGTGGTAGGGTGGAAGGGCAAGGAAGCATTCTCCTGACAGGAGGGCACTGCCAAGCTAAAAGCTAATGGGATGGAGTTGTATACTTTTCTGGTTATTTCTTTGTTTTGTTCTTGTTGTTATTGCCAGAACAAACTTCCAGAGGTTGTATATATTGTAAACAAAAGAGATTTACCTCTCATTTCAGAATATTCCACCAATGTCTTCTTGGCTCTTCAAAGTGCCTCCTTGGCTGAATCACAATATGGTGGATTCAGTAATCATGGGGGATGGTGAGAAGGGGAGATCTCATGGCAACATGGAAAGCCCTAGAAGTTAGGTTACTCTTTACAAAACAGACTTTTCTTGAGCCTGGGCCGGGGTGACAATAAACAGGGTCTCACAAGAATTAGTCCCTTCTGGGGGCAGCATATCAAAGATCTATTCATCATCATCTTCTTTATTTTAAAGATTTATTTATTTATTATGTATACAGTGTTCTGTCTGCACTCATCCCTGCAGGCTAGAAGAAGGCATCAGATCTCATTACAGATGGTTGTGAGCTACCATGTGGTTGCTGGGAATTGGGGCTGGAGAGATGGCTCAGAGGTTAAGAGCATTGCTTGCTCTTCCAAAGGTCCTATTCATCTTCTTCTAAGCCTCACCTCTGAAAAACTCCATGCCTTAGCAACATCACCACACTTAGGACCAAATTTCTAGCAAGTGAAACCTTGTGAGGAGTAACCACATTGAATCCACAATGTCTTAGTTTGCTTCCGATTGCTGTGATGAAGACCACGACCAAAAGCAAACTGGGGGAGAAAGAGCTTATTTGGATTACAGGTCTCATTCACAGTCCATCACTGAGGGGACGCAAGGCAAGGACTCAAGCATGGTAGCAACCTGGAGTCAGGAAGTGCAGCAGAGAATATGGAAGAATGCTCCTTACTGGCTTAGTCTTCATGGTTTGCTCAGTGTGCCTCCTTGCACCACCAAGAACCACCTGCCCAAGGATGACACCACCCACAATCAATTGATCATTGATTAAGAAACACACACTATCTGATGGAGTTATCAGTTATCTTCTCACCTGATATTTCCTCTTCCCAGGTAATTCTAGCTGTTATAAAGTTGAAAACAAAACCAACCATCACACATAGCAATTTGGACTATCATGGCCAAGAGTTATGGACATCCAGTTGCTGGGGAGGGTGGCTGAGGTGCTAAAAGAACATACCTTACAAGTATGAGGACCAGAGTGTAATTCCAAGAAAACATATAAAAAGCCAGGTGTGATAGTCAGAAACGTGAACTCCTCAAGCTGGTGAGGGGGCTTATAGACATGAAGATCCCTGAGGCTTGTTGACTATTCAGCCTAGCCTATTTGCCAAGATCCTGGCCAGTGAGAAATCCTGAGAAAATCCATGAGAAACGAAATCCATGAAAAAAGAATATACTGGATGGCTCCTGAGGAAGGACATCAATCAATGTGCATACACATAGGCACATGAACACACACACACACACACACACACACACACACACACACACACACACTGTAAAGTGAAATAAATGCTTATCTGGGGTGAGGCAATTGCACTCTGATGGATGATAGGATTCAAGCGGCCCAAGAAGAAAGCAGGTGCCGAGTCTCTTGCATTTGACTGGAGTAAGACCAGCATCCTAAATTTGTTGTTGAAGGTTTGCCATGTGGGGTTGAAAACTTCAGATTTTCCCACCCTTTTCCCACCTATCGTAGCTGCTCCTGGCTCTCCTGCTCTTTATCTTTGCACTCACATCTGACATACGATGAGGCTCTTCTGACATTGTTTACAGCACCTCTCTACTGGCAAGATACTAATTCACACTCCCAGTTACTTCTGCCACCAGTCACAAAAATCTAGCTTTCCCTGTACTACTTTTAGGCTACAAGTACAGAACCCAAACATCCAGTTTAGGGCCTTAAGACTAGGAACCTTAAGATGTCCAGAATTTCTGTCCATTAAAGCCTGGCATCTCTCTTCTTATAAGCAATTCAAAAACACAATTCTATTATTTTGATTTTCTGTAATCAAAGTGGCATTTTAAAGTAAATTTTCTAGCTGTATAATTCTAGAGGTTTATTGACCTTGAATTTCTCTCTTTCATATGTGTTTTGATTGCTCCTTAAGCACACATTCAGAATTGCCAGGAAAATTTAGTCAGACTTTAGTATTTTTCTTAATCAGTCCAAAGAGTGATCAGGGAGACTCTAAGTGTAGACAGAGCAGACCTTGGGTTTCACACTGAATAGTGCATGAGGGATAGGAGACAAGGTGAGGCAGTGCAGAGCCACTCACGATGGAATACAGACCATCAGGCTGAGCCACCCATCTATACACCTCATGATCCTTACCCCAATCCCTGGGACTTCTTGGATGTCAGGGTCTGGACTTCTCCACATTTGTCCTGCACGCACACGATGTCTGCGATGCCACTTCAGCCAGTTTCCCTTCTGTTCTTCATATTGAAACGTTTCTTGTGTCTTCACAATTCCCACAACATCCGAATCAATTTCCACTCATTTCACAATAAAACTGAAAGAAAGCACGCATCTACTGACCACGTTCTTCCCAGCAGCTATTGCCCTTCTTCCCTTTGAACACATAACTTACTTACAAAACATGGCTTTTACGTGCTGTGTTTGGCCTCTTCCTTCCTCCTCATTATGGACACTTGTTCATCAATCCTTCCTCCTAACAGCCTCGGTGTCCACTATGATTTGGTGATCATTAATTCTTCATGTAAACTTACATAACTTCAATGCTTCCTCTTCCCTAAAATCTTTTTTTTTTTTAACATGGCTTCCAAAACAGTTCATTTCTGTTCTGACCTTTGTCTCCAAGAGCTGCTTTTCTTTCAGAGGCATTTTTCTTGTCCTGAACTTTACTGATATCTTCTCTTGATCCTCAGCCTCAAGGCTCCAGTCTGATAATTAGTTTCCTCTACACAGTATTGCCAGTGCTGTACTCATAGTTGGTGATGACTTCCTTTTTCATCTCATTTATGCTGTTATCTGTACTTAAGGTGGACAGTATGAGCAAATAACACCCCCCAACACACAATAATTACTATAGTCACAACAGATCCATCTCCTCATGTACTTACCATGTGGGTATGATGAGATCAATTACAATTTAATCTCAGCATTTTTTCCAGTTTGTAACAATATTATTAAATACAATTAATAATTGTATTATTATACAATTAGATCTGTTATACATTAGATCTATGTACCTAGTTATTTTATACTACTATAGGTCCATATACTTTAATCTACATTTTAACTCTCCAACCTCTCTGTCCCTGGTAGTCAGTGTTCTAGAATGTACTTCTTTATATATCATGTGTTTTTTATATTTTCCATATAGGTGGAGTAATGGAGCACTATTTTTAGAGTGATTTTTACCTTATATTGCCACAAATGGCAATATTTCATTTCTATGCCAAATAATATTCCATTATAAGAAATTGTAACAAAAGTGTTGCCTGTTCATCTGCTGGTAAACACTACATGGTTCCCATATCTGTCTTTCACGAGTAATGATGAAATAGACATAGGAGTGCAGATATCTCTCTGAGGGGATTGCTTTTCTTTGTGTGTACATTCAAATGAAATATTGCTGGGTCATGGGATAATTCTATCTCTGTCTTAAATATCTCCTCTGTATTATCAAGTTCAGTGCCAAATTCTATACTGAAGCATCTAATCTCAATTTGAAATTAATGCTTAAATGTCTATTCACTTAGAATCTGTACCTGACTCAAGACCTCTCCTCTCAGTTGATGAGAATTCACCTTTCTTGCACTCAGTGCATTCATTTGGAATCACAAGGTGACCTCATATCCAACAGTCCATGCCCCCTTGGAATTCAAGAGGAATATCTAGAGCAGTGGTTCTCAACCTTTCTAAAATGCTGTAACTTTAATAGAGTTCCTCATGTTATGGTGACTTCCAACTATAAAATTATTTCTGTTGCTACTTCATAACTGGAATTTTGCTACTATTGTGAATCATAATGTGCACATCTGTATTTCCTGATGGTCTTAGGTGATCCTTGTGGAAGGGTCATTTGACACCCCCCCAAAGTGGTCACTATTCATAGGTTGAGAACTTCTGATGAAAGCCTAATCCTCATTTCCTTATAACTCCACCTTCTTCCAGCATTCCCAGTTCCTCTTCCTCACCTGATCACACATGACTCTGTCCTTACCCATCTACAGGTTGTTTTCCATGGTGTGCTGCCAAGGAGAGGAATTTTAAACATTATTTCATTCATTCCCTGCTTAACCCCCACCCCCAGCAGCTCCAAAAAGCCAACACTACTGGCATTTCTAAGACCCATGTGACACTTTCCTCTTACCTTGTGGTATTGTCTTTCTACCCTTTCCTCATTTATACATCTTCGACCTTAACATTTCTTGTTTTCTTTTTGACCTTAACATTTCTTACAATCCATAGATAGGTAGGCTTTCATCACATGGTTTTTATTTAGCTCTCACCACTGTTTGAGTTGAACCTGCCCTATAAATCCCCATGGCTTATACTCTCCCCTCAAGTCTTTTTCTCCAGTCACCCAATAGTCCTGTTGAAACTTACATTTCCAGTCTTCACCAACCTTCCCCTTCTCTTCTCTGGTCTCTTGTGGCTTGTTAGGTAGTAATTTGATAAGGAGTTATTATTTGAAACTCACAGAGAAGTAACTTTCTATACAATCATTCTATATAAGTGGTTGCATCCTTTAAACCCACTCTGGGGTATAAGACGACAAATTCCACAGCATTTATTTCATACAAACATAATGATTAGTGGGAACTTTGTACCTGTGAAGTACTATCTAAATGCTTTATAGTAGGGATATTTGGAGCTGAGTATCCCTTTAAGTGCATTTACACTTCTTTCTACCTCTCTCTGATAGCTTTTAATCTTGTTTAAAAAAAAAAAAGCATTAACTACTTACCAAGGAAGAGGGTGTACAACTTTCTAGGTGACCAGAGAAATGAATGGATCTGCAGGAAAGGTGAGCCATCCATATTGTCACATTCAGGTCCCTAAACTTTATATTCTTTTCTACTAGAAACTCATCTTTATGAAAGTGTCTGAAAATTGTCCATGGCCACACTGTTTAATATATAGAAGGCTACAAAAATCCATATTTCAAACACTTTCCCTCTTTCTAACACACAAAAGAAATAATATATCTGTTAACATTTCATAGCCTAAATGTGGCCTCTGTGTGTGTGTGTGTGTGTGTGTGTGTGTGTGTGTGTGTGTGTGTGGTGAGTGTGCCCATGTGTGTATGCAAATACACTCACTGATTGAGAACTATATGTTTTTCTTCACAAAGATTCATCATTTCTTGGGACATGTAGTCTTCAAAGACATTTTGTTCCATTATCTTTTTTTCTCTCTTTTCTCTTTTCTTTCTCTCTCTCTCTCTTTTAACATCAGAGATAATAAAGTCCAGAGCAATGGAATAACTTGTCCATGGTCCCACAATGGCTCAGTTGCTCTATTCATGGGGAGCCATCCTTTGGGTTGCCTCCTCACTCTCTGCTCTTGAAATCTTTTAGGAGAGGTTGGCAGCCAATCTCATACTCTATTTGCCGTAATGACAATGTTAAGTATTATATAATGATGGCAAAACCTGGCTTATGTTTGGACTTGACAAAATGTTGTAGGAGTGAGAACGGCCCTCTGTGTCCAGTAGCCATTTATTATTGGCATTTGGTTAGATGGGTACTTTCTGAGGTGTCTCACCCCAGTTGTCTCCAACACTCTCATTATGAAAAGTTAACTGTTGTTCTGAGATTGCATATTTACATTCCTTGACTCTGTAGGATCTTGTTCCTGATTAAAGGGCCCATTGCTGCCAATTCTCTGTGAAGGCGGCTTCTGCTGAAGCCTTGATAATCATTTTTATGCATCGAGGAAAGCACAAGGAGCATCGAACCATAATCATTTCTATAAACATAGACAAGCCGTAAATTGTGACTGATACAAATTAAACTATGTTCCTCAGTAATTATATTTTAGAGATTGTGCACCACATACCCAAACACAATTTTAAAATCAGAAAACTGTAATTGCATGTTTAGTGCCTAGCACTTTTTGCATGTTTTTTTTTTTTTTTCTCTGCATGAGTTATTGCAAAGAAATTGGTTTCCTGGGCACATCAGGAACAGGTTCATTGGGCCATTGCCATGATTGCCATTGAATAATATTATTCTCATTATGTCAATCATCTTCTTTTGAAGGAAGATGTAGGGCCTTAGGCCATCACACAAAAGAGTAACTAAGTCCTTCCAAGTGTTTCTTCTAGTTGTCTTTGCTTTAGCCCAGTCACCACTGATGCTACCATTATGGATATCTCGAGTACCACTTCTTTCAGCCATGACTAGTATCTCCCATCAGTCTACATCCACATCTCCTGTTGCTACTCCCTATAGCAGCTTTATATCAAGCTCTGCTGAGTGTACACACACACACACACACACACACACACACACTGGCACCACAACTGAAAAAGTAGTTTTATGTTACCTTTAGTATATGTAGTGAATGATGCCACAGAAATTGTCAAGACTGACAGAAACTTAATTTACTAGAGATGTTGGTTGTCAACAATAGGTTACATGACAGCACGCAAGGCTATATGTCTGGTGGTTTCTTTATAATCAGATTTCCAGACATAAATGAGCATACTGATTGTTCATTTAGAAATTGAGTACTACAGTAAAAAGTGGAGATATGGGAAAATCAGAAAAGGGAAGGAGGAAAGTCAATGGGATGTATTGACAAAAAAGATGTCAGTTGCGGGGGGGCGGGGGGCAAATGGAGGTGAGTCTTGCTGCTTCACACTGAGAACTTAGACCCTGGAGTCTGAAGACACAGGAACTCTTCTTACCCACCCATTCACCCTTTATTGACTAAGGGATTCTGTTACCCACCCATTCACTCCTATTTTCTAGTTCATTCCTTTCTACAGAGATGCATGTTGTCAAGGTAATAAACTTCCCTGTAGTTTCACATAAGCCCTTGGACTGCAGTCTGCCTGTCACCATCACCCCAGCATCATCACCTCTGCATCTCAGGTTCCTTTCAGTGTTTTCTCAAAAGGGAACCAAAGTCTTTTCTCCACATTGGCTTCAATGATCTCAGCTAACTCCTGCCAAGTTACCCACCTTTTTTTTTTTTTTAACAAAAACAATGAAATGAGAACAATTTCAGCTTGACTTGTATTGCATTGTTATATCACTATTGCCCCAAATGTTTGTGCCTAGGAACTCTGCTCATCATTTCACAGTTATTAAAATTTGACTTAGCCGGGTGGTGGTGGCGCATGCCTTTAATCCCAGCACTCGGGAGGCAGAGGCAGGCGGATCTTTGTGAGTTCGAGGCTAGCCTGGGCTACCAAGTGAGTTCCAGGAAAGGCTCAAAGCTACACAGAGAAACCCTGTCTCGAAAAACCAAAAAAAAAAAAAAAAAATTGACTCTCCTCTCTTCATTTCAAGCCATGGCCAAACTGAACTGACTCATTGCCTAAATGTTTATCATCTCTCTAGCTTAATGGTTATGTTTAGGTGCCCTTCAACCTAGGACACTCAGATCTTCTCTTCTGCCAACTTTACTAATTCTTTGGATTTTGGCTCATACAGCATTTTCCCCCTAGAGCCCTTCCCTGGTCTAAATTAAGGTTTTTTTCTTGGGTATTAACACTGTTTCTTGCTTTACTCTTACCGTATAACTATCAGTGAATCATAGTTTGAGTTGCTCACACAGTGGTCATCCCTCTCCTTCAAAAAGACATTTGCATCATGAGAGTGAAGCCCTTGTCTGTATCTTTCAGAGCCATCTCTTCAGCAGCCAGAACAGTTTCTATTCTATATGTGCTCAGTAAATATTCACTGAATGATGAAATGCATTTTCTTTCCCTATACTTAATCCTGGCTAGATTCACAGTATGTGATGGAAAAAGTATAGAAAACATGGAGAGGTCCTACACTATTAATCCCTATACTTAATCCTGGCTAGATTCACAGTATGTGATGGGAAAAATATAGAAAACATGGAGAGGCCCTACCCTATTAATGAAAGCCATGGAAACAAGGGTATAGTTTTTCTTGACAGGTGGAGAATGTGTCCCTGAAAACTCTGAATGCTAGGCAAATGCAGAGAGTCTGTTTTGTAATAGGAAATTAATCAATGGGCAAGTGTCTCTGTAGTGGGATGAAGCAACCTTTGGATATACACTAAAGAACAGTATAGTTGGATCCTGAGACAGATAGATTTTCAGCTTCCTGGGGAACTGCGACACTGATTTCCATAGTGATTGTATAAATTTGAACTGCCACCAGCAATAGATGAGTATTCTCCTTGATCTGTGTTGTCATCAGCATGTGTTGTCATTTGTTGTATTGAACTTAGTCATTCTAACTGGTATAAAATGAAATCTCAAAATTTTGATTTCTCTTTCTCTGATGATTAAGGTTGTTGAACATTTCTTTGGGTGCTCCTCAGCCATTTGTGTTTCCTCTTTTGAGAATTCTGTTTAAGATCTGTACCCCATTTTTTAAAATGTTCATTGTTGTTCTATTTATAATAGCCAGAAATTGGAAACAATTAGTGATGTCCATCAATGGTTGAATGGGTAGAGAAAATATGGTATAACTACACAAAGGAATGTTATTTAGATTATTTTTAAAGGAAATAATGAAATTCACTGGTAAATGGATGCAGGCAGAAATAAAATCATCCTGACTAATGAACCTGTATTTAAAAACATAGATATGGCCGGGAGGTGGTGGCACACACCTTTAATCCCAGCACTCGGGAGGCAGAGCCAGGAGGATCTCTGTGAGTTCGAGGCCAGCCTGGACTACCAAGTGACTTCCAGGAAAGGCACAAAGCTACACAGAGAAACCCTGTCTTGAATAAAAAAAAAAAAAAAAAAAAAAAACATAGATATGATATGTATTCACTTACATGTGGATATGAGCTGTTAAATCTTCAATAAGCAGGCTACAATCCATATAACTAGAGAGGTTAGATATAGAAAAATGGACTAGGGAGAGAGGGTTGGATCTCTACAAGAAAGGAAAATAGTTATGGATGGGTGTAGGGCACTGGAACAGCAGGGCCAAATTCAGAGAGAGGGAGGGAAGGAGGGGGAAGATACGGAATATGGGAAAGGACAGCCAAAACTAAGGGACATTCGAAGTACTGTATGGCAACCTAATACAGCAGAATCTTCCTAAAATATATACATATATGAAGGTGATCTAAACATAATTGCCAAATAACAAAGGAGACAGAACCCAAGTGGACATCTCTCATTGCCAAATGAAGCTCCCAGTTCTAAAAATGGGTTACATTTAATTAAGTGGCTGGGCAAAGGATCTCGCAGACAACTCAGGCTATTGACAAGGCTGTTGGTTGCCCTCCATAAAGTGACAGTAAAGCCCTGTTCTTAAAGACAACAGCTACACAACTTATTGAACATGGGGAAGTTGAGCTGGTGCCGCCTGGAGCCTTTACCCATATTGACTAGTTTTCCTGGGATTGGAAGGTACTCTGCATGCTGCCAAAGAAGGAAGTAAGCATTAATCTAGGTCCAAAATGTTTTATCTGCAATGGTGCGCTGCCTGAAAAAGGCACCAGTGCAATAGTGGAACAAAGCTCGTGGTAACAACCAACCACTATCTGATTGGATTTAAGGCCACTCCATGAAATGGAAGACATCCCCAACACTGCTTAGGTGGCCAAGAACCTGAGACTAGATTCAGTGATATAGGGCAAAACCAAATACTACTGTTCTGATAAAGGGACATAATGAAAAATGACTCAAAAAAAAAAAAAAAAAAAGCAAAAGCAAAAAAGACTCCTAACAACCTTCTACTCTACTCATAGATCATTGTCTTTCTCATCAATGATCAGAAAAGCTTCCTCCTGCAGTATGCAGGAAAAATACAGAGACACACAGGTGAAAAATGTGCAGAGAGTGAGAAACCTTGGAACACAGGCTTAAATGGGATGTCTCCATCAAATTCCTCCTTGCAGGGATTAGGGGACCCTGTGGAAAAGGGGACATAAAGATTTTTAAGAGCCAGATGATTTACATGAAACAAGGCCTTCTGAGTTTGGACCTTTTCATAAAGTAGCAATGAAATAATTTTGTGTTTGGGGGTCACCACAACATAAGGGACTGTATTAAAGGATCATAGCCTTAGGGCCCTTTAAGCCATCCACTATCTGATTGGATTTAAGGCCACTCTGTGAAATGGAAGACATCTCCAACACTGCTTAGGTGGCCAAGAACCTGGGACTAGATCCAGTGATGTAGGACAAAACCAAATACTACTGGTATTGGGGAGATACCTTACAGGTCCTTTATGTATATATTATGGTTTCCAGTTTTGTGTTTTTACGGGATTCCTTTGTTTGTGAAAGTGTGTGTCTCTAAATCTCTTTCTTATACTTTTTCTTTGGCTGTTTTTTTTTTTTTTTTTTTTTTTTTGGTTTTTCGAGACAGGGTTTCTCTGTGTAGTTTTGCGCCTTTCCTGGAGCTCACTTGGTAGCCCAGGCTGGCCTCGAACTCACAGAGATCCACCTGTCTCTGCCTCCCGGGTGCTGGGATTAAAGGTGTGCGCCACCAACGCCTGGCCGTCTTTGGCTGTTTTTCTTCTATTTGTTTATTCTGTCCTATTCTGGTTGTTTTGTTTTTATTTTATCATGTTGTATTTTTTTTAATGCCTGTTGTATTTTAATGAGAGAGAGAAAGAAGGGGTATATATTTGGTGGGTAAAGAAGTGGGAAGTTCTAGGAGGAGTATGGTGAGGGGAAATTGTAATAAAAACATATTGTATGAAGAATTTATTTTTAGTTTAAAAATTAATTATTGGATAAAATGGCTAATCATTGTACTCATGAGATGGGATTGGCAAGTAAAGGCACCTGCTGTTGACATTGATGACCTGAGTTTGTTCCCCAGATCCCGCACAATGGGACTGATTTCTGAAAGCTGTCTTCTATCCACTAGCCTCACACTGTGGCACGCACACCTACACATGCACATGCACACCAACATATTCAGCAAGTAAATAAATATACGATAAAATATTGTAAAACCTGACCACTTGTCTTTATGAAAAGGTCCAAACTCATTAGCGCACTGAGCTGTATCCTTCATGAACTGCTACCTGCTACTTTCTTTGCTTCCATACTTCCTGTAGGACTTCATCACTGGAGCCACTTAAGTGCTTTTGGACACCTGCTGCAGGCTCATGCCCACACACTTAGTGAAAGAGCCGGTAAGTTGGTTTTCTTCTTTCACTTGCCTGTGCCTTTTTATGAGCTATTTCTTTTGCTCAGACAAGCCTTTCCCTTTATTTCTTCCCCACCCTTCCTGGCAGGCTTTCCTTGTGAGCAACGGCTTCCCTGGAGGATAGGCTTTGGACACCTTTTATCGGGCCTTCCTGTACCCACTGTAGGTTCTTCCTCAGAGTAATCATCAGTTTTTAAATTTGCAACTTACTTAGACAAAGCAAAGAATGGCCATGGTTCTTGCCTTTACTCAAGGCTGCTTAACTCGTGGAGAAACTCATGTTCCTGGTACATATGAGCTGCCTAGGAAACTCTCATGAATAAAAGTGATGGGATACATACATAAGTAACAGAGTTTGGAATTGTGTTGAAACGGGAGCATGAGACATGCAATCAGAGATTTCACAAAGATATTATAATAGGACTAGGTGTGATGTAGGCTTTCAAGAGGGCTTAAAGGGTCCTAAGGCTATGACCCTTTTAATACAGTCCCTTATGTCGTGGTGACCTCCACACATAAATTATTTCATTGCTGCTTCATAACCTTAATTTTGCTACTGTTATGAATTGTAATGTATGGTTCATGCAGACATGCAAGACATCTGATATGTGACCCCCAGAGAGGTCACTGCCCATAGGTTGAGAACTGTTGGCTTAGTGAGTAAAAGTGCTTGTTGCTAAGCCTAACTACCCAAGCTTGATCCCCAGGACCCATACGGTAGAAGGAAGGAGCCAACACCTGCAAGTCTCCTCTCTGCTTGTGAGCTATGACATACATATCCCCTTCAAATCTTGCTCCACCCCCACACAAACACAAACACACACACACACACACACACACACACACACACACACACACACACACACAATTTTGAAAGAGAATATGCACAATAAACTTCATGTAAGAGAGATATGGAGGAGAAACTCTTTACCAGGTTCTGCTTGATATAGATTAGAGCCCATCTATATAAGAATGTCAGCAAAAAGTGATAGATTGTAGAGACATTTGGATAATTTCAAAAGGTTAGAATAAAAAAACGGAGTCCTTATTCACCTTTGGGGAGTATCTCCTCTCAGGGTGCTTGTGCCAGGGTCTTGTACACTCATCTTATTGCATCCAAGAATGTGCATCATGTAACATTCCAGAGTGACAATGTCAAGAAGCATGGGGGACTTCAGGACCCTTGGCTTTGGTCCTCTGAGGAAGGCCCAGGCTGCGACGCTGTGAGCAGAGCTGGCATGCACCGTAGAGCAGATGAGCTTTTAAAAGATTCAAGTTTGGTTCACAATTCACAACTCGTGAGTTCCAAATGGTTCTAAATTTGGCTGAATGCATTTTTCTCCCTAGCTGTGTGCCATCAAGCAAGACACAGTGACTTCATCGAGTTAGAAAAACAAAGAGCTATAATTGCCTCCATGCAGAAATAAACTTGATGAGGACAAAAGGGGTGCATTGTAAGTACTATAGCAGCAGACCCCTAATTTTGTGTATTTTCCACTCAACCAGCTTTCTCTGGCATCAACAACAGAACCATTCTCTGGAAGAACAGCACCAGTTACTGGCTTACTTATAAGCAAAGTGGCACTAAGTGAGTTATCCTTCAGCTTTGTTGAACAAGCAAATTATATAGTAAATTAAATCACATTTTACTGTTCAGTTGGTGTGGTGCACATTACAGAGTGCACTTTGATTCAACCTTGCATCTCCTGCATATTTTATAGTCTGAATGTTCCAGTGTCAATATGGGATAATTCAGCAGAGGACTTGTGTCCGTTCTGTTTTCCTTGTTTGTGCTTATAAGTTCATTGCAACCATCCCACTGGGGACGGTGTTGGCCTGACACCAAAAGGCCATGTTTTGTTTGGAAAGAAGTGTTAGCTTCTGTTTAATTATTTAAGTGACGAGATGCTGTCTTCCTGTTATTTTTTTCCAGTGTCCTCTACAAATCTGTAGTCTGTGCAAATATACATGTTGCTGCTCAGTCAAAAGGAAGATAGAGTTCATTCCTGGAGATCAGATTGGCTCCCCAGAGAGGAACATTATCTAGATTCCTTATGACCACATGATAGAATACAAAGCCACTGGTATCTAAATAGCACAAATATGGGTTTGATTCTGGACTATACCACATTGGCTATATGAAAGTGGGTATCTTAAATGATTTGGGGAGAGATGTACTTAAAGGAGGTTATGTTACCTGTCATTATTTATGTAACAAATGGAGTTCAAAATAGATACTCAATAAATTTTGTTTTTACCCTTTTGCCAGGATCTCATCTTAATGATGGCTTACAGAACTGGGAACACACTATGGGCATGTGTCCTCACCAGAAAGAAGTTGATACCTGAGGATGGTAGGTGCCATTTACTTGAGTTCACAATGAAGAAGTGGACGAAGAACAAGGGATGAGAGACATTGCTAGAGACATTGTCAGAGGGTAGTTCAAGGATGCTCTTTCTAAATAATACCAATGAAAGTACCACACAGGTCAGCCCACAATTTGGCATTTCTGACAAGTAGGTCAACAGAAACAGGAGTGTCAATTCATTCTTAGGAAAGTGTGGTGATGTGATTCTGAGTGACTAAGTACCCTGCCATGAAGATCCTTCACAAAAATAACACCAGACTGACAGACTCTCAGAATATCCAGTAGGTACAGACATGGTTGTACATCAATCTGATGCTTAAGTGTGTCTCCATTTGATGTCTTGAAAAGGCACATCATGAAGTTTACAAAGTACCTCCTTAGAGGCCAGTGTGTGCCTTTCAGGTTATTTTATATTATCATTATCTCACATTTCAGGGATTGATATTAGATATTGCTAAAGAGGATCTTGTTTATGCTATTTTATATTTTCTTATTTTATTTTAATACTTTAACATTGTAAAGCAATTTTCTGGCCCATTAAAGAAAAGGATTGAACTAGGTTTTCTGATAACATGATGTGTCTCTGGAGCTCTAAACTTATAAAATCCTATGGCAATGGAAATCTCCTTATAAGTGTTAAATCCTGCCACTGTGTCTACATTTCATTTTTCACCAGATTGAATTTCCACAGATGCTGAATACAGCATGGCTGTTAAGAGAAAGGGAACCCCATGGAATTGCCCAATATTCATCCATTTATTTGACCTGCAACTATAGAGATGTCATGAAATGAACTTGTGATATTACTCTGCATGGTGAGGTGCAGGTAGAGCCTTTAAACTGTGCATGATGCTGCAAAGAATGCACCCATCAAAATTCATCCTGATAAAACACTTTTTATTGGGTCATGGAGAGATAACTCAGTAGTTAAAATGCTTGTGCATTGAGCATGAAGACCTGAGTTTTATTTCCAGACCCCATAGCATGATAATACATAACAATAACCTAGCACTAGGGAGGCAGGCACAGATAGAGCTCAACCTCTCTGTATTCTAATCAGCCATCCCCAGGCCTCAAGGAGGCCTCAAGGAGGGACCCTGCCTCAAAATTAAATGTAGACAGCATCTGAGCATCAAAGTACCTGAGGTTGTTCTCTGGCTTCCTTAGGCTCATACATCAATGCGCATGTGAACCCACATACAAGTTGCTTTCCTGCTATCTCAATTCTATCCAAATTGTCTATATTTTGCACTCATTTCTATTAGTTCAACAAACTAGACAGCTGTTTCATCTTTGGTTATTTGTCATTCATCAATTCAAATGCAACTTGAACAAATTTCCAAACTTCTCTACTTGTCTGCCGCCTGGTGTTCCAAACCTTTCTGTCATCTCTTCAGTATTGTGCGACAGACATTAGCTCTCCTTGAACTTCTCAGCAAGCCCCTTCACACTCTGACTTCCGGTCACCCAGGCAGCCTTTCTGTCTACCCTACTTCCCACTCTGCTCATATCATGTCTGTCAGTTTCATGTATTTGCCATGCTCTCCTCCTTTTCTAGTCCTTTCTGAACACAGCCCCTCTATCCTGAGAGGCTCCTGTATCTTTCCTGGCTCCATTTCTGGTCCTGCCCAGGCATTCAGGCCACACTGCTTCTTATTGGGAAATGTTTTCTGAGATCTTGAACTGAGATAGAACCAACTTATGAAAGGTCGTTAGGAACAGGGCTTCTAGCTATGTAGCCTTTGACTCTTCACCTGGATGAGTACCAGATGGAGCTCTTCCCCACATAAGTTCGACAAAGGCAGAATTCCTGTCAGACACTATGCCCCACTTACCCGCCACCACCCAGCCCTATCTATATACAGATGAAGCTGAGCTGACCCATATGCAATGAGCAATGAATATGACAGTGGTGAGTAGAAGGAGTCACTCTAAAGAGTCTCTTTGGAAAACTGAAGATTATAATCTATCATCTGGCTCCCATTTCGTGTGTTTCCTGGCCACCCTCAGAGTTTGCTCTCCTTTCATGAGAAGTTTTAAACAGCACTGCAACAGGGTATAGGACTAATCTCTGCTTCATTATGACTCACTTCAGGAGAAGCAAGGATTCCTAAGAATTGCTCTCTTCATGGCCATTATCTCAGGATCACATGGCTAAGTGGTGTGCTCTGACCTCATTCTCCTGAAATTATTTCAGTAGCATGCTTACTCTGCTGTGATCAGGATCTTGGGTGTAAATTCCAAGGAACTCAGAGTACTTTCATTAAATAAGCCTTTCTTTGACTATTTAGACAAGGAATGGGCTGGTCTTAGCAATAGGAAGTTGGTTCAACAACAAGGGAGTTTTGTTTCCTTTTCCAGAGAACACATTAGAAAGGCTAGAAAGGCTCAGCTTGTCTCACTGTGGCTTGAGGTTTGCTCTCATTTGGTCTTGCTATGTAAATAGAACTCATGGATTCTGACTGCTGGGTTCTGCATTTCTAATGAGCAGGAACTCAGCCACATTGAGTGGCATTAATGCTGACAGAGAAGACCAGCTAACTCTGGGAAATGTAATGATGGAAAAATGTGATTGGCTTTAACAAAGAAAAAAACAAAAACAAAAACAGAGACTAAGTTATTAAATCTTTAAAATAAGGAAATCAGCACCTACATGGGTATTTTAGGAATTCAAGACTTCTGAGCCTGTAGCTCTCAGTGTGTTCACTTTATTGTGTAGGCTCAGATTTCTCTTTTATTTTTTTTCTTACTTTTTTTTTTTTTGTCATTGTTGTTGATGAAGTTGTTTTTGTCTCATTGAATTCACTGTATGTATGGAAGCCTGCATGTTAACTGGGACTTTCCCATCAATACTAGCAAAGGAACAGGACTCACCCAAAACCTGGGTATGCATTCCTTGTCCTGGCTTCAGCTCTCCTGTAACCTAGAACAGCAACATATTCCCCAATTCTTATCATTCTCTGTTGTTGATAGACAAGGTCATTTTTCAGACCCTGACCATGAATTCCATGCTCCTCATCTCTAGTGAGCAAAAACTTAGTCATATTGAATGGTGTTGACAATGATAAAGGGGAAGGTTTCTATCCCTGGGATGCTCAAGTTTTTTGTTTTTTGGGTTTTTTTTTAACTCATTTTAATGATAATAACAGCATTAACAATGACTTTCAGTAAGCAAACATCAAATATTCTCTGAGCTTTTTGCATGTTATTATAGTAATCACACAGACATGTACTCAGTACCTATTATGTTCCAGATACTAAAATTGCCATAATCAACAAAACACAGTTTGTATATATAAAGATGAAAAGGCCACTGGTGGCTGATGGATCAGTCTTCCTTCAATCACAAGAACATGCTGTACTTCCATCACACATGTCCCTACCCTTTGGCTCATGGGGTCATTTCCATAGTACTGTGTGATCAAACTTTCTATCAGCATCTTCCAGACACCAAACTCTTGTATGTCACGATACTTTTTATTCTCCTGTTAATTCCTTGTTAGGCCCAGATTGTGGGGACCCCCCCAAAAAAAAAACACTACAGAGGAATCCCACATGTGAAAGCAAAGAGCTTTTATTTCAAGCTCCAGAGCTTGGTCCCTCTGTCTGTCCAACACAACGATGAAAGCAGAGAGCCCTGAGCTCAGGTGGGGCAGAGTTTTTTTTTATCATAGCAGAGGTTGGGGTGAGGGGATTTCCAGGGCCCAGGACCTTGATTGGCTGACAATTGTCTAGGGATATCTAAAAAAAAAAAAAAAAAAAAAAAAAAAAAAAAGGTGTGCGTTAACTCAAGGACATCTGGCCACCTTATCTAATGGTTGGAATGTTTGGGATGTCAGGTACTTCCTCACCCCTGGGTGGATCCCTGGGTGATATCAGCTTAAGGCTTTTCCTGGATCTGGGTGTTGCCTGCTAGAAAGCCTCTCACAGAAGCTGTGTCTGGGCCCCTAAGCCTGTCATGGCTGCTGTGTGGCCAAGCTATTTTGGGGCCCCTTCACAGCATCTGTTTATTGTTTGCTCATTTATTTAACCTTATAGTCCCAGAGTTTAACTATGTTCTTGTGTGTACTAAGCAAGCACTTTTTCACTGAGATCTCTCAGCCCTCTGTTTACTTTTATTTTTAGAAAAGGCCTCACCAAATTTCACAAGCTGGCCCTCAAATTTACGAGTCACCCAGCTTAGGCTCTCTAGTAGTGAGGACTTAAGACATACACCTCTAGTTCTAGATAGGTCAGCCATTTTTTTCCTTTTCTTTTCTTTTTGTTATTCTTTTTTTGCCTTCAGGAGTAAATAAAAACATCCTAGAGGGAGCCCAAAGTTCTCTATTTTTAATAAAATTACTTGAAGTGATTATTTTGGAAAGCAAGAAAAAAGTTATTCATGACTTTGCACAGAATTTGTGAAGAATTTTCAATTACATTTTTTTTAATAACCCCTAAGGGAAGGAAGGGGTCTGGGATCCACTTATCAGTTCTGGGTATATTTAACTTTATTTTATGTGCTTTAGTGTAAAGATGTCAGATCCCCTGGAATGAGAGTTACAGACAGTCTTGAGCTACCCTGTGGAAGCTGAGAATTGAACCCAGGTCGTCTGGAAAAGCAGCCTGTGCTTTTAACTATTGAGCCATCTCTCCAACCTGGAAAGAATTTTCAAGCTAGGAGAATAAAGTGGAGAGAAAGATTCCAGAGATTCCAAAATTAGCATATGAAAGAAACTATAGCAGATGAACACTGGAGATAGTTCCACCCACTCAGGTTATTGTATCAAAACAGACCAGAAACAGGCAAATATGTCAATAACTTACAACAAATGTTACAGCCTCATCTCCTTTCCATGGCCAAATCTCTTTGAAGGCCAAGGTTACTCTCCAATTCTGGCTCACTTCCAAGCTTGGGGGTATTTTTTTCCTTTTAACAGACTATTGCCTTTTCTGTTCATAGCCCACTTGTCTCTGTCCACATCCTTGCTCCAGAACACAATAACTTGGAACACTTAACTGTCACCCTCTGAACTCAAATCCACACTGTCTTAGGGTTTTTATTGCTGTGAAGAGACATCATGATCACAGCAACTCTTATAAAGGGAACATTTAGGGTGGCTCGCTTATAATTTCAGAAGTTCAGTCCTTAATCATTATGGTAGGGATCATGGCAGCATGTAGGCAGATGTGGTGCTGGATGAATACCTGAGAGTCCTATATCTTGGAGGCAACAGGAAGTGGACTGATTCACTGAATGGTATTCCGAGCATAGGAAACCCCAAATCACACCCCCATAGTGACATACTTCCTCCAACAAGACCATACCCACTCCAAGAAAGCCACACTTTCTAATAGTGCCAATTCCTATGAATTACATTCAAACTACCATACACACTTATAACAATATGATATGCTCAAGAATAGTTGTTACTCAACAGGCTTCATCTATCCCCATAATAATTCATCTCTCAACATGTCTGATAATCCAACATGAAGTGTATATACTCCAAAGTAATATATTACAACCAATAGGAGGCGACCACTTGTTTTTCCTTATTGATAAGAAAAAATTCTGACTCTTTTGATGCAGTTATTTGAGTTAAGTTCAACATGACTTTCTTCTTTTTTCTATTAAACTATGTTTATAAAATACTGCAGCATCAATTCCCAAGGACTCTAACCATAACATTTTTCAATCAAAAGAAATAAAAGGTAACCAAAATGAATCCTGTTATAGATATTTATTGAATTATAAGTAATTAAATCAAACTCACCATTTTTCTTCCTTTTAAATTTTTTTGGCAAATCTGTATTTTATACATTATACCATTTGTACATAATTTTATTTAAAATAGATTAGTATGAATAATGTAAGGTGTACTCATGTCTGTCAACACATAATACATTTGTAGATTAACTTTAATTTACACTTCAGTGGCTATTAAGTTGCATTTGGAGTGCTGAATCAGGAACCAACAGGCTACACGGCTGTTTGGCAAGTACTTCAGATATTAAAATTTATAAAAGAAAGAACAGCATAAGGCGTGTGAGAAATGATTTCTTTGAAATGATTGGTGAAATGAATGGTGCTCAAAATAGAAGGGTGGTGAGTGAGACACTATGAGCTGTGGTATCCTTCATAAATGAGGGAATAACAGAGCCACCCTCTATGGCCAGTGCTTTGCAGAAGGTCTCCATCTTGAGTGCCTTCAAGTTGCCCTATATATTAAAGCTTTCTGTTGTTGTTGTTTTTTATTCACTCCTTTATTCTTTTGCTCTTTTGGGGGGCCAACCACCATCTCCCAAAGAAATCACATATGGAAGCTTATTATTATGTGTAAATGCCCTGTTTAGCTTGGCTTGTTGCTAGCCAGCTTTTCTTAACTTAAATTATCCCATCTACCTCTTGCCTCTGGGCTTTTTACTTTTTGTACTTCTGTACATCTTATGTTCACTCTTACTCTGTGGCTGGCTGAGTTGCTGGGTGGCTGGCCCCTTCTTTTCTGGCTCCTTAATCTCCCCTTTTCTCATTCTATTTATACTCTTTCCCTGCCAGTCCCACCTATCCTTTCTCCTGCATAGCTATTGACCATTCAGCTCTTTATTAGACCAATCAGGTGTTTTACACAGGCACAGTAACACAGCTTCACAGATTTAAACAAATGCAGCATAAAAGAACACAACACATTTTTGCATCATTAAACAAATGTTCCACAGCATTAACAAACGTAACGCATCTTAAAGTAATACTCTGCAACAGGCTTCTTGTTGGTTGATCTGATCAGAAAAGTTAGTATTCTGTTTGCTGATGTATTATCTTTAAATTTTCATCATAACCACATTTTAGAAAGTGTTTTTTAGAGTTCCTTTGCCTAGCAAATACAGACTTTCCTGAAAATAGTCTTGAGCCACTGTTTTGCCTTGCTAGCAAATTTTGGATTATTTGGAAGGATTTGATTTAAAGTTTGTTTCTCCTGTCTGCACTACCTTTGTGCTAAATTATTGAGAAAGAGATATGAAACTCCCACTGCAAGGGCTAAAGTTAACCTGTAAGCCCCACTTGCTAAAGGACAGAGACCTTCCTGGAATGCTGAGGGCTATTGTTCATGTATGATAACAACACACATGTTTTCACTTCAACAAATAAGGTTGGTTGTAACTGCACAGAATATGCTTGATCATACATGAGCGGGAGATACATAAGCAGGAAGTACATTAGGATGTGTGCTTGGCCCCTACTAGAAGTCAGAAAACCTTGTGGGTTTGGCCTTTATAGGCACCTGACTGACCTAATTAAATGCCAATTCTCAGGTATGGACCTGGCTAGTGTCCATGTTCTTGGCCAGTATTTAATAAAGCTTGCTTTAACTGAATAATTATGAATTTGATCTTTCTCTTCGAAATTTTCAGATTTAACACCACCTAGTTATGACTGCAAGAAGATACCACTCATTTTTGAGAGGATCATGAAAATGGCTACATTTTGTGGCAATACATTTGCTCAAAATGTTCAGACATTCACTGACACTGCATTTTTTTTTCCCATAGCTCATTGTTTGGGGTCCACAGGCACCAGGGACAATGAATGTAAATATGACCCATGGATGTGTTTCTATACTATGAAAGCATCAACCTTCTTTCCATTGGGTGCCTGAAAGAAGCTCTACATGTGACCTTTCCAGTTATCTCTTTAGTATCTTACCTTTTGTGCCTTCTTTTTTTGGGGGGAGCGAGGGGGAGTTGTGCATTCATTCATCTAATTTCCTGAGTATACTTAATGATCTTGGTAATGATTTATGTACTGAACCAATGGTGGTAAACACTCCATATTTGAAACATCTATGTGTAGACGAAATTTTAAATGGTCTTATTAAATAAGAAACACAGAGCCAAATACAGAGTTAAAAGCCCAAGAGATCAGAGCACTAGTGAAGAGCCAAGACTACCCTTAGCTTACCACTCACTGCCATCCTTCCCCTGAGAGAGAGCTTCTCCCTTCGTGACTTGTCTTTTATTGCTTTCCTGTTCTGCCTTCTCATTGGCTCTAAGCGCAGCCACATGACTTTCTTGTCACTGCTTGTCTATACAGACCTCCTGGTCTCTATGGTTGGTACTAGTATTAAAGACTCGGGTCACCATGCTTGGCTGTGTCCTTGACCACATAGAGACTCTGCCTGCCATGTGATCGGATTAAGGGCATGTGCTACCACTGCCGGACTTCTGCTTAATGGCTCACTTTTACCTCTGATCTCCAGGCAACTTTATTTATTAACATACAAATAAAATCACATTTCAGCACAAATAAAATCTCACCATATCTATGTACACATGCACATGGTAAGAGAAATAGAAAACATAAAGAAAGAAGCAGAAAAAAAAAAAAACAGGACAGGGGTGGAGGGACACACACAGAGGGGAGTGGGTGGGGGTTGAGATGACTCTCTCTCTGTAAGAACCTTGCTTTGTCACTTGTTTTCAGTCAGTACTGTCCTGGTCTTGAGAGAGTGTTTCTCTCCCCACAGCTGATTCTCACTTGAAATTTTTATAGTCTGCCAAAGGTGACCCATTATGCACCCATGCCTATAACTTTAACCTACTTCTTTGTTTTAAAAGTTTCAAATAATTTTCCAGTTGGAAACTTACCTGCTTATTAGATTTCCACTTCGAGAGACAGTTGAGGATAACAAGGGTTTAAAACTTACAGCAAAACCATTTGCTTACACCCCCACAGGGCTGGATGTCAAGTCGTCAGCAAAGCCATACCACCTCCACGTCCCTGAGGCCCCATGACCCAGTTTGCAGCTACAGCCCTACTCATGGAGTCTCGGGAGTCTTCCTCTTACCCTTGGAGCCCTAATTTCCCTTGAAGCTTCTATTGGCTGCTGGGCATCCTAAGTTGAGCTGTAGAGGTTAGAAGCTAATACCCAGTGAGGAGGCTGGCTCCGGGGGAGGCATGCCGTTGGAGGATACAGGAACTAGCCTTGTTTCCAAAGATTCCTAAAAAATGAGGTCAAATGAGTGGTTGGAGCCTTCTGAAATATGTTCTGCATCTACATATGTCATTCAGCTCCTGCTTTATGCATTAATTCATTACAACAAAGCTCATCAGGTTTTCAGGTGCTGCACCTATTTTTTTGAACTCGAGTTATTTCTTTGGGTTACAGACTTGCAAAACCCGTTTCTCCCAGCTCTGTTTTCAGATGCCATCTGAGATTGTTTCCGTGTTGTCTTTTGAAAGTTATTATCAGCAACAACAACAAAAAACTGGAAGTAAAATGATATCTTCCTCAGAAGAAAAAAATAAAAACCACAGTAAAATAAAAGGTATGGTGAATGTGTGTCAAACATCTTGGGCAGATGGCAACCAATTATCAACCTCTTAGGTAGATTCTTAAGCAGAGAATAGCTTTCTCTCAAAATAAATGTCAGAGTCCCAAAAGGCCCATCTGACCCTTTAAGTAGATCAATGGAACATAGAAGTTAAAGGAGATTATGATGGAAATATTATAGTATTACATCATTTTAAGTTGTAATTATTTTTAGTGTGTATATGTAGTGGTAGTGTGTGTGTGTGTGTGTGTGTGTGTGTGTGTGTGTGTGTGTGTGTGTGTGTAGGGGGCACTCTCATGTCATGTAGACCTGTGGAGACCAGAGAGCAGTTTTCAGAAATTTATTCCCTCCTTCAAGTGTGGGTTCTGGAGATCAAACTCAGGATGTCAGATGTGTGCACAAACACTCTTACTCAGTGAGTCATCACGCCAGCTTTAAAATGGAAAACATTCTAACTGAATCCTAGTCACATTTCACAGATCTGCAAGAAAGGTGTTCTAGAGTTAAAATAACACATACACACATGCATATACTCTTGCACACATTTATATACACACTTGCATATGAACACACACACACACACACACACACACACACACACACACACACACACAGGAATGTTTAAGACCTCCTCCATGAGCAAACTGTTCCCTTTGTGGCCCACCTCACAGTTTACATAGAACTCTTAGGCTAAAAGTAGTCTAAACAGTTTAAAACATTTGAAAAGAATAAGCAACAGTCTGCATGCTTCCCACAAACCTGAACTATTTCTTATCTTCCTCTTAACATTTGAAATTTACCAGCTCCTAAGCAAGTGTATTCAGGCACACTGGTAGAGCTAAGTTGTGGCTAAATAAAAGGAGAAAGAGTCATAACAGACCCCCACACAGGAATTCTAATTAACGGATTTTTACTGGGTGAACGAACATGGCTAGAAACAAAATCCAACAGGCTTAGGAAAATTGCAGAAAA
Source organism: Peromyscus maniculatus bairdii (assembly GCF_049852395.1). NCBI lineage: Eukaryota > Metazoa > Chordata > Mammalia > Rodentia > Cricetidae > Peromyscus > Peromyscus maniculatus. The sequence goes on from NC_134861.1 coordinate 36,840,477, forward strand.
TGAAGTGGAAAATAACAATTTTGTATATCAGTTCAAATATTAGAGACTTGGGGGTTAAGCAAAGATTATCACATAATTATAATTACAACTAATACTCTGTGGCACTTTTTAGGTTTACTAATTCATTTAAGATTCGCTACAATCCCAGGAGTGGATTCTATTGTCCTGGGGATATAGAAGAAGGAAACTCAGGTACAAGCAGGTCAAATCTTTTTTTCAAGGTCATTCTTGAAGAAGTACAGAAGAATAGATGTGACCTCTGGAAGTCTTACCTTAGAAAGCCCAGTCCAATTCACTCCACGTAACTACCTGCAACAGCAATGACAATTAAAACACATGTGTAAAATCTTCCATCAAATAAAATATTTCAATTAACAGACTGAAAGGAATCATATATTTTAAAGTTAGGCTAAGGATATATAGCATGAAGCAGACAAGTCCATGAGAGCCCACGATCAGACCATATAGTGACCTCAGACTTCCGAGTACCTAAATGGAGAGGTGGTGGGGTATGTTCACAAAAGAATGGAAAGAAACTGTGACTGCTACTGTTTTTAGAATAATCTCAGTCGTGAAGAATCTTGGGGGGCACAGAGCCTGTTATTCTTCTGAGATAATATTTTCCAATAAAATCAGGTCTAGCCAAAGATATAACCAAGTAAAATCTAGGAAGCCTTCAGAAGACGCCACTGTTAAGCGATTGGTAGCAACCATGAGTTAATGCAAATAGTTAGACTATGCAAACAAAACACAATGTGGGGTACAGGCCAGCATGTAAGCACTTGTCACCTCTAGCATGCAGACATAAAAGCTAAGGGAGTTCAGATTGTGTTATAAGGCATAGGAACAACTCAATGTTAAAATGTTAAATGCTTTGGTTTCCTTAGACTATGATCACATGATACCATAGAATGATAGGAAGCACTAAATCTCTCTTGGAAAATGAAATTGGATGGTTTCAGAGAGGTCATGAATTTAGGAATATTATAAATGATAAGATTAAAAAGGCTGCACATGCTATAATAGGGCATTTGAATTTTGACTGGTCATGATAAGAAAGACAAAAGCTAGAGATGATAAATTTTTTCTTATAAAACATCAAATGTCACCATATTCCAGTATCACTTGCAGCCACTGTCTCAGCTATTTGGTCTCAGCAGAATGTAGGCATCCACAAACAATATTTAGGTGAATGTGCAAGGCTGTGTTCCAAATAATCATACAATAAAGCTTATATATGCAAAGAAAGTCAGTGATGTAGATTTGCTTTGGGATCATAATTTAAAGAAAAGGATTGGTCTCTGTATTAGTCATTTTTCTTATGAATGGGTATTTCCTAATAGAAGCAATTTAAGGAAGGATTTACTGTGGCTCACAGTTTCATAGGGTCACAGCCAGAAGTGTTCCATCAGTGTGAGAATGAGCTTGGAGATCATATGGTAGTCAGCCAGGATGTATGGGAAGCATCCAGAACTAGTTGTGGGTGTCATCTTCAATGGCCTACCCACAATGATCTACTTCAGTCTGTTAGACTTCACTTCCAGAAAACTGAACTTCTTTCAAAATAATGTTCTAGGCTGGGGCCCTTGCTTCTAAAGCACAAGCCCATCTTGCACCTTCATGACAGCCTTGTACTTTAAATTGATCATTTAGAATGACATAAGGAAGTGGGGATTTGAGGACAAAATGGAAATCCCAAAAGTTTGCGTTGGCCTGGGCCACACTTAGGTCCTTGTTCAGATCTAGGTCAACTCCATTGCAATTGTAATCACGTGTTTGTCTCTCCTGTCAGACTCTGGGGTATTTCAGGTCAGGGGCTGTATCACATTCATTATTTTGCTTCTCGTGTGCTGTTATTTGGAGCGCTGTACTTGAAAGATGCTCATAAATATTTATGTACTTAATGAATGAATAAATGAATGAGTAAATTGGTTACTGATTGGATAAGTGATGAGAAGCAAGACATAATTTTTCTTTCTTTCTTTTTTTTTTAAATAAATCTTGCTTTTTTCCAAACTTGAGGTTTTTCCACTCTACCTTTGAAATGTTCACATCAGACTATTCCCTGAATCTGTCTGTCCTAGTTGTGGATTTTAACTATCCACTTTTAAACAATTCTAGAGTGTGTCTTTCAAACTAAGTTTTATGATGCAATGAATAGAAATCCAGTATCACTTGTTATATTTGGAAAATAAAAATATATGCACTGTTATCTGTATAAAATATCTACTTCACATGGCAGAAGCAGCCTCAGTCACCTTTGATGCAATTTTCAGGTCTTTGCTACCTCCATTTCCTCTGGTGGCTGGTCCCTTTGTACCTGCTGTATACAATGTCCTCCTCTTGACCACCTTCCTATGGAAAAGTAGCATGCTGGCTCCATGGATCCTTACAACCCACATGGACTTGGCAGGTACAACACAGTGGCCACCTCTCATTCTCTATGTGACCACTTGGAATCCCTCCCACTTGCTTTAAATCAAACCAACCCAAGACTCCTCTTCGGAAACTGTTTAAACTTCATTATGGTCCAACAAAGGGATTGTTTCACAGGCTCATTCATGTCTTCCTATGTTCTTTAACTATCTGATGTCTCTGTATGTCACCTGCAGGTGACATGTATGCCCCACCAGGCCTGTAAGGTAGAAAGCAATCTTTATAGTCTCATTTTATATTTCTTAGTTTTTGAAGGCATGCTTACATTTTAAAGTCTTCAGTCAAAATAGTTACAAATTAGCGTGACCCAATACTATTAATTAATTTGGCAATAAGTTAATTAACACAATTTTTGCTATCTTTTGATTACTTTGAGTACACCAGTGAGCAAAGCAGAGGAAAGATTTTTCCTTTAAGGAAATCATAATCAGTTAATGTAGTGAAACTTGGCAACCTTTAGCATGTCAAGGATTAGGAGTCCTGTATAACCTTTTTTGCAAAAAGGCATCTTGATTTAATTTATGAAGGAATTAAACTTTAAGTAGACTTGAAAGAGGAGAGAAGTTATTTTTCCTATTGTTGCAAAACAGCAAACAAGTTACAAAGGAACTGATAGGTGATGGGTTCCGGAGGCAGGAGCACACGTAAGAAATAGCAAGAAGACATGGACGATGGCAGAAGGTTCTTCTACACTTTCTAGTTCTTCCCTGAGAAACACCACTTCATTGAACTCTCTGAATGAGACGACCTTTCATTTTGTAAGTTCTTTGAATTTCTTGAACTCTCCTGTCATAGTCTGTATCCCAGTGTGTAACTATAAATTCATGTACTCCTGAGACCAAGTTCCTTATTTCCGCTAGAATGTGTATACACTGAGAACAAAGGCTGTTATTAAACCACGTAACTCTATGTATAGAGAAGGGCTTGGAATTTGTACAAATTCAATAAACACTTGATTTCTAGATGCTTTAAACGATGGGTGCCTGCAGGAATAAGGTGCCCATGGTAACATAGATGAATCTTTCCAGTCAATGGAGTTTGTCATTGTGAGCTGTGAGTCTTTTAAAGAATTCCTGATCTCTTCCTACTTCTGTCTCAGGATAAAGGGAAATGGATCATTTTGAAATAGAAACCTTTCCTGGAACAACTACTTCCCCAGAGTATTTGTAGATTCCAGGTGGGGAGAAAATAGTAAGATTTTTTTCTAATATGTATTTCAGAATTAATACCGAATATAAAGTATGCTTTTAACAGAAGCCAAGACATTTTAAAACACATATATAAAGCATCCTTATAGTCGAGTATCAACTGTGAATTAGCTGCCAGCTTCAGCATGCACAGTCTGCCGGGATGTTGCCTTACACATCCTGCTTGATCATTTCACTTTATAATGGTAACATCACCCGATGATCAATGATATTTGAACTTTCTCACTAAGCAAATTTATTTCTTTGCAACTGTTACTAAAAGACAACTTAATTGAAAACTATGCACTGGTTTTAGATGCCATGCTTTATGCAGTCTATGTTTAAACTACATAATTTCAAAAGTCTCTTTCGATCAAATATTATCAGAAACAACCAGCGCTGGTGTAGTCATGTCCATAATGAAATAAATGCCCTGAGAACTAACTGAGCTCATTCCTTGAGTAAATGTATTCCCTTCTCTGCAACTTTACAATATTTTCTTCCATGCATGTTGTACTGAAAATGTTTGTTTAAAAACCCTTTCTCATTTTACAACTAGACCAAAGGGTTGTGTTTGTCTCTATAATCTTAATAGTTAAATACATTGCAATATAGTTATACCTAAATCTGATTAAAATAAAGCTATTATTTTTAATTTTTGAGATGTATTTGTATTTTAAGTGAATGGATATTTGGCTGACTATGTATCACTATCTGTGTGCAGTTCTTGGGAGACCGTAACAGGCTGTTAGATTCTCTGACAGCAGGAATTACAGAAAGTTATGAGCCACATGACTGCTGAGAATTCAAGTCAGATTCTCTGGAAGAGCAGACAGAGCTCTTGATCACTGAGCCTTCTCTTCAGCCTTTAAGCTATTTTTTTGGAGAAAAGTATCCAGCACTCCATCCTCTGGTCTTTTCCAGGCTGGCTATAGCTTTTTAGAAGTATCTTCTTTAGTTTTTTTTTTTTTTTCTTACAGCATTCACAGAAAATCATGCCCATGCTTATGTATGACATTGTTACAGTTATCCCATGCATTTATACAAATAAGTGGACATGTTAATGGACACAGATGCAACAGTTTCATGACTGTATGCTATTTAGCCATGATTGATAACTCAGATAAGCTCATGGAAATGGAACTGCTAAGGGAAAATTTTAAACACATGCATATATATATATATATATATATATATATATATATATATGTATATATATCTGATATCTATTTCCAGGATATATTTAGAAGCTTATTTCTTTCATATTATTAAACTTTGAATTATGTCATTATTTTTAAAATAATTGCTTTATTTTAAAAGGTAACATTTTGTGTGTTCTTTTGGCTTATGAGGAAACTGAACCCCAGTAATACTATTATCTTTCCTTCTTTTGGTTACCCTGATGCTGTGGAAAAGCACTTGTATATTTGATAACATCCATTCTTACTGGGGTGAGCAGCACCATGGACACAGCAGTAGGTTTGCTAACTCGAGTCCTCCTGACAGCCTCTCTGTCTTCATTGTGCAGAAGCTGCGTGAACTTGAGTGTATAATTTAGAAACTTTTGGCTTTGGTTGCTCAAGTAATTTAGTCATGTTGGGCATCTGCTTTCCTCTGAGAACTCACACATTAGTTATTTGCAGGACTAGGGCTTCAACATGAAATGGTTGGTCCAGTTGAAACCTGAGTAAGCAACTGAAAGAAAAATCTATGTTGTAATAAGAGCATTGTGTGTTCAAAATAAAAGCATATGGATGTCTTGGGAAAGTTACCAGCCACCACTCATGAGTTGTGAAAAGTCATAATGACAAAATCATGTTGTTTTTTTTTTTTTTCAAAGATGTAGGTTGGAAGATGCTGACTTTTGTTGTCAAATGATGGAAATAGAAGCCAGAGGAGCTATGCACAAGGCAGTTACAATGTGCGCATATTTCTTTCTGTTGCATTCAAGATCAAGCCCAAAGCCTTGTGCATGCCAGGCTGATTCACATTTACTGAGATGCATCCTCAGCCCCCCAAATATGTATATTTTGAATAAGCATATAACTAGGACAATTTAGAAATGGAAAGAAGAAAATCAAAATTGATGATGAGAATTAAATGATGTTTAGAATGTTAACACACAAGGTTTCTTCTAGGGAGTAGTCTATCAAGTAGTGCAACATTGTTATCAGCGGAACTTTTGCTGTGGGATCAAAGTGAAATAGTAGATCCAGCTATAAGTGGTGAAGAGATAAAAGGTCTTGAGTTCTTTTCATTTCCTGGAAAGAGCAAACAATCTTTCCTTAGCTTGGGGACCTGGAGAATGGACTTGTAATGCTGTTTCATGGAGCATGTGGACTCCCAGGTCCCAGATTTAGGAAGGTAAAGACCCATTAATTTGTTCAGAATGGGGCTGGGGAGATGAGTCAGCTGGGAAAGCACTTCTGGTGCAATTCCGAGGACTTGATTCCTTTGGATTCTTAGCATCCACATAAAAACACACTAACACAACCAAAGGAACAAATGAAAAGAAAATAACAACAACAACAACAACAGTGAAAACCAGCCTGTTACAATCTAATGTTGAAGAAGTAGAGACAGGGGAATACCTTGGACTTACTGACTAGATAACCTAGCCAACTGGAATGCTCCAGGTCCAATGAGAGACCAAATCCTAAAAAATAGGGTGGAGAGCAATGGAGAAAGACACCTCATGTTAACACACACACACACACACACACACACACACACACACACACACACACACACACATCCAAAAATGGTTACAGAGAAAGGAACACATGATGCTTTGACTTCCTACTGGACAGTAGCTTTATGTATTTAAGAGAGAATCTATTCTGCTCCAAAGAAAGAGCTCTGTGTCAAGGAAGCATGCCCTTGTTCTAGAAAGCCAGGGTCACTTCCTTATCCTTTTCTAAAACCAGCCCCTTCCCAGGTTTTGGTTTTCACTAATATGGCTCATGGGACAACTTACCCAGCTCCATGGGTTACTTTACTTTCCTCATTCCTGAAGGTCCAGGCTCATCCTCCTCAGATGTGTTCCTGTACATAGGTGAGCAATGTTGGCATCGGATAGGACATTTCTTGGCTGGTGGAAACACTATCTTAGTAAGCTAACCTGCATTTCTGGAAAAACAAGAGTCTATAGAACTTCCCAGAATGCAAATGCCATTCTCAAGATTCCAGAAGGACTAGCTCAGTCAGTGCTGCAGAAGTTTATTAACTCCTTCCGGGTCTCAGAGATTTCTCATGTGTGAGGTTATCAGACACAAAAGGCCTTCCCCCAAATCCCTAGATTCTGTACCTCCCTGTGCAAGAGGCCTACAGAGACTTTGGCCACTCCTTTTTCTCTCTTCTTTCCAAGCCTTTGGAGGCCTTGGATAGAGGCTCCCAGTTCTGCTGTTGTTCCCAAGCAATCCTTGTCACTCGGGTGCAGCAACACCACTGTCAAACTTTTGTCTCCTTAACTTTGAGTTTGACTAATTAGCATTTCTAATCTCTAGGTCTGCTAAAAGGTATAGGTTCTCATCCTCTTTTCTCTATAATTACAGAAATTGAGTCCTATAGAGCTTGTTTTGATGGGAAAGCATTTAGCATAACACCAAACAGTAGAATTACTTCTATGTGTTCAATGCTTGCCTTACATCTGGGGACGTCAGGACCAATGAGGCAATTGCAAAATCATTTTTCCACCATCCCTGCTTTATAAATATTTCTCACAGTAAATGCTTGTCAAACTAATAAATGAATTGGGTACTATAATAAAGGTCATTAAGGTTGAGTTTCACAGTGGCTTTATATAAACTCTTGTATAGCCTCGAAGTAAAATTAAATGAAATGGTATATAAAGTTATAAACTTGGTATAATTTGGACATTTAAAGCTATGCCCTATTATCTGACTGTGCCTGGTGTGGTGACCTCATCATTTTTTATTAACTGCATGTTGTGTTTAGCATGGGAGTGGTATTTTCTTTTGAACAATGAGTTATTGCTAGATAGCAATGTGTTTGACCAATTTTTTTTTGGCTTCATTTGTAGTACATTAGAAATATCAGAAAGACTAAGGCGGCTTGAATGTCTTTTGGCCTCAGAGACATTCTGTAAATGGCCAAATGAACAAATTCTAATGGTAGCACATAGCTACACCCCTTGTCCTCTGAATGTCAACATTGATTCTAGGCATCTGATAGACATGAGCTGAGACCCAGCATGCCGAGCTCCATCCCTGAGCCTGTGTATGAGTCTCTGTCTACATGACTCACTTCCTCCCCCTCTTTACTTTGGCCAATGTCCCAGTCTTCTGTTATGACCTTTGCAGAAATCTCTTCTAAGGTACCTTTCATTTTCCATGGTTTCCCTGCTTCCTCATGGCAGGGAGCTTGGCTCTGTTTTCACCCTTTCAGGTCTAGTTCAATGTTTCCCAGAGAATGAACACATGTAGTGAATGTCCTCAACTTATTGGATTGTTTAATTCTGTGCAACCTGAGCCATGTTGAAAGTGGCCCATTTTCAACTCCTTTTCTATTTGGGTGGCTCTCCTGTACCTCTCCTAGTCTTCTGTCAGTAAAGGAAATGAGAACAGGGGCAATCCCAATTAATTGACCCTCTTTCCAGGCTGTTGTTATTCTGAACACAGAGATGAAGGTAAGGTTATTTTGGAAACTTGTTACCATGGCTTCATGTCTGCGTAGCTATAAGAAGTCAGTGAGCCTTTCTTACCATTCACATTATTGAAGATGGAAGGTGAGATTACAAAAACTGTAGTCTATGGCAATGGGTTTGGTGCTTTTAGTATCTATCATGGTTAATGACCTTTCATTTAGATTTACTTCTCTTGCTTCTCATGAGAACTTTGAAAGCATAGTCTTCAAGAAGATAGGCATTGATGAACTTCCCTCTTAGTCTTTTCTTCCATGAGTGCAAGGAAGACTAGAAAAGTTACCAGCTTACATGAAACACATTTGGCAAAGAAGAATGTCATGGTACAGAATAGTTAGCACTGCTATAACAGTGGGGAGTATGTTTTATTGTTTATTTAACTTGTAATATTTTATAAGAACATCTGTGATATGTTAGAGTAGTTTAATATGCAATTGATAGCATAAATGTGATTGGTTCTATGGCTATACTGGTTTTGTTTATTTTCTTTAGTGTATGTTTTTGTGCATGCATATATGTCAGTGTGCATGTGTGCACATAGTGATTTTAGTGTTCTGATCAAGGATTAATTTTAAAATGGGCATATTGGGGCTAGATGATGTCTCAATGGTTAAGGGTATATCCTGCTTTCACAGGAGACCCGACTTAAGTTCTCAGTGACCACATCTAATGGTGCATAACTGCATTTAAGTATAACTAGGGGATCTAGCATTCTCTTCTGGCTTCTGTGGACACCTGCACTAATGTGTAGGTACTCCTCATGTACTTTATGGTAGTATTAGGCTCCTGCCTTCTGTGTTGTACAATCTAGACACAATCCAACCAGACACATACATACATAAATAATAAAGTAAAATATTAGAGAAAAAGAAAAATAATGAGCATTGTATTGAATTTTGGTCAATAATACAATAAAGAATGTTATACTGAAAATCTGGGTAAGTTCACCTCATCCTTAAAGTGAAACATAAATACAGGTGCTCATTGTTTTCCATCCATGCATTCCAATTTCAATTGTAAACAAGATGACCATCTTGGAAAATCAAAGACATGATGACAACCCACTGAAGGTTCAGAGAATCAGGGCAGATTCTATGCACTTGGTGATATCATACTGATAATTTGGGATGCTAATACTGTCAACATTCATTTTGAGAATATTTAATTGTCTTCTTTTGGGCTCCCTGTTGCATAAATGCATAATTAACTTTTGTCACCTAAAATTCCAGCTGAATAGTGTTCAGATCACACAACACAGAGTCCAGAAGGCTAAAGTGACCACAGAGTAGAAAGTTCTGTCTTTGAGGGTCTCCTGTTTTGTCTTGCATGTACTCAGCTATATTGTTGTAGAAATTGGTATCATCACAAAATAGGCAGGCATGAGTGTGCTTTAATACATATCTGTGCAAGCATAAAACCTAAGTAGATGTGACCTGTACATGATAATTTTTCAGGTACTACCTCAATGGAAGGATGTGGACTTCTGAATTACACAAAAGCTGCCTAAAGATCATCTATGTCACACTTGATGTGTTCTACTTCTCATATTTAAATATGAGAGTATTGGTAGAATTATTAAGGCCATTTCACGTACTTAAAAGGGAGGTTTATTTTGTGGGGTAACTTACAAGTGAATGGATAGTTTACAGAGTCTGGGAAAGGCATGGCGCAGTCCGGCGGTGTTCTCTGGAGAACTCTGCTCGATCTAACTCCAGTGTCCAGGGTCCAGGAACTAAGAGAGCCAGTGCATCAGGATCGTGGGTCTTCAGGGTCCTCTCTTGGCCCTGCCTTATAGGCTTGACAGTTACTGAAGCCTCAATCAGGGTTGGAACTTCCAGATCAAGGCTGGAATGGCTACCCACTACATGAGAGTTGTATAAATATATTCATTTCTATACTCCATTTCTCCAACAAGTATATTAACATCCATAGAGAAGGATCTTGCTTCTCTTACATAATTCTGCACCTCAACACATAGACAAGTACACAATGACTGACAAAATGTATTTGTTATTGAGAGTCTTAGTTTTACTGTCGCTATAAAGACAAAGAGATCTTATCTCATCCATACTACCATGGGCATCTTAATATGAATTTATGCACAGAAATTCCCTCCCTTCAAGTTCACTGACACAGCCAATGTCACAGAAATTCGCTCAAACTCCCATCCAGCTGCCATGTGCACAATCACTGTGGATGGAATGATTTTTATTCCAGCTCTTCAGAATGGTTGTAAATGAATATATCCTTTTTTTACTGACCATCAGTTTGTCATCTGGAATTTGATGAACTCTTGGAGAGCAGAGACAATTTTGTAAATAATGTAAATTACACAAAATATGTTGAAAGTGCCTACCTGGAATTCAGTAAGGGCTTACTGAAAGTTCAGTTTATTAACCTACTTGGCAATGGGTCAGTACACTTAATTAACTTCAACATGAAAAGAGGTATTCATTTGAGATAGCCTTTAAATGAGCACCTGCTGTAGGCCCAGACCTCCATTTAGGGACATTTTTAACTTCAAATGCCTCTGCCTGAGGGACACACACTGGTAGCATTTTACACTGGAGTGCAGGAATCTTAGAGATATCAAATCATTGGCATGCAGTCTATAGAGGCAGTGCTATATTATAGCACTGTCCTTTCTCTCAAAAGTATAGGGGAAGGGCTTTTAAAGATGAATATAATTCATAATGTTTTGATGGTATGCACTCTTCCCTAAAACCCATGATTTGATGCTAAAATCTATTTCTCCATATTTTCTCTTGTCCCCTCTTCATTTAAGGGCTTCTCCACTCTTTGTCCCCCTTCCTCTTTTGGAAGTTTGACAGTGTTGCTGGCAAATGTGGAGTGGACATTGATAAGTTATTTTCTTCAATGACTATGAAATATAATTTACTAACTCAAACTAAATATTTTTGGCAATGAGAAAAGAAATTGATGGGAAACTTCTGTGGAATAAAGCACTATGAAGAGCATCTAAGTACCCCTTCTTGGGTTGTTCAAATGTTTCTAATTCTAGCTAAATATTTTGAGAGCTAGAAGACTTATGGGTGGCTGTATGGTTCCTCGATGATGACAGTAAACAAATAAACACTGGTCTCTATTATAATCTAGCTCTAGACTAAGGTTCAGCTGGCATCAAGTCATCCACACTTTAATAGATTGTACCTTCATTTTCGTGTGTGTTGATGTGTTGGATTACATGTTTGGTTGTGTATGGACTGGGGAAGACATCCTCAGGGGTCATTTTTCCTGAGGTTTCTTGTCTTTTACAATACTGACTCCAGCTAAGCTGGCACTCAACAGTTAATCCAGGACTGACCTGTGAGCCCTGGGGATCTGGTTCCTCTATCCTGGGATAAAGAATACTGAGCACCATACTATACTGATTTTTTAAATGTAGATTGAGGGGTTGGCCTGGAGTCTTTATACTTGTGTGGTGAGTGCTGTACCACCTGAGCTATCTCTTTAGTGACTGTACTTTTTCTCACAATAGCTATATTTTATCTTACTGGGAGACAATGTCATTACATGTGCCCTGGATTGATTAGATTCATTTGATTATTCTGTTTAATATTTTCTTCTTGATGTTTTTCAATGCAGCTTTTGTCTGTCTTTCTCTACCAGGATTTGTTCCTCTTTAATGAATTATTAACACATTCTAGATCCTGCAAACCATAAAAAAGCAAAATGTGCCGTATGTCTTTGTCAGCGCCTAGTTCCTCCAATCACTGTCCGTTTCTCCACTTTGTTTCACAGCAAAGTCCTTCAACACGTTTATTCTCTGAATTCATTTTCTCTCTTCCTGCTGCTCTTTACCTCAGCACTACTGTTGTCTGAGACTGTTCTTGTAAAGGTCATTAACTGTCTAGATCTTGCCAAATCCAAAGGTCAGGTCTCCAGCTCTCCTGGGATCGCTCTGCCAGCAGCTCCTTAGCAGCAGCAGGTGGTACTGAAGTTTGTCTTTAACATTTCCTCATTTAGCTCCAAGGACTCCATGGCCTCCTGATTTTTTTTTGTTTCTCTGTCTCCCTCATTTTGTTCTCATCCTCATTCTTTCTCTCAAAGACTAAAATCTGAAAAGTTCAGTGGTTGGCCTTTCTTCCTGCTTTCCACCTTTTACTCTTCTTTGGAGACTTCACCCAAGCTCAAAGCACCCCAAATACAATGTGTCTTTGTGACTTAAACCCTCATGTTTCCATAGGGCTCCAGTTCAGTGTCTTCTACTGACTACTAATAGTCACGAGGGATTTACTAGGTCAACAATAAACTAATAGTCATGAGGGATTTACTAGGTCAACAATAAACTTACTGGCCATTATGCTCTGAAAAGCTTCCTCTCACACTCTACATCTTGGTAAGTACTGAAAATTTTGCCTGACTGCTCTTTAATTTTTATTGCTTTATATTATCAACCTATTTGCAAATTTCATCAATTCATTCATCAACATATATCACAATCTGGCCACTTCTCACTCCCTCTTTTGCTCTCACCTTTGTCCAAACTTGTATTATCTCCCACTGGAACAGTAGAAACACGACCTCCTTATTCTTCCATAGTGGAGACATTGCTGTAGGTTGAAATATTTTCCTCAAGAGCCAACCTTGGAATGATTATCGACAGTGTCTCAGAATACCTTTACTTGGAGATATTTGATAAATGAGTACATTAAAATGAAGTCTTCAGTGTGGTGCTTAACCCACTATAACCAGAGTCCTTGTAGACAGTAGACATTAGAGTATAGACAGAGACATGTGTGGTGGTATTGTGTTCCCCAAAATATTGTGCACCCTAATAAACTTATCTGGGGTCAGAGATAGAACAGTCACTAGATACAGAGGCTAGAAAATGGTGGCACTCATGCCTTTAATCCTAGCATTCCAGAGGCAGAAATCCATCTGTTCAAGGATACAGCCAAGCATGGTGACTGACGCCTTTAATCCCAGGGAGTGATGGTAGAAAGCAGAAAGGTATATAAGGCATGAGAACCAGAAACTAGAAGCTTTTGCCTGGTTAAGCTTTTAGGCTCTGAGCAATAATTCAGCTGAGACCCACTCTGGATGAGGACTGAGAAGCTTCCAGTCTGAGGAAATAGGATCAGCTGAGAAACTGGTGAGGTGAGGTGGCTGTGGCTTGTTCTGCTTCTCTGATCTTCCAGCATTCACCCCAATACCTGGCTTCAGGTTTGATTTTATTAATAAGACTCTAAGATTCATGCTACAGGCATGTAAACAATAAAAATCATACGAGAATTCAGGATAAACAAGGGTAACTATAGCTGAGGAGGGAGGCCTCAGGAGAAGCCAAACCCCATTCTCTTTGATGTTAGGCTACCAGTATACAGAATGGTTAGTAAACAAACTTTCATTACTTAATCTCCAAGTTGGTGTTACAGCATCATGGGCACCCTAGCAAAAGAATATAATAGCCCTTGTCACAGTAAATCATATTGTATCCATGGTCCTGTCAGAGTGTTGTAGGATATTTGTACTACCCCCAGCCAGCTACTGGAGTGCTGGACAATGGACTGCTGAGAGTTGGAATTCCCCAGGGATGTGGAGAAAGGGGAAGGGTGAAGTCCTGCCCTCTGTGAAAGGAGGGAATTTTGGCTCCTCGGACCACTTAAGTCTAGTTCTGACTGGTTATCTCACAGCTAAGTTAATACAGTGTGTTTTCTGGCTTCAGCTTCTGCTCTTGTGTTGAGTTGTCACATTGCCGTGAAAGGCAGAGAAACCCGAGGAGACTTCTCCCATGTTGGTCAAATTAAAAGTAGATCTATTTTCTGTTCACAATTCGTTTTAAGACACATGAAGACAATATCATGTGCTTATGAAGTTAAGTGCCCGTAACAATACAGTTTCCCTCTGCAGTGGCTTTTCAGTACACTCACCACAAACAACCCACTTCTCCATCCTGTTTTATAGTCCTGCGTGATCTACCTTCTGCTTGTCTCGAGTTTGGTTTGTTTTCTTTCAATTTTTCTTTAGCCATATTGTGCCCTTACTCCTTCCAGATCATTCTCATCACAAGATTTACATTTTTGTCTTGGTTCTGTGCATTTTCAAAGATGACACTGTCCTGCGTAGAGCTCACTCCTCAGTCTTGTTTTGAGATCCATTCCTCAGCAGCAATTTGTTCCGCACAAGCCTCGATTGATACACCATACTGCTTTCCACTTTATTCCGCCGCATACTTCTTCATCATGCTCATTTTTATTAATGGAGATGTCTATTGTTTATTTTATCCATTTAAGAAGGAGATGAAGTCGGGAGGCAGCTGTGCATTGGTGCCAGGTCCTGGGCTCGTTGCATGAGTTGGCTGTTTGAATCCTGGGACTTATGCAGGGACACTTGGCTCGGTCTGGGAGGGGGGAATGGACCTGCCTGGACTGAGTCTACCAGGTCAACCCCGGTCCTCGGGGGAGACCTTGATCTGGAGGAGGTGGGAATGGGAGGTGGGCTGGGGGGAGGGGTGGGCGAGAGGGGGAGAACAGGGGATTCTGTGGCTATTATGTTGAACTGAATGGTGTTGTAAAATAATAATAATAATAATAATAATAATAATAATAAAAAAACCAAAAAAAAAAAAAACTTAAAAAAAAAAAAAAAAGAAGGAGATGAAGTCTGCAAAATCAGGAATACTGTCTCTTTTGGCTTATTTCTTCCTTCTATTTGTGAAAGACTTTAAATATGTCTTAGCTGTTTCACAGATGCCCTGAACTAAATGTGGCATACATAGGCACTTAATAAATATGAACTGAATTAATGAATTTCCTTTCACAGAGACCCTTATTTATATATATTTCTTAGTTTTCAAGGTTGTTCTTCCTACTTGTCCTATCACAGTGATACTTAAGTCTTCAGAATTTGCTTTCTGGTGCCAGGCACTGTATAAAATACTTTAATCTGAGGTATATCCTAGATGGATCTACTCCAGGAACAGGTCATATTAGCTTGATTAAAGGATTTTGGAATGATCTAACTTCCTTTACTCAGTGTGTCTGCTGTGGTGACTAGGTTCATAGGGGGTAGGACTAGCTGCCGTGGGGCCTTTTTGTGCTTCTCCATGGCAAGCCTGGCAATAAGGACTCTTTCTGAATATTTCTAGGAGTGATGGCTGATATGTCTACTCTACTGCTATTGCTTCTCTTACTTACTGATATGAGCCAGATATTCACTTAGATAGGCTACCTGGCAGATACTAGAGTTTACTCCCAGGGTCCTTCCAGTGAAGTATCTATGAAAGTTGAACCATATTCTGAAGCACTTATGCCTCATTTTGTGCAAATACCAGGCAGTACTAAGTCTTGGGGCCTTTATTCTATCTGTTCCCCAACTAGACAGCTAATTTTATATATATACTTTATTCGGCTAAACTTTCCTTCATCCCTATACATTAGGCATAAGTATCTCCACTTCTCACATGAAAGAACTGCTGTGCACTCAATGGAAAGAGAGGGATGTGATGATGTCAATGTCTCTGTATCCTCCTCTCTGGCTTCTCTCTGCTAGACACAAACCATGGTGTTTGTATCATTGACAAACTTTATGCTTGCCATGCTGACAGTTTTAAAGTCTTTAAATTCACCATGTTCTGCTTCATCTCTGTGTCTTCACTTTTTTTCTCATTTCCTCTCTTGGGAGGGTTGACCACCTCTTAACTGTGATTTTTGCTGGTAACATCTTTAAATCTAGAACCTTCTAGTTTCTAAAGAAAATTGTCTCTCCAATATTATGTAACTCATCAATCAAGACTCTCCTTGTTGCAAAGTATATAAATCCAATTCCCAATCCAACTACTTTTTGCTTGTTTGTTTGTTTTAATTTATTTATTTTACATCCCAACTGCAGTTACCCCCCACATCCTCTCCTCCTGGTACCCCTACCTCCCATCTGTATCCCACAATCCTCTCCTCCACCATTTCTATTCAGAAAAGGGCAGGTCTCCCATGGGTATCAACAAAACATGGCATATCAAGTTGCAGTAAGATTAAATACCTCCCCTTGTATTAAGGCTGGGCAAGACAACCCAAAATGAGAAATAGGGTCCCAAATGCCATCAAATGAGTCAAAGACAGCCTCTACCCCCACTGTTAGGAGATCTACAAGAAGACCAAACTATCTAACTGACATATATATGTAGAGGGCTCACATCAGTCTCTTGTAGGCTCCCTAGCTGTCAGTTCAGTCTCTGTGAGCTCTTATGAAGCCAGGTTACTTGCATGAATATATGTTCAGGATTGACTATTTGGTATTGGAGAAACAAACCAAAAACTATTTCCCCAGCTCTCAGCATTCTTAGTTGCTTGTAGTTCTCTGTGTAGGATTGAGGTCATCTGAGTTTTTCTCTGACCATTTTACAATGTCTGTTAGTGTTGCCCTTGTTCAAGTCATACTTAGGATAGGGCTTTTTTTTTTTTTTTTGTAACTAAGTCCATTTAACATTTATCATTTATATCATAGTATTATTGACGTTGTGCAGAGGGGGAAACTCAGATAACTAGACTTGTTATCAGCCTACATTGTGCTATGATAGGCCATTCTGTCACTCTTAATCTTCAGCCCATGCCATTTCCATATCAGAAAGTTTAGAAGAAGCTTTAATGATAATATGAAAATGTCACTTACCACGTAACAGCCAGTTAGTGAGGTAAGCATTATTTACTTAAGATAAAAAAGAGAAAGACCACATTTCAGTATGGACTTCAAACTGAAACTTGCAAACCTGCCTACCTTAATAACTTCCCTTGTCCCAAGGTGCATCTCTTTCAGATCTCTCCATCTTTCAGCTTTTACCAGTCAGCTTACTGCCTACTAGTCAGCTTATTGCACACATGGGTGTGTTAGTCCAAGAGTGTGTCCTGGTGACATGGAGGTTATTCCAGATATAGGTGAAAGGTTGCTGATGCTCCAATTCCCTTGAAGTGAATTTGCCAGTGGTTCTCAGAAAGTATAGCACCCTTCTGATAGGATTCATGCCGGAGACCATGCCAGCAAGCCTCAGCCTGCCCTGGTTTGTGCTACAGGTAGTCTCTTGCCTCTTATAACTATAGGCATTTGGTCAGCTATGGGTTTCTTAGTGTCCTAAGCAGAAACCTGGAGCTTTTTTGAGATGTGGATGGAAATACACTTTTAGAGTCATCCAGGTCTTGTGTATAGAGACAATGGATGTCATCTACTAGAGTTCACCATAATTATAGAATCCCAAGGAGATAAAGACACCTGTAGTGCACATACTTATTAGTGGCAGTGCTCGGTTCATACTTAGTTCTTTTCTAGTTCAAATTCTCCATCCTTGGCCATGTACAAAGCATATCAGTGGGAGATACTGGGTCAGTAAAGCAATAACACACAGGAAGAGTCTAGGCTGCTGAACTTGTTATATATTCTTTACAATCACTAAAACTATACTCTAGTTTTCCCGTACCATGGGAAACCCTGCTTGGCAATATAAGGGTCTGGGAAACTGCTCATTTGTGCTGCTATTGTTCATCTAAGAAGCATTTGGATATTTGTAGATATTGGTCCCCATGCTCTAAACAATGTGGGCTATTTTTTTCAGGAGTGGCCTGGTTGACCCTGCAGCCTGCTATTTCCTGATTCTCAAAACCAGGAGGCCTGGGCCATTCAACTAAGCCCCAGGTGGCCCTGAACAGAAGGACCAATGCCTGCTTACTTGGATTCATGTCCTTCCAAGTGGGAACTGTGAATTTTCAGGCGCCAAGAACTAAGGAAGAGGAGGACAAAGTCTTTCTTCCTGCTTAGTGTGTTTTCCACAAGGCAGCAGTCACAGTCACCCACTGTATTTGGATGTACTTCCCTGGGTGGCTGTCCCCTGCATTTCTTGAGAGGGTGGGGATGCAGTGGGTGACGGGTACACAAAAGTTATGGATAAATGTAATCGGCTTTTGGCTTATTTCCAGGCAAGATGAACAGTGGATAGTACCTTTTGCTCCAAATCTGAAAACAAATGTTGTGTATGGCTGTGTTGGCCAGGAATAAAATCTCTGAAATTAAATGACAAAGAGAGAGAGAGAGAGAGAGAGAGAGAGAGAGAGAGAGAGAGAGAGAGAGAGATTTGGCAAGCTGTTGAACAAAGGAAGCAAAATATCAGGTTTTCGGGATCACAAAGATGATTAAAGAGAAAAACAAGGGAGGAACCTCATTTCCTCTATCCGTGAAAACCCAGGAAAACTGGAAAGGCAAGATTGATGCACTTCCAATCAGGAGAAACAGCCTGAGATGATTGGCTTGGCATAATGTCCTGGCAGGACAGGAAAACAAAGGTGAGGGCAGGACTCAGAACAGCTAAAGAAATTAGCAAAGTTTTCAGGGCAGCTGGGGAACTTTGAGGAGAAGAAGGAAGAGATGCTAATGAGTTTCAGGCAATTTGCATTTAGCAAATGTCTGAAGCACATGTGCCTATCAATAATCCTCACAAAGCAAGTGTGGCGGCATTTCTCTGTCACAAGTCACTGAGGTCAAGTCTAGGTTTCTTAGAGTGTGAGTCACAGATTCTTCATCAAAACCACTTGCAATGCTTGTTAACAGCAATCTATGAATCTGTTTCCAGTTCTGAATCAGAATCTCTTCCTGATGAATCCAGGAATCTACCTCATCATAAATTTCCTGTGTGATTCTCATACACAGGGCAATTGGAGCATCATTCTTTAAGCTATTGCTTATACTTGGAACATACAGGCTACACCTGATGGACGCATATCCCCCTGTCTTCTGTTTGGAGATGATGATACTCTGTCATTCCACAGGAAGCTGGGTATCTGGAGTTACAGACTCTCCAAAGGATAGTGTGCAGCCCATTGGCTGAGGGGCCTACTTATAGTTAGGATAGCTATGATTTCCCTTGGACAGACTTCTGTTAAAATATAAGGTACCTGCTTAAATTTGAATTTCAGATAGCGTAAGTTTCTTTATGTACAATATGATTATGGTATGGGAAATAGCCACATAAAACAATAAGTGAAGTATTTAATGAATCTGCCAACTGTAGGCTCAACTGCTATAACGCCCAAAGCCCATTGCCTTCTAGTTTCATGGCTTGACAATCTGTCAGTTTTCAAAGTTGTGTGTGAATAAATTTATTAGAGGAAATTCCTTACTATACTATAGAGCCTATACCTCTAAATAAAAGTGGTTAAATCTAGATGTCCAATCACCATAGGATTCACTCTCTGTAGTGGAGATGCCTTGTTCAGCTAGTCTGGTCACTCACATACTTTCTCTTGGCTGTTATGACAAATTAGCCTGAAGTGAGTGGCCATAAACCACACAGATTTATTATCTGAGATTTATTGTTCAGAGGTCCCTCAGAGACTCGTGGAGCTGAGTAGAAGTGTCTGCAGGCTCTTGGAAAGAACTTGATTTCTCATGCTTTTGACGTCTAGAGAACAGCCCCATTCTTTAGACTGTGCCCTGCTTTCTCTTTCTTCATTGCCAGACATGACTCTGTCTGTCCTATAACCCTTCTCTCTCTGGTCATAATTAGTAAATAGTCACTTGTTTTAAGTATTAGACCTTATCCATCTGAAAAACTCAGGTTTATCAACATCTCAACTTACATCATCAAAGCCTCTGTTACTACAGGGATGGACGTGTGTGTGTGTGTGTGTGTGTGTGTGTGTGTGTGTGTGTGTGTGTGTGTATTATTATTCTGTCAAATACACTTCATAATTCATTTAGAAGTTAGATTAGAAACAAAGAAACTGATTTTCCTTTCAGGTGTTGCTGAGGTCAAACACTCCATTCTCCCCCACCTTCTACCCATTTTCCTCACCACTGCAACCGTCTCCTAGCTTTAGAATCTACTTATATGTCAACAAACAACAGCTTATGGAAAAACAAACAATCTGCTGGAAACAATGCAATCTTATAGAACTTAATATACGGCCAACAAATATTTTTTTTTCCTTTGGTTTTTGGCTTTTTGAGACAGGGTTTCTCTGTAGTTTTGGTGCCTGTCCTATCCTAGATCTTGCTCTGTAGACCAGGCTGGCCTCGAACTCACAGAGATCTGCCTAGCTCTGCCTCCTGAGTGCTGGGATTTAAGGCATGCACCATCGCTGCCCGGCACAAATCTTCTTATAAGATATACTATGCAATTCTCAAATGCTATTGCTGAATGTTTTATTAACCAATAGGAAAATGATATGAACAGAATGTCAGGCATTTAATTTATTGAAAAACAGTTATAAAGGCTGGGGGATGGCTTAGTGGGTAAACATGTGTGCTGTACAAATGCAAGTACCTGAATTTGAACCACCAGTATCCACATAGAAGCTGGAGGCAGAACGTGAACATCCTCTGTTCCAGTGCTCCAACAGGGAGATGAGAAGTGGGAGACTACAGAATCCCTGGCAGCTCATGGGCCAGCTTGTCTAGTGTACATTGCTGAAAAGAAACCAAGGGGCCTTTTCTCAAAGCAGAAGACAAGAACCAACACTCAATGGTCTTCAAGTTCTATACACATTTCATAGCACACACCAGTGCCCATACTCACAGACATAAAAAAGAACAACCCCTCCCACTACACTTAGGCAGAGCTAACTCCATTCTAAACCCCTTCCTATGTATTACAGACATTTACCAAATCTGTAATAAGCATGGTACATGTACTAGTACTCTTCCTCTAAAAATAAGAGATGAGGCCCAGAGAACCTTATAACACCAATGTTCACCACAGGGAGATTATTATGCTGATTGCTCAGCCTCATCTCAACCACCTTGCTTTCCTTGAGCAGGTTTCACACACAGCATCTGATGACAAACTGAATAGTATTGAACGACCACTTAATCATATAGTAACATTTAGAAATGTGTACATGGGAGAAATAGAATTGGTGTATCTTATCCAAGGATAAGTACACCAGTTGGTTGTCTGATACCCAATGCTCAGCCCCAACAATGTGCATGTGAGTGGCATTATTCAAAATGAGCCCATTATATTTGGGAATATATGCATATATACATATATGCCATGCACATGTAGGAATAATTGCGAGGCCATGAGTTTGAAAGAGAGCTAGGAGGGGTGAGGGGAGCTTGTAGGGAGAAAAGAATGGGAAAAGTGACATAATTGTATGGTAATCTCAAAAATAAAAGGAAAAAAATGAACTTGAGTAAACCATTATTTTCTGTAGCACTTTAAAATTTATTATCATTCTTATTCTTCAATAAATGTTTAGTTAATTCAAAGGTCATAAAATTATTGAATGCATATTGATAGCTAATAACTAACAAAAAGATTTTTGTTGGCACTAAATTCTGTATATTTCTTGTATTAACATGAATGAGGTTTTTTTTTTTTAATTGTTGTTTGTTTGATTTTTAGACTTATTTTTGCTTCTGTGTATGTGTGAATCTGTCTGTGTGCCCACAGAGGTCAGAAAAGAGCATTGGACTCCCTGGAGCTGGAAATACAAGTAATGTTGATCTGCCAGATGGGAGTGTAGGGGACAAAACTCAGGTCTTCAGGGAGAGCGAAGAACACTATGAACTGCTGAGCCATCTCTGCAGTACCCGAAGTGAGTTTTTAAAATTAACACATAGTAATTGAGTATCAATTATATGTCTTAAAAACTGTTTAGACAGGAAAATGAGAGTGAAAGAGATATTAGGTCCTGGCTTAGTCTAAACAATTTAGTTTTGGTTTAGGATAGCACGTTGTAATTAGGTGAGATTCAGTAAATCTGTTCTAAAGTTAAGGCAGGGCTGTGAGAGTCTCAGCTATGATCCAAAGCCACTATTGCAGACATTTGGGGACCGTGAGGTCCCAGGTAGCCATTGGTGCAGTATAAACAGAGGCTCTAAGAGTCTCTTTCATGCAGGCTGGTGTTATTTGGGCAGACAGTAAAGCCCAAACCCAATATCAGCCCAGACTTTGTTCCCAGAACAGCACAGTAGAACTTCAGTTGGGAACTCTGCCTTCCCAGTATTCTCCATCTAAATGCAGCATATATCACCAGTGCTAATTAATGTCTCTGGTTACTGTACTCACTGTGAGCATTTAAGGAAGAAACTAAAGCTCCCATTTGGAATAGATGTTCCAATTTAAATATACACACTGAAGTGGGATGCTCATTGGAAAGAAATTGATGGAAAATTGTAAAGACAAAAGCGGTGCCCCTGGATCATTGTCATCTCTATAATCCTCCTCATAGTAAATACACTGGTTTTTAGTGAATAAAACCAATGAGCTTTGTATTTAACAAAGCATCACCCACAGCTCCATTGTTCGTTATATGCTACCTGCTTCTCCAGAGCTATCTCTATTCTTGTTTGGATCTTGCCATACTCTCCCAAGTTGATTGCATCCAATGGGTTCTTGTCTTCTGTGTTCCCATTGGATATGGTAATGGTATGCACCACTAAGAAAGCTGAGCAAACAAGGAAAATATGTGGAGGTGGCTATTCCAGCAGTTCACTCTCTGCCCAGTGTTAACTTTGGTAACAGCCATGATACTCATTTTAGAATATAGCCTTTACCTCTGGTAGCCTTCCCTTGCTGTCATTAGCCTCCAACATCAGGTGTGGGATAGGGCACATCTTTTATTGTAATCTTATTCCAGAGATAGGTGGTAGAGGAGAGCACAACTTTCCAACTTGTGAGGCATGGCACCACAGTTCGCATAACTGAATATGGGTGTTGCAAACTTTGGCAACAGCATAAAGGTTCTTTACATACATTGGCAAAAATTAATTCAAAATCAAATGTGTGATGGAATCAAAGCATCTCTGGCAGAATTTGACCATCTTGCATTTCAATGTCACTGTAGCCCAGCTCTTAACACAGATCATGCATATTTTTGTACTATATGTTCTACCACATAGTATCACGTTTCTGTTCTCATAGAAATGTAATGGCATACTTATAGAAAACAGGACTATTTAAGTTGTTCATTTGAGTTTCATAAAATATCGTTAAATGAACTATGGCCTGGAATTAGGAGAGAATTTTCAAAGATTTCTGAAATAGCCCTAAATATATTTCTCTACCTCGTACTACATATCTGTGCAACTGTCATCCTCAACACTTATAATTATAAAATGAAAATACCAACTAACTCTATATCCTGCAATATCACATATTCAGCCAGAATTTAATTCTCCTTATGTAAAAATAAATATGTATATCCAGCTCATTATTATGAAAATTTCTTTCATCTTTATTAACTAATAAAATTTTATGTATACTAAAAACTGTTCTGAATAAATTCCTTGTAATTTATGATCAGCAAATGTTGATTAGCACATTTATTTTATGTACGCACACACCCAGCTCTTGCAAGTTTCTCAAGTTTTAAAGAGGGGTCAGGAGCAGAAAAAGCCTAAGAAGCCCTAGAGTAAAGAACAAAGGACAAAAGTTCCTCTTTCACAGAATTTAACATCCAGTGGGAGACAAAAAATTATGCAAATAAAACGCAAAGTATGACTGATGGTGACTAATGCTACCAATAAAAGCACAGCAGGGAAAGGGGCCACAGAGACTGTATCTGTTTTCAAAACCTATAAGTGATATTTGAGAAAACAGGATAGATCTGAAGAAACAGCCTTGAACATATGGAAGAGCAACCATCCTGGCAGAGCCAAGGCGGGGAACACAAGTAAAATCCAAAGACAATGACATTGTTGGTGTTTTTATATAACAGAAAAGCAAGTCAGAAGAGTAAAAAGAGGACAGTGGAGCCCAAGGAGATGGTGATGAGAGTTCACATAGAGATTTAGATACCACATTAAGAATTTTGCTTTCCTCCTGGGAGGTCTGGGACACATTTGTGCTAGAAACAGTGGGACTTCATTTTTTTTTTTTTTTCTATGATGGTCACCCTGCTTCTGTGTCCTAAGCATTTCTAGTTTGTCTGTGAAATAAAAGAACATTTATGAGGTGTTATAGCAATAATCTGAAGACAGACGGGCATGGCTTGGTGCATGGGGAGAAAGCAGTGTGAAATGGGTGCGTAAGGTGGGGGGACCAGAAGATGTTCAGACAGATTGCATTGGAAGAATGAAAGGAAAGAATCAAGGATGATTCTAAAATTTTCAACCTGGCCAACCAGAAAACTGAAGTTGCCAATCACTGAAAGGGAGGAATTTTATTTTGTACAGCAGAAAGAGGAAGAATGAGAAATTATATAAGAATAATTTCAGAAACACCTGCCGCCTCCTAGTGGAGTTGTCAAATAGATGCTTGTACCTGTAGGTTGGGGTTCAAAGGAGTTGGACATTAATTTTCAGAGATCATGTGTGAAGTTATGCATCTGTAGGACTGCTATTCCAGGGAAAGTTCATCTGTGGGACTGAATGCACTCTAGCTCATATGCATGAGCATGTGCAGTCCCTATTACTCTAATTTGGGCATCCTGGGACCATTTGTGTAGGCTAACCTATGTTCTCCTCTCACCCCTGCTTACAGTGCCATCAATTCCTTATTCTCCATTCTGAAAATCTCAATTTTAAATTTGACTTCCAGTATCTGAGACCGAAACTCTTTCCATGAGTAGTGACTTGTAGCTCCCAAGTTCCGTTTCTCACACACACCCTAGGCAGGAAGGTGTCTCATTGGCACCAGGGTATAGTCTTTGGGCCACAGGAGGAAAGGAGTGACTAACTTTCCCACCAGTGCTGGCCTATACCCCGCTCTTGAAGAAGGAAGTTTCCTGGAGTAGTATAGCTCTCACACTCCTTCAGAAAATGCTATATCCACCCATAAGATGTACTGAACTGCTCCACTAAGAGTTTCTGGAATGTCTATAATCCTATAAGGTGTGATTTAACCTTATACATTCCACAATCATATTCTGTGTTTCATCATGCCTTGACTGTATCTGAACTGCAACCACTACCTTCGGTTCATCCTGGGGAAATGGCCAAAGTGTCTTTGGGACCAGAAGTGGGATGTTACTAGGTTGAGGTTGGTGATTATCAGTATGATGTAGGAGTATCTGTTAGGTTTACTAAGACTTAGTTTCTCTTTTTCAATGAGCACTGCTTCTCTCTTGGCAACACATAGGGTATTTAGGAGTGTTAGATGAGATAATACAAGCACTTACTCATAGGTAACATTATTATACTATCAATATCAATCCAGGATGAATACAAAGAACTTTCACCTTAAAACACCACCAGGAGAGTATTATTCATTATCACACACTATTGGAAGAGGTGGCCAGAAAAAAGGAAATGAGAATGATAGATCAAGCATAATTTCTTGGATCACCTCTAAGGATTGAACACTGGATGTGGTGCTACAGATACATGATAGAAGGACTTGGCCCCATCCTAGAAAGTATGTATGTGAAAGCATGTAACATTTAAAAACAATTTTAAATTTGACTAAAAAGAGGAAACCTAGAGCAGACAAATGATGAGTGTCACACAGAGCACCAAAAATACCACCAAGAGGCTATGGAGCAAGAACTGGGTTCATTAGGTAAAAGAAAAAAGAAAAAAACTGCCACTCAGCCGGGCGGTGGTGGCGCACGCCTTTAATCCCAGCACTTGGGAGGCAGAGGCAGGCGGATCTCTGTGAGTTCGAGGCCAGCCTGATCTCCAAAGTGAGTTCCAGGAAAGGCGCAAAGCTACACAGAGAAACCCTGTCTCGAAAAACCAAAAAAAAAAAAAAAAAAAAACTGCCACTCAACACTTTGAAGGTATTTCCTAATTTATGTCCCTCCTCAGCCACAAATGAAGCTTAGCTCAAATTTTTCCCTTATGCTGATGACTCATGCATCTATGCAACGAAGGCATATGCATTGCTTTACTCAGCAAAAGTATTCATGAGTGGCTGAACACACATCAAAAGTGGATATGAATCATCTCTCATCATTGACTTACATTAATCTGCTGAGAAGGCTCTAAATAATTCAGTGGTAATTTTTCTGAGACCAAGTTCAATGAGCCAAGTACATTGTCCAATGTTAATGTCTACTCATCCCGTCTGCTCAAGAACATAACCAGAAATCTGTTCATTTTTTTCCCTGCATCATCAATTTCCTCTTTCATTCTGGGTACATTTGATTAAGATTATGTATAAAACTTTTTCTACATTAAATAACCCTTACTGGGGCTTAACCTCTAGTTATTATTCCATTTATTTGTCCTGCTTTACAGGATAGTAAAGTTCTCTAAAGGGTGATCTTCTCTCATATTCTTTAAATTCCTTCTGAGTCTCTTGAATCCAGCACGGTGCCTGTTTCATGCACTATTTAATACATAATCTTTAGTCATTTTGCCTTGTCCTATTATCAACTGACCTTAACAATAGCTCTCTCCTTTTCTTTCCTGATAACTTTCCTTAGATATCCCAAATACTACATTCTGATTGCCTTTAGGGCAGCCTTTGTGTTTTTGACTTAGTGTGTCATTTATGAAGATTGCCAGAGTCATGCCCAGGTGCTGAGAGCTATCAGATCTGTGATAATAGGTGGAGAGAGTGGAGCTTACAGCCACCTGCAGTTCTGTGTTGATATTAACATAAAGAGTGTCTCTGTCTAGTTACATGACTAGGCAGACTAGCAATACTGCATTGACAACCATGGTGGGAGTCTTTACCCCAGAGAAACAGAGGTGGCTCAATAATCACCATCCCATTGCTTGTCTATCATTTGGTATTTATTGGTCCTTTGACGAGATTGGAAACATACACAAGAATTATCACCCCAAGTCTTCAGGTGTCATCTTCCAGCATCTCTTCCATTAACCTTTACTTTGACTCCCAGGTTGTACTTGCTAGTTTTATGTCAACTTAACAAAAGCTACAGAGTCATCAGAAAGGAGGAAGACTCAATTGAGAAATTACCCCTATCTGATCAGGCTACAGGCAAGCCTGTATGGTATTTTCTTAAGTAGTTATTGATGGGGGAGGGTTTAGCCCATTATGGGTGGTGCTATCCCTGTGCTGATGGTCCTAGGCTTTTTTTTTTTTTTTTTTTTTTTTTTTTTTTTTTTTTTTTTTTGGTTTTTCGAGACAGGGTTTCTCTGTGTAGCTTTGCGCCTTTCCTGGAGCTCACTTGGTAGCCCAGGCTGGCCTCGAACTCACAAAGATCCGCCTGCCTCTGCCTCCCAAGTGCTGGGATTAAAGGCGTGCGCCACCACGCCCGTCTGGTCCTAGGCTTTATAAGAAAGCAGGCTGAGCAAGCCATGAGGAACAAGCCAGTAAGCAGCATTCCTCTGCATCAGCGCCTGCCCCCAGGTTCCTACTCTGCTTGTACCTGTAAATTGGGATTCAAAGGAGTTGGACATTAATTTTTAAAGAACTGATTCTTGTCCTAACTTCCTTCGATGATGAACTGTGATGTGGAAGAGTAGCTGAGTAAACTCTTTTCTCCCCAAGTATCTTTGGTCATGATGTTTCATCATAGTAGTAGGTACTCTAGCTAAGACACAGGTTTTAATTGGTTTCTAATCTTCTGTAGACTTATCAGAGTTGGTGGATTGTTCTTGTTTCCTTTCTGTTATGATAAAACACTTGGGGGTAAAGCAACTTAAGGGAGGAAAGGTTTTGCTTCAGTTTGCAAGTCACAGTCTGCCATTGAAGGAAGCCAGTACAAAAACTCAAGCCAGAACCTGAAGCTGAAATGATGGAAGATTGCTGCTTGATAGCATGCTTACAGGTACACTCTTGGATAGCTTCTCTATGCATCCCAGGATTATCTGATCAGAAAATGCTGCTGCCTACAGTGGGGTGGGCCCTCTTATGTTAATTAGGAATTCAGGTAATCCTCTGCAGACATACCTACAGGCCAATCTAATCTAGACAATTTCTTTCTCTTGACTCTAGGCTATAGTTGACAGTCAAAGCTAAACAGGACACAGAGT
The DNA here is from genome assembly GCF_049852395.1 of Peromyscus maniculatus bairdii. Taxonomy (NCBI): domain Eukaryota; kingdom Metazoa; phylum Chordata; class Mammalia; order Rodentia; family Cricetidae; genus Peromyscus; species Peromyscus maniculatus. The sequence continues at coordinate 36,868,599 of NC_134861.1, forward strand.
GATCAGCAGATTGGACATTTATTTTCACTTTGAAAATCTACCTCCCAACAGCATTGCCTTATCAACACATGGAAAGGAGGATCCTGTCATGAGTCTGTGCTGAATGGCCTTAGACTCTGTTAGTGTTAAATGTGGTTTGTAGACCAATTATAACCTGGAATCTGTGACTTAAAAACTATTTTGATACCTTTTAGTCCTTGAAAAATATGTAGCTTGGTATGCAAGAAATTGCTAAGTGGTTAAGACTTCTTGCTGCTCTTATTGAGGTCCTGAGTTCCTCTGTTCCCTGTGGGGAAACAGTCTGCAACTCTAAGTCCAGGGATTCTGACTCCCTCTTCTGGTCTCTGTAGGTATCTGCACTCATGTGTACATAAGTTTATACATAGATACATAAGCATATATGTAATTAAAAATACGTAGCACTGTCAAATAGATATAAGTGTGAAAACATGTTTTACTCTGCTCATACAGAAGAGAGTATATGTTATTATTGGTTTCCCATGACTTAGATAATCAATTTCTCAGTTTGCTTTTGTAAACCTCAATGAAAGAATTCAATGATTTTTTTCTCTGAAAATTAATTAAACAAATGCATGTTTATACTTACATCCATCATTAAGGTCTGTGGTTGGGCAAATGTACACACCCCATTAAAACTGATTTTCTTAATTTGAAAATGAAGAAACCATGTACAAATTACACTGTGGAGTTCATAATAAGGTCAAAGCCTGCAAAAGTTTGAAAGACACGTCTGTCTGAAGGAAGGTACAAAAAATTTCAATGTGAATACGACAGTTTATTTATTTATGCATTTGTCTGAGGCCACATGCCATGGTCTTCATGTGCAGATCAGAGGAAAACTTGAGAAAGCCAATTGTATCTTTCTTTTGTTTGAATCCTGAGATTGAATTCAGGTTGCCAGATTCAGTGGCAAGATCATGTGACCACTCATCTACCACACTGGATCTACATGTGCATTTTAGAAGAAGATTCAGAATAGCAGAAATATAGTTTTATGCTTTTCTACTACAAGGTGCAATCAGCTTAATGAACCAGAAACCCACCTAACACCTAGGTAGATGTTGTAAATTCTTTAAGTTCTGTTCTTTGGAGTCCTGATATGCCAAGAATTTGATGTGGGCACTAGGGGAAAAGGTTATAGGAAATGAGGACACATAACATTTCTATAAGGAAATGCTTCAAAGAAGAAACTGTTGAAGCTTTTTGATACAGGCCAAGAACAGAACTTCAAGGATAATTAGAGTTCTACATTATATCAGCAAAGTCAGGGCACTGCCTAACTGAAAACTCTCCTAAGTCTAAATTCATTTTTGTGCCCATTATTCCCATGGTCCATTCACAGAATGCTAGCCCAGGAATCATCTGCAGGGATTAGATTACTGAACAGTCCGGAGGTCTCATCTACGGGGCTGGTTCTGCACTGTGGGTAGAATTACTCCCCGTTTCATAAGAGGGCTCCTCACATTGCAAGACATTGTCTGTCTGTGACCTCACCAACAAAAGCCAAAGGTGACAATAATTGTCACTCCCTACACTGAGTCTATTGCAATCTCCTTCCCCTAGTGCTTCAGATGAGGAGCAAAGTTTCAGAGAACAGTATCTCATTTCACCCAGTGTTTGTGCTGTGTCCTAATTTCCATCAGGAGGTGCATTTTCCACTCCTGTGTGTTTCTAATTGCATCCCCAATGAAAGCCATTCAGGTCTCAAGAATCCGCAGTCTGAATTGTAAGGTGTTCTAATCTCTTCACTTGGCATGTGCAAAAAGTGAGGAAGGGAGAAAGGATGCCCGTGGAATAATCCAGGTGCCTGCAAAGCTCTAAGTAGCTTTACCATCAGATACCCCAGAGAAGCCACTTTGCCACAGTGTATTACAGTTGGATATGTATTTAGAATTGTGAAAGATTTTCAAGGTGATTTTTGCCTAGAAGGGGATAGGTGGGATTGTAGTGATGATGACTGTGGCTTGGATATGGGGACATTTTCTATGGGAGTGAGTTTAATTGATTCCAGCTTTGTTATCCAAAGACCAAAGGAACAAACTACACCAGCATTCTTTACTATTCAGACATGTGTTTAGTAACTTTATGTAAGCAATGGTCCTCACGGTGCCTGTTTGCTGTGTCTGTTGAGTGTCCTGGGTACATTGCCTCTGTTGGTGTCTATGGTCCTGTTTCTAGCCATGCTACAGTTTCATTTTTCAGTGATGCAAACTGAGGTTCAGATGCCAGGTGTAGTGGCTGGCGCACACCTTTAACCCCAGCACTTGGGAGGCAGAAGCAGGTGGATCCCTCTGAATTCATGGCCAACCTGGTCTACACAGTGAATTCTAGGATAGCCAGAGATACACAGTGAGATCCTGTCTCAAAGAACAGAAAACACCAAAACCAAAACCCATAACAACAACCTGCCGTGAGGTTCAGATCATTTTCCTAGCTGTATAAAACTCACACACTATGAACAGAATTGGAACTCAACAAACATAGTCCTTTCTATATTCTGTTTTCTATGACACCTGTTGGAGACCCACAGTTGAACAAGGAAAACCCTTGTTTCCCAGCCCAAGCCCATTGGGGCAGGATACTTTGCACTGGATATTTGAGCAGGAGATTGTAATGCTTTCATTGAGTAATGGGGCTGAGAAAGTGGGGCTGTTGTCTAGACTGGTTGCTGGGGGGAAGTACTGTGAGCAAAGTTTCCCAGAGGACTCCTGCATTTGTGGACTTGAAGAATGAGTGGGAATTAACCAGACGAAGGAAGAAAGAGGTTAGTGGCGAATTATGGCAAGCATGACATGAGAACTCAGTCTATGCAAAGAGCCAGGAGTCAGGCACAAAGCTCCTTTGTGGAGAGACAGTTTTTGTGACTAAAATGAGACCCAGGCTTCAGGAGGTGGGTTAGAGATGATCTCTCCTTCCTACATGAATATAGGATAAGCAGCCTACTCTAAGAAAGGAGACCGTAGTACAGTTGAATAGAGGAGGAAAGCTCATAGGGGCAGTGAGCTACCATTATAGACTGAAATCTAACACAGAACATAAAGGGGATGGAGGGAGGCAGGTGGAGGGCTGAATCCTTGCAAAAGGGATGGCGTGCCTGTTCTAAAATCATCCTTCGCCTTCTGTCTTCCCTCATGCTGACTCTTTGCCTGCCTACCTTGGAACAATTGTTGAGTATTCCATCTGTCTGCATGCTCAAATGTCTTCAAATCAGGGTTCAAGTCTTGGCTATGCCACTTTCTGAATATGTGAATCAGAGGGGTCAGTTAGCTGGGGCCTCAATTTCCTTACGGGGAAAGTGGGCAAATTCCTTCAAGGGCCATGGAAGACCAAATTTAAAATGTGAATTCTGGCTGCCAATTCTAATGGGGAAAATACATATAATTTGTTATTGTTATTATAATCTGGAAGTCATAGTTAACATAATGGTATAGCTTGGAGTTTCTAAATTTTTTGGCTTCCTATGTGTAACTAGGAGAAGGAAAAAAAAACATTCTGCTATTTGCATTTAAATACAAGTCTAAATCCCTCCCAAAAGCAGTAATAGCCACCCCAAATGAATTATACATTTTCTAATTTTAAAAGGCTGTTTTATGGAAATGAGGTTATTTGTGCTGCATGGTATGTTCTTGTTGTAACAGTGCAAATGCCAAAGGGTGTGATTTATCCAGACTACAACACCAATGGGAGAGAAGTGCAAGGACCTTATTTGCATCCCATTTTAAACACTCTGTAAATATATTACCTGCAGCCCCTCCCCCATGAGGACAGAGAAGCAGCCTCCTGGGCATCTCATCTTTTTCAGCTCAGTGACAATGATTTGTTTGGGTTATCCAACACAGAGTGCGTGGACTATCCTGAAGAAATGCAATCCAATGAGAGCCGATTTGTATGTACAGCCTTGAATAATTTTGTGAGTGTGAGTACATTTATAGTCACTGAAAATCTGAGCGTGTAAATCCAGTTGATAGGTTCAATGACAATCCTTTCTTGAAGAATGTTTTCTCATACAAGTTGCCATGTTGGTTTTTGGAGTCAATGACAGGGACCCTCTTTTTTTTCCATTATAGGCAGCAATGGCTGTCATTCTGCAAACAGAGTGACTTAGAGGCCAGAAATGAAATGCCTCCAATGTCCACACTAACTCTTTGGCCTCTTGTCACATAATCTATGCAGATGTGGGTAGGAAAGGGGGCTGGGGAAGGAACCGAGCTGAAAGGGAAAGATTTCCTGAAATCGTTCTCATTATTCATGGAGGAATAATGAAATAATGCCCTTTCAGATGTAAAATAATTCCCCTGGAAGAAGAAAAGCCTACCAAAAAATACAAAATGCTAATGATTTTTCCCACGAAATATAAATAAGCAAAGCTCTTTTTTTTTATTTTCTTCAAAACAAAATCAAGGGAAAGGGGGAAAACAAAAAGAGCTACCTCTGGGAACTAGCTTAAAATGTATGTTGTGTGACTTGCAGTGATACCCTCTCATGGGCTTTTCCATGTTTTAAATAATAAAATTAGAAGCCTGTGCTGGTGACATTTGAGGCACAGCAGCAGAACTTTCTCTTTAATGAAAGGAATTCTAATGAGTAAAGGAAAAAGAACATCTACTTTATCGGTAGACTATACTTCATAAACTTCATGAACTATGCTTATTTTAAGGTCAACCAAGGGAAACAAAATACATAATGACCATAAGAATTAGAAATTCTCAGCCCCTTTGACACACTAGAAACATCTATCATGGAGAAATGAAGCTCAGGGAGGAAGCTAACACCACGTAGCTCTAAGTTCACAGACTGAAGGGAAACTGAGAAGTCTTCCAAGTGAGAAGTCTTCCAAGGAAGTGGGTGTCTGGGTATATGGAGCAAAAGCATGTAAGGATGCTGTGGCTGCCTCTGGATCTCAGTGAAAAATCTAAGACTGAGATTGTCACCATGTTACCATGGCTAAGTTATCTTCTGAAAGGGATAATCAATTTCCATTGCTGTAATAAAACATCATGACCAGGGCAACTTATAGGCGTATGAGTTTATTTGGGTTTAAGGTTTTAGAAGGGTTAAGAGACCATCACATGACAGCAGAGAAGTGTAATAGTAGGTAAGCATGGCAACAGGAATAACTGAGAGCTCACATCTTAGACCCAAGGCAGAAAACATTGGAAAAAAACTGGGAATGGGGTAGGGCTATGGAACCTGAACATCATCCCCCCCCCCCCCACCCAGTGACATCTATTCTTCTCCTAAACCGGTTCAAACAGCATCGCCAACTGAGGAACAAGCATTCAAACAGCTGAGATTATTCTCATTCAAAGCACCACAGATAGTTGTAAGTCCTGCTCTGGTTGGTTTGCCTTAAGGGAACTTGTTCTTCCTGTACAGATTTAAGGCATGAACATAGAGAGGAAGTGAATTCTTGGTTGTTTCTGAAAGGAAGGAATCCCTGGACAATTTGCAGGGAGAAAAGAAAACACAGTAATCCTGTCTAGTCATGAGTGGAAGATAGGTACACCCTTGTACCTCCTTCTCCATTGGAAATGGCTTGTAGTGGAGTGGTGGGCTCAAAGACTATGGATGTTCTTTCTAGTCCCCTCCTATGGGGACACATCAGAGTTGAGGGGACACATCATTCATCTAAATGGAGACACTGTGAGAGTGTGAAGAGGGCCATATATATAGAACCAGGATATCCAGGAAATGTCAGGGCTGATTCTAGCAAAGCACAATGCTATTACTATAATCTGGTGCCTCTCAGAATTTCTAGAACTCTGTGTTTGTGCCAGGCTTTCTCTTTTGGGGGGCCATCAATCAGCTCACAAATCACAACATGGAAACTTATTAGTTTTGAATGTTCCGCCTAGTTTAGGCTCGTTTCTGGATCTTTTTTCTTTAACTTAAATTAACCTGTTTCTCTTTACACACCTTTTGCCTCAGGGCTTTTTATCTTTCTTCCTACTGTAAATCTTACTTTCACTACTTCTCGTGTCTGGCTGGCTAGCAGCTGCCTGGCTAGCCTGGGGTGTGTCCTTTTCTTTTCCCTCATCCTCTTCTTTCTTCTCATTCTTTGTAGCCTAGATTTATCCTTCTATTTATTCTCTCCGCCTGCCAGTCCTACCTATCCCTCTCCTGCCTAAGCTATTGACCACTAAGCTTTTAATTAGACCATTAAGGTGCCTAAGGCAGGCAAGGTGAAACAAATGCTACACATCTTTATATAATTAAACAAATTCAGTATAAACAAATATAACACATCTTTACATAGTTAAATATTCCACAACACATACTCTCTCATAATACGCTCCACAACTCCACCACTGCTGTGGGTCTTCTTACCACCTATGTATCCTTTAGGGATGATGCTTCCCTGGTACTCTACTCATGGAATTTTATGTAGATAGTTATTGCATAGTCACTGAACTGGACATTGTACTTTCCTTCTCCACACAAAGACATTTTCCTCTATCACTACTGACCTCTGAGACCTGCCTAGTGTTTTGCAGAGAATCACAGTATTTATGCCATAAGAGAAGTAAACTAGGTTCACCGTCTCATTCTGAGGATGATCTTACATATGTATGGAATTTCTTGCTCTGCCTCCTAGTCTTCCTTTTCCGCTTTTTTCATAGTCCTGATCTTCTCCTCATTTGTATTCATATATTTCAGAATTAAGTAACTGAGTCAGTCAATGAATGATCTACTGTATTATGATAATTATCTAGGTATCTATAATATAAAAATATGTATACTTCTGACTATGCATTCAAGAAGTTAAGTCCCATCTGATAGGTGTAATTCTTACCTCTCATCAAAGGAGGTTCCTATGGCAAAAGATTGAGACCATTACAGAGATCTATAAATGGTCAAAATATGGAGAATAAGTGACTATGGGTGGTATAACCCCGATTGGTACACCTACAACACTACCCCTATACGTCAAGCTTGGGGAACATTGTAGGTGGGGTGGAAATATTGTAAATGCCAGAAGACCAGAGAGTCTGCTTCAGGATAATGTCTTCTAGACATGACCTGGATATTGCACCCATGAGACATCAACTATATTGTTTCCTAAATAAGGACTGCATAATAACCACATCAGTGGACAGGCCAATATGGATGTAGGAAATTTCACAAAGCCCAATCCTTAGATGAAGAGCTACTATCAATCAATTGCTTCCAAGAAAGTGAGAATCAGTTGTCTGTAGGGAATGGGTATATGATAGGTTTTCAGTCCTAAGTATGTACATACACACATACAAAGAGCAATACTGAATTGACTCAAAAGGTTGTATACATTCATGTATACATAAGAATAATAAAGAAGATGCAATGAACATAAGTGGGAGTGAGGGGAACAGGAAGAGTCAGAGAGGAGAGAGGAAGGGGTGAGAGTGATGTAAATGCAGGACTCATGTATGGCATTCTCAAAAAAAATTAAATTAAATTAAAAATAAGTGAATTTTTATATTTATTTCAATATGTAAACCTTCCCCCTACTCCACTTTACTTTCCCCCTGGATCTTAAGTATCATTCAGGTTACTAGTTTTATAATACTAAGTCCCCACTTAGTCATTTATCTCCTTGAAGCAACACACATCTTTCCTGGATCAAAAAAAAAATACATCAAAGTTGGGTACTAGGACTGTGCATGGGTACTATAAACATATTTTAAAAAGTGTCATTGACATTGGCTTTCTGAATGACTTTCTGAGATTTTATTATCAGTTTGTTGGTCAGAGTACATAGCTTCAGAAAACAGAATCCACCCAAGCTTGTTGAAACATAAAGCTTGTTCATCAAGGCATCCTATGGCTCATGGATCTAAGAAGAGAATGAAGGGAGTAGAGTCCAGGTTGAGTTCTAAGAATACTATGCTTTAGGACTGGCCTCCAAGGAAGGGCTATATTTTCTTGAGTCAAACATTTGCTGCTATAGCAACTAACTGCAAATAATCCTTCCTCCACATAAGGAGACAGAGTAGGAAAGGGGTGTCAAATGGCTGAGGTTCTAACTGCAAATAAATAGCTACAAATTTATCCCTTTGCTCTTAGGGTTATAGAGATTCACCCTGCCTGGTTTATCTCTCTATTGCTCTAGATCAGGCATATTTTAGTGTGTTTGCCTCAGTCCTGTATCTAGTGTAACCCTCTGTGTGGTCTTCATGATGGAGATATCTCTCTTTCCCCCAACTCTCAGCATCTTGAAAGAAAGAGCTGAACTACTTTTAGAGGCTGCAGGGAAATGACCACAGTCCTACCTTCTTCCTAGATTTGTCTCTTGCCTAACATACTACCCTGTAAGCATACTCCTTCTTTATCCTGGATTCGTTGAAGTTGCTACTCTTCATACATGAACTTGCCCTTTTCACACTGCTGCTGTTGTTAAGTGACAAGTAGCTATCTAGAGCATTTTGAGTTTGCATTAACATTAGCTGACCTCATCAATTCACATTTGCCAACCCAGAAAATGCCTGTTAACTTCTGACTCCTTGAATTACCAGTAAAATTTTGACTCATAACCTCTCCAAAACTCTTGTGAATCACATCTCAGGTTACTTGTTCCATGGATAAACCAATGTCATGGACTGACTCATCTTTCTTCCCTCTTCCCTCAAATTAGTATTTAAACCTTTACCTCCAGGACATCAGAATGATGCTGTCTGTATTTTGAGATTTAGCTCACAGAAGAGATTAAGTTAAATTGGAAACATTTGGGGATACCATAAGCAAATATACCTGATAGTCTAGTGAGAAAAAAATGTGTATATGGAAGGATCATTGGCAATAGGCTCATATTGGAAGGACCATCTGAAAACACTTAGAGAAGATAGCCATCGATAGGGCAAGATAGGCAACTCGACCAAGTCCTTAATCTTAGAGTGCTGAGCTGGATGATTGTATGGAAGCAAATCTTTGCTGTGCAGTCAGCCTATGTGTGGTGCTTTCTAAACAGAACTGAAAGACAGTAAAATCGTGAATAGCTTTTAGGCTTGAGACTTAATAGTGCTTCTCAAGTGCCAACCATCCTTGACTCTTTCTTCAGCCCAGTTTGTTGTTTCTTACTTGATTGCACTCATTTGCTTTTCCATGTATGAGCATGCTGTACAGCTAGCATGATCCACTCTGTGTGTACTAACTGGACTGCCCTGTGAGGAGCTCTGGGTCCACATGTGCTCCTCATGGACCTACCCCTGACCTAAGTAGTTCACTCTGGCTTAGAAAATGAATTTCTTCAAATCTCACTTAACACACACGAGCTTCAAGACATCACTTACATAGACTGTGTCTTCTCAAGGAAGCTGACAAAGCTAAATTTCTTAAAAATGTAAATATCTGTTCATTTTAGCACTGCACAGCCCCTCTCAGACATCTGTTTGTTCTTCCTTCCAATGAACACATTACTCTCTAAAATGTGAAGCAATTTGGCATCTTTAATTAGGTCAATGTTTTATTACCTGCTTGAACTTCCTTGATATGAAACATATAATGAACATATATGAACATATAATGATATGAACATATAATGATATTACTACAGCCAAGTCTATTTTTGTATGCTAAGAACATTGAATAATTCCTGAGATGTGCCAGATAAACAATGGCTGATTAACTGAATGATATGTGCAGTCACTGGTTCTTGTCATTCTCCCTGAGCTAAAAGAGATCTTCTGCTTCTCCTGTTTTTATTTGGTGAGCTTCCAATTTGAAATTGATAGTCAAGAACATGACAAAAAATATGATAAATTTTTGTCTGAACTTCTCTGCCTTGTTGAGGAAATAAAGAATGAATGTCTGCAGTTATCAAAACCTGCTGGAGTTTAAATTAAATAGTGGATGGTTAATCAGAAGTGATTCCTATAGACTTGCCTGCATATGGTAGAAAAGTTATATATTCCTTTCCTTACAAATGGAATATTTCCTACCTTGAAATTTGACCAGCTGTAAACTATTTCTTCAGTTAGGAAAATGCCAGGTTCACAGTAATAAAATCTCATCATGAGCTACCACCCCTCTTTCTCTGTCTCCAGAACAGAATTCATTTTACTTGCTTTGACTAAAAATTTCTTTAAACAATTTAGAACATGAGCAAAATAAAGGTCTTAAAATGTTAACAAGAAGGCTGACAAGCTGTTACAAGAAACCAGGAGATTGTATACTTAACTGTTGACTGTCTCTACTTCCTTGTAAAAGATACAGCAGCTGATTCACCTCTTATGAACTGACCAGGATCACTAGATTGTGTGGGACTTGGGTTCTTCCTTCATGAAGCAGCTGTACTAAAAGCCCATCAAATTATTGAGTGGGATGAAAGAGAGTATATAAAACTATATGAAACTTATGGTATGCCATCTTGAATATAGTGAATAGTTAAATATGCTGCTGAATCCTGCCTCTGATTTTGAGACTCAAATCCTGTCACTAAATTTAACTCTCATTTGTTCTCTGTATTTCTCAGGACTTTGAAATACATGCTCACTTCTACCCATGATGTCTCCTCAATGTGCTACAAATAGTCTTACAATTTACCTTCCTAAGATCTACATTTATCTTGACTATTTTTTCACCTATATCTTTCTGTCAAAACAATATCTTTGCCTGAAAAATTGTGTCATGTGGGGGTAAAAAGATCTTTTGACACTCATTCAAACTCAGTTACACAAGATGGTGTGGTCATTTGGTAATAACTGTCATTGGCCTGGTACATTGGTGATGGGACATGTGCAAGACACTGGCCATCCTGAAGGAGGATGAGGCAGATGCAAAAGAAATCAAGGGAAATCCAAGAGGGAGGGGGAGAGGGAGAGGGAGAGGGAGAGGGAGAGGGAGAGGGAGAGGGAGAGGGAGAGGGAGAGGGAGAGGGAGAGGGAGAGGGAGAGGGAGAGGGAGAGGGAGAGAGAGAGAGAGAGAGAGAGAGAGAGAGAGAGAGAGAGAGATTCAGAAGAAATGAAAATCAGCTGTGAAAAGTCAAGAAAATGCATTGTGTTGGATGAGATGAGAGATCTGTAATTGTTCTGATTATAGGCAAAGCTCCTGGCTGAGAAAGAATTGATTAGACATTGGGAGGAGTAGAGAGAAGACAGATTTATGGACCCCATGAATATCAGATGAAGAGAGTGGTATTAGCTGAAAATAGAAAGGTCCATTTTTAAATCACTCTGGGAACGGAATAGCAAAATACAGAGAAGCCCATCTTTTACTCAAGACAGTCTATAAATGCTAAGATGGAGTGGAATGGCTATTGACAAAATTAATGAGTTGTCACTCCTCCAGTCCCTTAGCTCTTCCACTCAGACAAGGAACCTTATGTGTCCTGGGGAACGAGAGCCTCAGGAACAAGAAGGGAGTCTTTGACCTTGTCAAAATGCATTTCTGCCTGAACGCAGCCAAAGCTATTTATCTTGTGAGATAATCCCTATTCAGAGTGTGAACATTTCTTTCCTTGTGAATTTTGGTGACTGCATCCTTTCAAAGACAACTCCCTGAAGATGTCATTCTCCTAACTGAGAAAGAGTTGTTTTCACACATAGAACAGTAAGTTTGAGGATGTTCCAGAAAAGTCTAAATACAGCCTCTTGATGGTCTCAGAGTCGTCTGTCACTTCATGTGATGAGTGGCCTGTGAAACCCATCGGCATACATACACAGCTACACAACCTGGTTTATTTTTGTCTAACAAAAGATTTGCTGTAGTTTGCCTGTGTAAAACTCAGGTCACCTGGGTTCTAGAATGTACTGATAGTAATGATTCTTTCTTGCTTCCCATTGTGATTTGTTCTTCGATATTTAGCAGCCTACCCTTGACATTTGAATTTATTGGCCCACATATTTTCTTACACAATATTTTTATCTGTTAAAAGAGAAATGAAAGACAGCTCCTATGATGTTGGAGGGAGTGTTCTCATTGTACAAACTAAAGACTGATTTTGAAATTGCTTAATATTCACCTCCATAAACGAACATAAAATTCACATTATGCCTTGGGAAAACTGTGTCTGTGGTGTTTCAGAAGTACTATCAGAACTGAGCTGGGTTTTGATGGTTCTTTTGGATTTAGAAAAATTTATACATTAATAATGAAATATCTTGGATATTGGCACCAAGACTGACACAGACTTACTTTAGTTCATATGGATACAAAGTCTGACACAAAGATAATTTTTGGTTCATACACTATATACACTCAATATTGATGATAATCTCATATAACATTTTTGGTGCTCTTTTTTTTTAAAGATTTTTTTTTTTATTTTACGTGTATGAGTATTTTGCCTGCATGCATATATATGTGCACCACATGCATGCCTGATGCCATGGATCCCCTGGAACTGGAGTTATAGACAGTTGTTAGCTGCCATGTGGGTGCTGGGGATTGAACCTGGGTCCCCTAGAGGAGTAGCCAGTGCTCCTAACCACCGAGCCATCTCTCCAGCCCCCATTTTTGGTGCTCTTAAATTTGACTGCCACCTGGGCGGTGGTGGCACACGCCTTTAATCCCAGCACTTGGGAGGCAGAGGCAGGCAGATCTCTGTGAGTTCAAGGCCAGCCTGGGCTACCAAGTGAGTTCCAGGAAAGGCGCAAAGCTACATAGAGAAACCCTGTCTCAAAAAACCAAAAAAAAAAAAAAAAAAAAAAAAAATTGACTGCCACCCACCATGTAAGAACAAGTGTGGGAATTTTCTCATTGCTGTTATGTTGAGGGTCAAATCCTTTCTGACTTCAGAGCATTTGAGATTTTAAACCAGGGAAATTCAAGCTGTATTTGATCCTATCTATGACTTCTAGTTTTGTGGTTTGAAAACATTCTCTATTTATTATTTTCAAACCAGGTTTGTGGTTGACTTTGTTCCTATACTTGATAAAACAGTCCTTTTGGTGCTCGGGATAATACTGAAATCTATCCTTCTGAGTCTTACTCACAGCCTAGGACAATCTGGGTGGTCAACACTCTGATTACAGCTGTAGTGACACACACACACACACACACACACACACACACACACACACACACACACACGGGGGGGGGGGCGGGGCGTGTCCTCAGAGCTCTTCAAGATCTCCTAGAAGTTGTCATTCCCTCCTCTTTATGGGTAATGACTTGCATAAGTGCAATAGTGTAATTCTCAGACCTTAACTAGAACATAAGTCTATGAGTAGCAGAACTATGCACCTGCAAAATTCTTCAACTAGTGTCCGAACCCCTTCACCTACACTGGGCTTACTGCAAACAGAGCTGTTGCAGATACACAGCAACACAATGGGTCTGTGCTGGAGTAGAATGAGCTTCAGCCACCAAGATGCTCCCATGATATCATCAAGCCTGACAACCTGAGTCCATCCTTGGGACATCAGTGGTGAAAAGAGAGAAGTGACTCCTTTAAATTGTCCTCTGACATCCATACACATTGTGACATGTACATGCCTGCATGCACATACATACAAACACAGATCACATGGTGTGAAGCAGAATAAACCCTTCTTAAGTTGATTTCCTTGGTCATTTTGTAATGATAAAAACCACTGAAACATATCTTAAGATCTCATTTGTCATAGTGCTTCCTTAGGATTTTCTTTTCTTTTTAGTATATATTTTATAGACATTAAATAATATCACATAGGAAAAGATGTTTAAGTTGTACAGTACCTGAAAAATGTTAGTTATGGATACTTTTATAGCTAACCAATAAATCTCCATTGAGGGGTTGAATAAAATGAACTTAAATGCGCCTTCTGGGGAAATAATTTTGACACCACTGTAGAAAAGACTAAAAAATACTCATCCTGAGAGATTGTCACTTTGGCTATTTAATGCAAATCCTCTCAAGCACTGTTTTGAAAAAGGCTAAAACCTTGTCTATTTTGCTTAGATCACACACTCTAAATCTTTGCACTCCAAATACAATCCTTTAATCAGCCATGTATGCAGAACACTGGCATCACTTTGGCATTTAATGGAAATGCAGAATGCCAAGTACCCCAAACTCAATGACTCGGAGTCTGTATCTGGTTGTATCCTTAGGCCAGTAAGGCTTATATTAAATTAGAGATGAACTGTCATAAAAAGAATCTCCTATATAAGTTTATATTCTTACCTCATAACTGTAAGTAGTAATTTATAAATGTTCTTTGCAACTCTGAGCATGTGATATTGGAAATTGCCCAAGTTTTAGAGTTTAATAGAACTGAGTATTAATCTGCCTCCATTCTGAGGGGACCATGCAGATCCTGGTAAAACACTCTTTTTTCATCCCTCTTCAGGACCACTCAGTCCCCAACTCCAGCCCATCCCCATTTCTAAGTATCAGCTCCCAATACCTAGACACACTCTCAGGGGCCACATTTAGCAAGAAAAAGAAAAATTCCAAACCAGGCAACACATAGCACCCTCCCTGCCCCGAAGCAGAGAGGAAAACAGAAACTGAGGAACTAAACACCAGCCCAACAAAGAAAAGGCCAGATATCAGCACCAAGGAACCAAGAATTACAATCATCTCAAACACAGATGCCTAGACACCAGTGTAAAAAATACTAACAGTCTCCAGGAAAGCCAAGCAATCCTACCACAGTAGGTTCTGAGTATTGATTGCAACATAGCTGAAAAACAAGATGAAGTCCTTAAAACAGCCCATTTAAATATGACAGAGGTCCTTAAGAAATGAATAAATCCCTTAAAGAAGTCTGTGAAAACATAAATAAATTGTAGAAAGAAATTAATAAAACAGTAAAAGACCCAAAAGTGGAAATAAAATCAATAAAGAAAACCAGAACAGGGAATTCTGGAAACGAAAAATTTAGGAACTTGTATAGGATCATCAGATCAAGCTTTACTAACAGAATATAAGAGAAAAAAGGAAAGACTCTCAGACGTTGAAGACTTGACGGAAGAAATGAATACCTTGGTCAAAAAATGTTAAACTGAAAAGATCCTGGCACACAACATCCAGGAAATCTGGGACACTAAGAAAAAACAAAATCTAATAATAACAGGAATAGAGGGAAAAAAGAAACCTGGGTCAAAGACACAGAAAATATTTTCAACAAAATCATAGAGGACATTTTGCCAAGGAGATGCCTATGAAGTTACAATAAGGCATAGTTAGATGCCTATGAAGTTTGGCATATAGAAAACCAAACAGAGCAAACTAAAAAGAAATTCCCTTGCATATAATAAAACACTAAACTACAGAATATGGAAAGAATATTAAAGGCTACAAGAAAAAAAGACCAAGTAATACATAAACCTGACTTCTCAATGGAGACTCAAACAGTCAGAAGGACCTGGACAAGACTCTAAGACTCTAAGACACCACATAAGCCAGCCCAGATTACTATATCCAGAAAAACTTTCAATTACAGTTGATGGAGATAAGAAGACATTTCATGATAAAACCAAATTTAAAGAACATCTTTCCAGGAATCAAGCCTCTCAGAAGGCAGTAGAAGGAAAACTACAAGGAAAGAGATTAACCACAGTCAAGAAAACTCAGCAAATAAATAATCCCAGACCAGCAAATTCAAAAGAAGGGAGAAACACACACACACACACACACACACACACACACACACACACACACACACACACACACACACGCACACCACAAAAGAACCCTAAATAAAAAGAATCAACAAACACTGATTGATATCAATGATCTCAATTTCCTAAGGAAAAGCCACAGACTAACAGAATGGATGCAAAAACAGGATCTATCTTTCTGCTGCATCTAGGAAACATGCCTTATCATTAAGGATAGATATCACCTCAGGATAAAAGGATGAAAATATATATCAAAAGCAAATGGACCTAAGAAGCAAGCTTGTGTAGCCATTTTAATATCTGACAATATAGACACTAAACCAAAACTAATTTCCCTACGAGATAGGGAAATACAAGACATCTCATCAGCAGAAAAAAATCCACTAAGAGGGCATTTCAGTGCTTAACATACATGACCAAACACAAGGGAACCCAAGTTCATAAATACAAACAAAACTAATTAACTAACTAACTAACCTACCCCATCTTAAATCACATGTATATCTTCACATACTTGTAACAGGAGACCCCAATAACCCACTTGTCCCAGGTGGACAGGTCATTCAGATAAAAACTAAACAGAGAAATGCTGGAGCTAACTGATATTACAAACCAAATGAGCCAAACAGATATTTATAGAACATTTTACACAAACACAAAAGAATATACATACCTTCTTCTCAGCACCTCATGGAATTTTCTCCAAAATTGATGACATATTCAGATACAAAGCAAGTCTCACCAGATATAAGAAAATTGAAATAACACCCTGCATCCCATATGATTACCACAGATTAAAACTGGATATCAAGAGAAACATCAGAAAGCTTACAAACTCATGACATCTGAACAACTCACTTCTGAATAAACAATGGATAAAGACAGAGTATGAAAAGAAATTCAAACTTTCTAGAATTGAATGAAAATGAATATTCAAGATGCCCAAACTTATGGGGCACAATGAAGGTGGTTCTAAGAGGCAAGTTAATAGCACTACGTGCCTACATAAAAAATTGGAGATAACTCATATTAGTAACTTAACAACACGCATGAAGGCTCTAGAAGAAAAAGAAGAAATCACATGCAAAACGTGTAGATAGCAAGAAATAATCAAACTCAGGGCTGAAATCCATAAAACAGAAAAAGAAACAAAAAATATACAAAGAATCAATGAAACAATGAGTTGGTTCTTTGAGAAAATCAGTAAGCTTGAAAAATCTATTTCCAAAATAATAAATAAACAAAAAGGAAAGGAAAAGAAAAATCCTTATCCAAGTTAAATAAAAGGTAGAGAAAGAAGATCCAAAATGAACAAAATTTAAAATGAAAAGGTGTATATAACAATAGCACTCAGGAAATCTGGAGAATAATAATGACATATTTTAAAAACCTGTACTCCACCAACTTGGAAAATCAGAAAGAAGTGGATACTTTTCTCAAAAGAGACCATTTACCAAAGTTAAAAAAAAAAAAGACAAGCAATTTAAACAAACTCATGATCTCTCTAATTAAGTAGAAGCAGTCATTAATAAGACCAACCAAAAAGAGTCAATGGCCTGATGGTTTGAGCCAATTCTGGGAGACATTCAGAGAAGAGTTAATGCCGATACTCCTCAAATCATTACACAAAACAGAAACAAAAGAACATTTTCCAATTCATTTCATAAAATCATAAGCTACCCTAATGCCCAAACAATACAAAGACCCAACAAAGTAAGAAAATTATAGACTAATTTCCGTTAAGAATATACTTGCAAAAATAATCAATAAAATACTTGCAAACCAGATCCAAAAATACATCAAAAAGATCAACCACCATGATCTTCTAAGGTACACCCCAGAAATGCAGGAGTGGTTCAACATATGTAAATCAGTAAAGGTAAAGCACCACATAAACAAATTGAAAGACAAAATCTTCATTAGATGAAGACAAGGCCTTTGACAAAATCCAACACCCTTTAATGAGAAAAATCCTGGAGAGATTAGGGATACAAGGGACATGCCTAAACACGTTAAGGGAACTTTATAGCAAGCCCATAGACAATATCAACTTAAACTCAAAGAAATTATACTCAAATTAGGAACAAGACAATGTTGTCCACTCTCTCCACACCTGTTCAATATAGTACTTGAAGTCCTAGCTAGAGCAATAAGACAGCTGAAGAAGGTCAAAGGGATACAAATTAGAAAGGAAAAAGTCAAAATATCTTTATTTGCAGATGAAATGATGATATGTATATATAAATGACCTCACAAATTCAACCAGGATAACTTCTACAACTGATAAACAGTTTCATCAAAGTAGCTGGATACAAAATTAACTTACAAAAATCAGTGGTCCTCATGTATTTCAAATGACAAAAGGTCTGAGAAAGAAATCAAGGAAATAATAACCAAAAATAACCTCAAATAACATAAAATATCTTGGGGTAACTCTCACCAATCAAGTGAAAGACTTGCATGCTTAAACATTTTAAGACATTGAAGTAAGAAATTGAAGAAGATAAGAGAAGACAGAATGATCTCCCATTTTCATGAATTAGTAGGATTAATACAGTAAAACGGTCTTCCTACCAAAAGCAATCTGCAGATTCAAAGTAATTTCCATTAAATTTCCAACGCAGTTGTTCACATATCTTGAAAGGATATTTTTAGCCTCATATGGAAAGATACACACATGCACACACACACCTGCATGCACAAAAAAGCAACAACAGCAGGATAGCTACAGCAATGCTGAATAATAAAAGAACTGCTTGAGGTACTACCATCCCTGATCTCAAATTGCCCTACAGAGCTATTATAATAAAAACAGCATGGTATTGACACAAAAACAGAAACATTGATCAATGGAATTGAATTTATGACCCAGACACAAATCCATACACCTAGCAGTATCTGTTTTTTTTAACAAGAACCAGAAATACACACTGAAACAAAAAAAAATAGCATCTTCAGCAAATGATGTTTATCAAACTGTATGGTAGAGTCATACCTATCAACTTTGCACAGAACTCAACTCCAAATAGATCAAAGACTTCAACATAAAACCAGAAACACTGAACCTGACAGAAGGAAACGCCTTGATAGAAGTAATAGCTTTGAACTCAATGGCATGGGAAAAGACTTTTTGAACAGAACAGCATTAGCACAGGCACTAAGATGAACAATTAATAAATGGGACGTTATGAAACTGAAAATCTTCTGTATGGCAATGGACATTGCCATTCAAACAAAGTGGCAGCCTACAGAATGGGAAAGGGTTTTTGCCAGCTACATGCAAGACAGAAAGGCTTTATCCCAAATATAAAAGGACTCAAAATACTATATATCAAGAAAACAAATAACCTAATTTAAAAAGAGAATTCTCAAAAAAGGAACTCAAGTGGCTGTGAAACACTTAAAGAAATGGTCAACATCCTTAGCCATCAGAGAAATTCAAATCAAAAATAGTTTGAGATTTCATCTTACATCTTTAAGAATAGCTAATTTCAATAAAACAAGTGATAGCTCAGGATAGTAAAGATGTGGAGTAAGGGGAACATTCATTCATTTCAGGTGGGAATGTAAACTTGTACAGCCACTTTAGAAATCAGTGTGGGGTTCCATATGAGGCTGGGAATAGATCTACTGCAAGATCCAGCTATATTACTCTTGGACATTTACCTCAAAGATTCTTTATTGTACCACAGAGACACTTGCTCAAACATGTTCAGTGCTGCTCCATTACTAATAGGCAGAAATTGGAAACAACTTAGCTCTTCCTCAACAGATGAATGGAAAAGAGAATGTGGTACATTTACACGATGGAGTGTTACTTAGCCATTTAAAAAATGATATCATAAAAATCATAGATAAATGAATGTAACTAGGAAAAATCATCCTGAGTGAGATAACACAGACAGAGAAATAAAATATGGTATATCTTCCTTTATATGTGGATAGGAGTTGTTAAGTCAATGACAACCACCTAACAATCCATACAACAGCAGAGGGTGGGCATACTAGTGAGGGACGGAGCAGATAAATCACCATAGGAAAAGGAAATCGAGAAGATAGTTATGGATATATGGGTGAAGGTTACTGAAACAGGATCAAATGTAGAATGGGAGAAACTAGGGGGAGGAGGGAAGAAATATGGGGAGAGACAAATAAAAGGTCCACTTGATATATAATGTGAAACCTATTATAGTAGAAGCTTTGTAAAATGAACACATATATGAAGGCTGAAGGCACTCTAAATAACAGTTCCAAATAATGGGGGAAGCATGTCCCCAACTGGACAGCTCTTGTCACCAAATGCAGCTTCCAGTACCAAGACTGATTTACATCTAACTGAGTTGTTGGCCAAAGAGCTCCCATGGGAATCCCCAAACAACCCAGAGGGTTGTTCAGATAATAGATTGCTCTCCACACACTGATGGTAAGGCCCTATTGCTGAAGACAACATCTACACAACTCTTTGAATATGGAGAAGTCAAGCTGGTGCCTACAAAGAACCTTCACCCCTACGTTCTAGCATTTTTGGTACAGGAAGGTACTCTGCATGCTACCAATGAAGAAACACAAACACCAACCCAGACATAAACCCTTAGATCTACAACTGTGTCCTGCCTGTAAAATATGCTAGTGGAATGGTAGCACAAAACTTATAAGAGTAACTAATCAATATATGATGTAACTTAAGGCCCACTCCATGAGACTGAACTCAATGCTACTTGGGTGACCAAGAACCTGAGAATAGAAAGTCCAGTGTCCTAAAGTAAAACCAAATTCCAATGTTCTAAAAACAAGCAAGCAAACACCACTACCATAAAAAAGTAGCAATAAAATGACTCCTAATGACAATCTGGTATTCTCATAGATTTATACCTTTCTCAGCCATCAGCAGAGAAGCTTCCTCCTGAAACAGATAGGAACAAGTACACACAGACCTACAGCCAGAGATTAAGTAGAGAGTCAGAGATCTTAGAACATTCAGCCCTAGACAGGATGTCTCCATAAAGCTCTCCATCCCACCTCTAAGAAGTCAGGAAACACTGCAGAAGAAGTCAGAAAGAATTTAAGAGTTTAAGAGCCAGAGGGATTGAAGACACCAAGAGAACAAGGCCCTCTAAATCAATAAAAACATTGCATATATTAACTCACATATCCCCATCCATAACACAGAGTTCATCTCTAACTTATAACCACTTGCAAATGAAAACTTAGTTTCTTGTAAGGGAGTCTCATTGGGGAAACTGACTACTCTTATGGGTAGGCTGCATGCTCAGCAGAAAATGAACTCAATGGGATCTTTGGAGGTTCCTTGTCTCACAAAGTTGTGCAGGGAATTTTCTTTTTATTTGTTATATATATATATATTCTTCTTTCTTTGTACCCTGCATGTCTTTTGCATATACATTAAGGCTTCCAGTTTAGTGTCTTTACCGGATTCCTGAGTGTGTGAACAACTGGGTCTCTGTCCTTTGTGCCTTCTCTAGGGCTCTTTTCCTTCTATTTATTTATTTTCTCCTATTCAGATATGTTAGTTTTTCCTTTATCTTATTTTATTTTATTATTATTCCTTATAAGCCTGGTTTTTTTTATTTGTTTGTTGTTTGTTTCTCATGACAGACAGAAAGACAGTGCATCTGACAGGAGGGGAGGCAGCAAGAAACTGTAAGGAGTACAATGAGATAAAACTATAATCAGGAAATATTGCGTGAGAAAAAACATTTAATTTCAACAAAAGGGAAATTTTGCTTGGTTCTAGAAAAGGCCCAATGATGATGAATATTAACCAACTAGTTCATAACAAGTATTCAAAGAGATGTATGTCATCTGTTTCTGTGAAAGGGTCCCATTTTGCTGCTTGATTTCTGATTAATCACTGTGGAGAAAAAAAATCTGATTTTTTTCATGGTCATCAGTGATGTCAAGAACCAAAGAGTGTCACATAGATACATAAAAATATCATAATGGAACCTGTCACTTTCTGCAATTATTAATAATATAAGCTTACACATAAAAAAAGCCTGGAAGTTTTATGCTCTTTGTGACTTTCTTCTCTGAATATGACATTTTAGGAAGGAAAGAGCTATACAGAAGTGACACTCCCTGTAGCTGCTAGTATCCTTGAGAGGAAGCCTCTGCATTTGTCTGCAGTACCAACCTTTCTCTAAAGAAATGTAAGCATCTTTGAATGTGGCACATTTCCTACTGACCTCCTCTCTGTCTCTCATGCCATGGTTCTCCGGAGAAGGCAGAGCTCACATGCAGCTCTCTGTGGGAAACATCCCTTGGACACAGGACCAGTTCAGGCATCATTGAGCAGTAGCTTTTCATCCCTGCCGAGGCTGTTTCCACTTGATTTTGTTATTTTGATCTTTTGAGCATCTTTTCAATGCCAACAAAAGTCAATACATTCTTCTGGGAGAAGC
Organism: Peromyscus maniculatus bairdii; assembly: GCF_049852395.1. Lineage (NCBI taxonomy): Eukaryota > Metazoa > Chordata > Mammalia > Rodentia > Cricetidae > Peromyscus > Peromyscus maniculatus. Next base: position 36,890,564 of record NC_134861.1, read on the forward strand.
CATCAGAGCAATGGTAATGAATTGTTCAAGGGGCCGTGTCATGGGCATAAACTCCGGGGAAATATAGGCACTTTGTTCCTGAAACTCACACCGTGTGACCTGCTTGCTGTGTGAAATGTTAATATTTTGCTTCGTGCTTCATTCCTGGTGTCATCACCAACCTGAAGAAATCTTAGGGGTGGGGATAGTCACTGTACATTTTGTGAGGATGCATGACTGTTCACTCCATACTTTAGCACCGCCAAGGAGGCTCAGATGTGTATGTTTGGAGGGAACACAGTTTAATTTGGCTTTCTCAGTGAGATGACAGGATCATACGGTCCATGGATAACTATAACAATCTCTGACTACTGCTTCAAGGTAATCACAGTAGAAATCATGTCATCCTCCTGCCTCCACAACTCAGGGGGTTTTTCCCACCATCATGATGCTAAATTCCTTCAGTTGTCACAGCGAATCCACCCCCAGTGCTTTAGTCTATGCTGTTGTTAAGACTAAGCAAGTCCAAACTGCATTTTTTTCTTTTTATCAACATTTCATTAAAATGAAGACAATCCCGGAAGACACTGAAGTTCATATAAAGAAGCATGTTTAGGGCTGGGGAGATGGATCAGTACATAAAGTGTTTGCCACGCAAGAATGAGGACTGGAATGCAGATGTACAGAACCCACTTGAAAGCTAGGCAGGGATGCCGAGATAACTGTAATCCTAGTGCTTGGAAAGAAGATACAGATAGTTATGACAAGCTAGCTAACTAGCCTAGCCAGAATTAGTGACTCCAAATTCAGCAAGAGACCCTGCCTCAGTAAACTAGGTGGAAGGCAACAGAATGTGAAACCTAATGTCAACTTCTGACTTCTGTACATGAGTAGAGATACCCACATTTATTCATATGTATGACCAAACACATGAGTGTGCATACACATGCATTTATTTTACAAAAAATTTTTAAAAAATGAAATATATTTGTATATAAATGAAAGATAAATAAAACACGTATTTACCATTACCATATTACACAATTATGGATGCATTCATATGCATTTTAGTATTCATATGGGTATGCATTCTAAAGTGTTTATATTTTGCAAGTGGCATAAACATGTGTATAACTGTGAGCCAGACCTGGTAACTCATGTTTATAATTCCATCACTTGTGAAGCTTCAGCCAAGAATTTCCAGGTGTTTGAGGCCAGCCTGACATAGTGAGTTTCAGGCAAGTCTAGATTATAGTGTGAGATCCTGTATTTTTAAAATGTACATATTTGTTCATATATTTTATATCAAATGGATACCAGATACTTACTTACATGTTATCTATATTGCATGAAGATTTTGTATATTGTGGAATAAAGTGTGAAGCCACTGATACAGTGCATACTCAATCTGTGGCTCCTTTCCTTTTCAACTCCTGTGAGAGTCCAGCTCCCACCTTTTTGAAGGGTTCTTATGAGGAGGAAAGGGGGATAAGAAAATATTAGATAGAAAGAGAGACCTAACCAATGATAAGAAAGGCAGAAATACAGGATAGCTGCGGGAGGTCCTGGATCAATACCCAACAGCCTCGAAGGTTTATTCAAAAGGCTTTTTATAACACACCAAGGGGAGAGGCAAAAGACCTCCCCTTGCAAGATGAAAGCACACTGTACAGCCAAGTGTAGACCCTTCCAAATACCTTGTAAACACTCCCATGGTCAAATCATCCCATTATGCAACCTTGCTGGGTAAAGCAAGCTCAAATTCTATGACCCCGAATAATTTGGACCTCCACAAACAAAATTTGGGCCTCTGCAAGAATTTCTCAATAGAGAATGCTTTGTCCTTACAATACTTTGGGAAATGGTCAGATGTGGACAAGTAATTAGAATGAGGATGAGGTCTGGAATTGCAATATCTTCAGAGCTGATTTATCCTCCTTAAAGAAATTGTCGCTGGGCAGTGGTGGAGCACACCTTTAATCCCAGCACTCAGGAGGCAGAGCCAGATGAATTTCTGTGAATTCAAGGCCAGCCTGGTCTACAGAGTGAGCTCTATGTAGGACAGGTACCAAAACTACACAGAGAAACTCTGTTTTGAAAAACAAAACAACAACAAAAAGAAATTGTCACTGCCAATTGTCAGGCCCAGAGGAACGAGCAGGTAAGCTGTATTGTTCTAACCAGTAGAAGTATGATTTAGAAACAAAAGGAACATATTTTAATATTGTGATTCATGCATTTATAATGTTTTGTCCAGGCTACAAACTGACAAATATACTAAAATCTTCAAGAGTTATTAGACTCTGCATCATAATTATGTGGGTTCATGAGTGTCCTGGTTTTAATGAGAAATTCTTTTCATAGGCTCTGATGTTGGAACACTTGGTCTCCAGTAGGTGGCACTGTTTGGGGAGGTGGTGCAGCCTTGCTGGAGGAAGACAATCACTGGGGCGTGATTTGAGATTTAATAGTCTCATCCTACTTCCAGCTTACTTTCTAATTAGTGCTGCTGATTGAGATCGGATTTCCGAGCTTCCTGCTCCAACACCATGCTTCTCTACCATGATGGGCATTTATCCTTCTTGACCAGTAAGACTAAATAAACTCTTCCATCTGTAAGTGGCTTTCAGTCTTGGTATTTTATCATAGCAGGAGAGAAATAACTAATACAATGAGTCAATCTATTGAAGAATGGGTACATCTGTTACAGAGCAAATATACTCACATGTGAATGGTAAATGTTTGGTCTACAAGTCAAAAATGCTGATGCATAATGGAAATCTTGTTCAGTTTTGCTCTGGGCCTGACAATGCCACAGCAGAATGCTGGACAAAGTGAGTTACTCCATGCAATTAGCTCTTCATCTCGGAAGTTACTCTCTATTTTCCCTATTTCCTTCCGGAAAACATTGAAGAGTCAGAGAATGGCGTGTGGGGGAGTGTGGGAAGGCGCCCTTGCAGAACTGTCAAGTGGAGATTGAGACTCTGATTCCGGTTTCCAAGAGGAGGTCCAGAGTGTCTGGATTTCTAAAGTAGAACAAATCAGGCTGCAGGATGTCTTAGTCTAGAATAAACCTTTGAGTCTTGCCTGAGATCCTTAGGCAGTATGGATGGAACTTCTCTGAGCTTCAGTTTCACTGTGGATCTAAATTCCAGAAAGTTTCTATGAAAACAAAATGATGTGTGAATAAGTAAACCTTACAATACTGTAAAGTTCAAGTGTGCATCAGATCTCTTCATTCTCATGTCTAGGTAACCTGAGGCAAGGCTGCCACAAATTAAGATAAGGTAGGAAAATTAAACTAAAATCAAATGTTCTTATAACTTGCTTAATTTTGAGGCATATTTAAGGCAAAAATTAAAACATTTTCTCTTTTTTTTCCCTAATTCTGGGCCTTGATTCAAGGACCTCACAGTAACTAGGCAAGCAGTCTACTACTTAGCTATATTCAAAGTTTGTTTTGTTTGCTTGTTTTTGTTTTTGTTTTTGTTTTTTACTTTATACTTTGAGACAAGGTTCCAATAATTGTTCAGACTAGCCTTCAACTATGATTCTCCTGCCTCAGACCCCAAAGTTGAGACCACTGGTTTGTGCTACCAAGCCCAGCTAAGCTACTTTACTTGTGTTTATAGCAATGTAGGTGTGATGTGGGTGTGAGTGTGTAGGTGTGTGGCTAAGGAGGTCAGGGCAGGACATCAAGTATCTTCCCTTGTTGCTCTCTGCATTACGGTCTTGAGAAAGTGGCTCTCACTGAATCAGAAGTTTGCCATTCCATTGGGGTAGCTGACCAGCAAGGTCTTTGAGCTCTATGAATATCCTGTCTCTATCCCTCACTGTGGCGATTACAGTCATGCAAAGCTACATCCATCTCTTTACAGGAGAGCTGGAGATTAAAGCCAGGATCTCTGAATTTCCAGAACAAGTGCTAATATTACTCACTGAGCATCCTTCAAGCCACTGCTAATCTTTTCTGCTTCTAATGTTATTCATTCTATAACTTTTATCTTTTACTCCTTGGTGGGATTACTAGCCATGCTATATTTTCAATTTTAACATCTTTAGCCATATTTGCATTATTTCTGCTTTCTAAATTTGTCTGTGTAGCACTATGTAAGTATCAATGACAGGAATCTCTGTTTTTATTTCTGTTTAATCTCTTTTCCATGACCTTTAATGAAAATCTAATTAAGATGCACACGAGCTGACATCCTAGGGGTCTACACTCCCAGTTTCCTCTTTTTACATATTCAAGTAAAACTGTCCCTAGCTGAACTTCATAGATAACCTTTTCATATGCAGGATTTGATTAACCACTTCGCCCAGGCTTAGTTCTACTGACTTCAACTTTAATAATGGGTATGTGAGAAACCTTCAACAATGACATAGTTGTACATGTAGATAAACTAACCCTTGCCACCTGTTTCTTTCCTACCTTCTGTTGTTGCTGACTTCTCTGTTTCCACATCTTCAGAATGTCTTGCCTCTTCTGCCTAGCAGTTTGCCTTTGCTACACCTTCAGTTTGCATACTTCAGCCACACTCAGGGATCTATGGCATGAGCCAGAAGCATAGGAGATGCTTCACTGGGAGCTCAGGAGCTCTTCACTGAGTTGCCTTCAGGCTATTTAAAATTCCAGATGCTCATGCTCTCTCTCTCTCTCTCTCTCTCTCTCTCTCTCTCTCTCTCTCTCTCTCTCTCTCTCTCTCTCTCCCCCCCGTGTGTGTGTGTGTGTGTGTGTGTGTGTGTGTGTGTGTGTGTGTGTGTGTATGCGTGCATGCTTTTTGCATGTGCATCCATATTTGAAGGAGCCAGAAGAGGTCATCAGGTATCTTTTTCTATCACTCTTTCCCCTGAGTCACTTGAGACAAAATATCCTGCTGAACTTGAAACTTACCATTTAGACTGGTCTAGCCTTGTCTCTTCCCCTGCCCCAGTTCTGGAGTTCTGAGCCATGTCAAAAGTTTTCATTTGGGTGCTGGAAATTCAAATTTATGTTCTCATGATTGTACAGCAAGTGCTATTTCCCAAACATGATCACAGTCCCTGTGACTGCATTTATAAGAGCATAAACCATGATTTAGCAATTTTAAAGACGTTCCATGCAATTGTACCTATTAGGCTCAATGGATTACAACTGAATTGTGTGTGTGTGTGTGTGTGTGTGTGTGTGTGTGTGTGTGTGTGTGTACACGTTAAGGCCAGGTGTTGATGTCAGTTGTCTCCCTCTATTTCTTTCCACCTACTTTTGGGGACAAAATCTCTCACAGAACCTAGAAGTGATCATTTTGCCGAGACTGTCTGGCCAGTGTGCTCCCAGGATAAGCCTGTCTCTGCCCTCCACACTCCCAGAAGTTATAGAGATGCACTGCTAACCGTGCCTGATGTGCTAGCCCTTTATCTGAGCTGGGGGTCAGGATTTAGGTCTTCATCCTTGTGCAGTGATCCCTTTACCCACTGAGCTAACCTTCTAGCTCCTAAACACTGCATTTTGAATCAAATTCTTGGAAATGAGAGCAATATAAGAAAAAATATTTCTTTATAATTTCTCCCTTCTAGAATTTCTTCCACATGTATAAAAATTGAAAACTTTCTCTTTGATTATTATTTCTCAGATAGGGAAAATACAAATGACTATACAGTGGTGGTATGCAGAATAATTGATTTAAAAATAAGCCCAGTAACTTACAGCATGCTTCATTAATAATCATTAATAATTATTAATAATGCTTCATAATAATAAGAACATAGCATGATGTACTCATTGTTACTGTTATGACCTCATCACTTATATTTTTTTATTTATTTAGAGAAATAAACATTTTAAGAGAGGTCAGTTGACCTCAGTACTCAATCCATAGCATCTGTCATATAATTTACTTTTTATTTTCATCACGCTATGCCATTTATTTGCTTTAAATAGAAAGTTTCTATATAAAGAAACGCACTGACATTGACTATTATCAGAAACTCCAAATAAAGAATCAGGACATTTTAACACAAAGTGTCACATCTTTTCCATGTCCTCTGCCTTAGCCCATGATATGAAAGGTACAGTTTAAAGTATTTGGAAAACTTTATTTTTTGGGTTCTTTTCAGATTGCAACCTTCTATGTAGCTCTTTGTCTAGTGCTCCAATGAATGTCATCCCCTACTCTATTCCCAGAGCATTCTTTATGTATCTTGGTTATAACTTTCCCAACCATGTTTCCATGTTCAGTCTCCTCTAATTTATTCTGATGAATGGGATCTTGTTTTACTATATTTATGTTTCTGTAGCTAAGGATATTTATTGTGTCCAAAACATAATCGATAGGTAACATCCTGGCTAGTTTTATGTCAACTTGAGACAAGTTGTAGGAATCAGAGAGGAGGGAACCTTAATTGAGAAAATGCCTCCATAATCTCAGGCTGTAGCGATTGATGAGGGAGTGCTTATCCCATTGTGGGTGAGCCTGCCCCTGGGTTGGTAGCTCTGGTTTCTATAAATAAGCATGCTGAGCAAGCCATGGGAAGCAAGGCAGTAAGAAATACCACTCCATGGCGTTCTGCATCACCTCTTGCCTCCAGGTTCCTGGTCTGACTTACTTCATTGATGGACTATAATTTGGAAGTGTAAGCCAATTAAAACTTTTCACCCCCAACTTGCTTTTGGTCATGGTGTTTCAACATGGTAATAGTAACCCCAACTAAGACAGACAACAACAGATTTTTGAATGAATAAGTGACAGGTTGTGTGAAGAAATGACTTCATTGATGGATTTCTTCTCAGAGGGAGATCTGAAATTGAAAAAAACCTTTGAAAGTTTTCAGAAAAAAATCATTAGTGGTAGGCACAATGAAGGAGGACCATTTACCTAGAACTGAAGAGCATGTACCCAAAATGCCTTCTTATGCAACTGGAATATGTTACAATATGCTGTATATGTTATTTTCTTTTTTGTTGCTGTAATAAGACACCATGACTCAAGCAACTTATAAAAGAAAGAGATTATTTTACCTTAGGTTTCCGGAGGTCTACATTCCATTATGGCAGACACAGCAGGGTAACAGGTGGCAGGCACGGTGACAGAACAGTAAGCTGGGAGCTCACATCATGAAGCAGAGAGCGATAACTAGAGTTGGCAGGAGGTTTTTAGCCCTGAAAGCCAACCCCCAAGTGACATACTTCCTTCAGCAAGGGAGCATCTCAAACTAGGGACCAAATATTCAAATATGAGAGCCTGTGGAGGACACTCTCATCCAAACCATTACAGAAACCAATAATTATTTTTATCTTACCTGTTTGACAACCTTTAGGAGGAACCTTTTAAATCCTGATATATGGGAGGGTCTCGAGGACATAAAAGCTAGGTGTAAATGATATAATTGTATTATAATCTCAAAAAATAAAAGAAATAAAACCAAAAGTTAAATTTCACTCAAGAACCCCTCAATGTGTAGTTTTAAGTTTTAAATGTTTGTGTGTAGGACTGATGAGTTCAAATGTTCATGTGACCTGTTCACTCTATCACTTATAATAGAGACAAGTTTGGATTGCTTAATTAGTGAGAAGAAGAGATTGGCAAGAACATAATGATAGTTGATTTGGAACTAAAGGATTGGACAATCCCAAAGTTCTGATTTAGTCTTTTTATAGATGTCAATAGAAATCAAAAGAATACTACTGTGTTGCTACCTTCTCAGCTTACTGAGTGATTGGCTGGCCTTTTTTTTTTTTTTTCCCCGATATCATTACACCTGTGTTTCATGTTTTCAACAGAAACAAAAACAGACAAAGCAGAAACCAGGTGAGAAGCTATGACCACATTCACCCTACTTCTATACATTCACATCGCTTCTTCTAAGGAGCTACAGGCTGGAATTGAGCATGATTGCTTTGGTAATTCTCAATACTTTGGACTTTATGAAAGAAAACCAAACTTGATATGGCATATGCAAAGACCTAGTGTCTTATACAGAGGCATGTGATGCCCTTATTAAGATCCTAAAAAATGTGCCATTTTCAAATGCTTTAAGATTATTGAAGATTTTATTTTTTAATTTAACCTTATCTTCTTTTTTATTTTTAATAATTTCATACACAGATTCTGTAGTCTGAAGTTTCTCTCCTGCCTGCCTGTTCCCAAATACTAAGCAGCCACTTCCCAAATAATTGACTCAGAGGCTTAATAATATTTATAAATGCTCGATGGGTAACACAGATTTATTACTAACTAGCTCTTCCACCTAAATTAGCACATATTTCTTATCTAAATTTAGCCATGTGGCTTGGTACCTTTTCTCAGTGTGGCATTCTCATCTTGCTTCTTCTGTGTCAGGCTGGCTACTCCTTGACTCTACCCTCCTCCTTCCCAGCATTCCCAGTTTGGCTTTCCCACCTAACTTCCTGCCTAGCTACTGGCCAATCAGTGTTTTATTAAACTAATTTGAGTGACAAATCTTTACAGTGTACAAGAGGATTATTCCACAGCAGGATATTGTATTTACATCATTTCTGTCACACACCTCCAACCTTCCCATGCTCCCCTCACTTTCTCTCTGTAATCCAATGACCTGTATATGTGTGTGTGTGTATGTGTGTGTGTGTGTGTGTGTGTGTGTGTGTGTGTGTGTGTGTGTGTGTGCGCGTGCATATACACACGTGTATCTTACTTGGTCTATTTGGTATTGCTTATATTGATAATATGTACATGTATTTAGAGATGGTCACTTAGAATTAGAACCTATCAGGGGCTCACCTCTGGAGAAAATGGATTCTCCCAATCTCCATAACTATTGATCACCTGTATCTTTTCATGTAGGGGTGGAGCTCTGTGGGGTTTCTCTATCTACAATGGTGTATTTATTGACTGGTATTTTCCTCTTGGTAGAGAAAACATAAAATGTAATGTGATTGCTTCTATTGTATATATGTGTGCTGGGTAGAAAATAAGTGAGTAATTTGCTATAGAATATCTACTTTGAGCACATTAAATTAATATACACTTGCTGAAAGATGGTCACACATGGGTATGAGTGGTCATATTTACTGAATTATTGATCAGCACAGGGTGATACCTGCGTCATTCTCTAAACCCAAGAATAATTGTGTACATGAAGAGCAGGCATGCTAACATTTCAATAATGAAAATAAAGAATCTTTTTTTTTTGTTTTTTTTTTATTATTATTATTATTATTTTACAACATCATTCAGTTCAACATAATAGCCACAGAATCCCCTGTTCTCCCCCTCTCGCCCACCCCTCCCCCCAGCCCACCTCCCATTCCCACCTCCTCCAGATCAAGGTCTCCCCCGAGGACCGGGGTTGACCTGGTAGACTCAGTCCAGGCAGGTCCATTCCCCCCTCCCAGACCGAGCCAAGTGTCCCTGCATAAGTCCCAGGATTCAAACAGCCAACTCATGCAACGAGCCCAGGACCTGGCACCAATGCACAGCTGCCTCCCAAACAGATCAAGCCAAATGACTGTCTCACCCGTTCAGGCGGCCTGATCCAGTTGGGGGCCCCTCAGCCTTTGGTTCATAGATCCTGTGCTTCCATTCATTTGGTTATTTGTCCCGGTGCTTTATCCAACCTTGGCTTCAACAATTCTCGCTCATATAAACCCTCTTCTTATTCACTAATTAGACTCCCAGTGCTCCACCAGGGGCCCAGCCGTGGATGTCTGCCTTCAGATTCCTCAGTCCTTGGATGGGGTTTATGGCACCACTATCTGGGTGTCTGGCCATCCCATCACCAGAGTAGGTCAGTTCCTGCCGTCTCGCGACCATTGCCAGCAGTCTTTTGAGGGGGTATCTTTGTGGATCTCCGTGGGCCTCCCTAGCTCTCTGCTTCCTCCCCTTCTCACCTTCTCATGTGGTCTTCATTTACCATGGTCTCCTATTCCTTGTTCTCCCTCTCTTTTCTTGATCCAGCTAGGATCTCCCACTCTTTCCCTCGACTGTCGCCCTTCATTGTTCCCACTCATGACCAGGCTATTCATGTAGATCTCGTCCATTTCTCCGTGTCTTTTTTTGGGGTCCCGTTTTCCAGGTAGCCTCACTGGTGATGTGAGTAGCAGTCTAGTCATCCTTGTTCCACATCTAGCATCTTCCTATGAGTGAGTACATACCATATTTGTCTTTCTGAGTCTGGGTTACCTCACTCAGGATGATTTTTTCTAGATCCATCCATTTGCCTGCAAACCGTGTGATGTCATTGTTTTTCTCTGCTGAGTAGTATTCCATTGTGTATATGTGCCACAATTTATTTATCCATTCTTCAGTTGAAGGGCATCTAGGTTGTTTCCAGGTTTTGGCTATTACAAACAATGCTGATATGAACATAGCTGAGCAAGTGCTCTTGTGGTATGATTGAGCATTTCTTGGGTATATGCCCAGGAGTGGTATAGCTGGATCTTGGGGGAGATTGATTCCCAATTTTCTAAGAAAGCGACATATTGATTTCCAAAGTGGTTGTACAAGCTTGCATTCCCACCAGCAGTGGAGGAGAGTTCCCCTAGTTCCACATCCTCTCCAGCATAAAGTGTCTTCAGTGTTTTTGATCTTAGCCACTCTGACAGGCGTAAGGTGGTATCTCAGAGTTGTCTTGATTTGCATTTCCCTGATGATTAGGGAAGTTGAGCAATTCCTTAAATGTCTTTCAGCCATTTGGGATTCCTCTGTTGAGAATTCTCTGTTTAGTTCTAAAGCCCATTTCTCAATTGGACTGTTGGTCCTTTTGATGTCTAATTTCTTGAGTTCCTTATATATTCTGGATATCAGTCCTCTGTCAGATGTGGGGTTGGTGAAGATTTTTTCCCATTCTGTAGGCTGTCGCTTTGCCTTGTTGACCGTATCCTTTGCTCTACAAAAGCTTCTCAGTTTCAAGAGGTCCCATTGATTGATTGTTTGTCTCAGTGTCTGTGCTACTGGTGTTATATTTAGGAAGTGATCTCCTATGCCAAGGCGTTCAAGACTATTTCCTACTTTCTCTTCTAGCAGGTTCAGAGTAGCTGGATTTATGTTGAGGTCTTTGATCCACTTGGACTTAAGTTTTGTGCACGGTGACAGATATGGATCTATTTGCAGCCTTCTACACGCTGATATCCAGTTATGCCAGCACCATTTGTTGAAGATGCTTTCTTTTTTCCATTGTACACTTTTGGCTTCTTTGTCAAAAATTATATGTCCATAGGTGTGTGGGTTAATGTCAGGGTCTTCAATTCGATTCCATTGGTCCACATGTCGGTTTTTATGCCAATACCAGGCTGTTTTTATTGCTGTAGCTCTATAGTAGAGCTTGAAGTCAGGGATTGTGATGCCTCCAGAAGTTGTTTTATTGTACAGGTTTCTTTTAGCTATCCTGGGTTTTTTGTTTTTCCATATGAAGTTGAGTATTGTTCTTTCCAGATCTGTGAAGAATTGTGTTGGTATTTTGATGGGGATTGCATTGAATCTGTAAATTGCTTTTGGTATGATTGCCATTTTTACTATGTTAACCCTGCCTATCCATGAGCATGGGAGGTCTTTCCATTTTCTGAGATCTTCTTCAATTTCTTTTTTCAGGGACTTAAAGTTCTTGTCATATAGGTCCTTCACTTGCTTGGTTAGTGTTACCCCAAGGTATTTTATGTCATTTTTGGCTATTGTAAATGGTGATGTATCTCTAATTGCCTTCTCAGCTTCTTTGTCCATCGTATATAGGAGGGCTACTGATTTTTTGAGTTGATCTTGTATCCTGCTATGTTGCTGAAGGTGTTTATAAGCTTTATGAATTCCTGGGTGGAATCTTTGGGGTCACTCAAGTATACTATCATGTCGTCTGCAAATAGGGAAAGCTTGACTTCTTCCTTTCCAATTTGTATCCCCTTAATCTCCTTATGTTGTCTTATTGCTCTGGCTAGAACTTCAAGTACTATATTGAATAAGTATGGGGAGAGTGGACAGCCTTGTCTCGTTCCTGATTTTAGTGGAATTGCTTTGATTTTCTCTCCATTTAATTTGATGTTGGCTGTTGGTTTGCTATATATTGCCTTTATTATGTTTAGGTATGTTCCCTGTATTCCTGATCGCTCCAAGACTTTTATCATGAAGGGGTGTTGGATTTTGTCAAATGCCTTTTCTGCATCTAGTGAGATGATCATGTGGTTTTTTTCTTTGAGTTTGTTTATATGGTGTATTACATTGATGGACTTTCGTATGTTGAACCACCCTTGCATCCCTGGGATGAAGCCTACTTGATCATGGTGGATAATTGTTCTGATGTGTTCTTGGAGTCTGTTTGCCAGTATTTTATTGAGTATTTTTGCATCAATGTTCATGAGGGAGATCGGTCTGTAGTTCTCTTTCTTTGTTGCATCCTTGTTTGGTTTAGGGATCAGGGTAATTGTAGCCTCATAAAAGGAGTTTGGTAATGTTCCTTCTGTTTCTATTATGTGGAACAATTTAGAGAGTATTGGTATTAACTCTTCTTTGAAGATCTGGTAGAATTCTGCGCTGAAACCATCTGGTCCTGGGCTTTTTTTGGTTGGGAGACCTTTAATGACTGTTTCTATTTCCTTAGGGGTTATTGGACTATTTAAATAGTTTATCTGGTCTTGATTAAACTTAGGTATGTGGTATCTATCCAGAAAAATGTCCATTTCTTTTAGGTTTTCCAGTTTTGTGGAGTAGAGGTTTTTGAAATATGACCTTATAATTCTCTGGATTTCCTCAATGTCTGTTGTTATGTCCCCCTTTTCATTTCTGATTTTGTTGATTTGGATTCTCTCTCTCTGTCTTTTGGTTAGTTTAAATAAGGGCTTGTCTATCTTGTTGATTTTCTCAAAGAACCAACTCTTTGTTTCATTAATTTTTTGTATTATTCTCTTAGTTTCTAATTTATTAATTTCACCTCTCACTTTGATAATTTCCTGGCATCTATTCTTCCTGGGAGACTTTGCTTCTTCTTGTTCTAGAGCTTTCAGATGTGCTGTTAATTCACTAGTGTGCGATTTCTCCAACTTCTTTATGTGGGCATTTAGTGCTATGAATTTCCCTCTTAACACTGCTTTCATAGTGTCCCATAAGTTTGGGTATGTGGTGTCTTCATTTTCATTGATCTCTAGGAAGTCTTTAATTTCTTTCTTTATTTCTTCCTTAACCCATTGGTGATTCAGTTGAGCATTATTCAGTTTCCATGAGGTTGTAGGTTTTCTGTAGTTTTTGTTGTTGTTGAAATCTAGCTTTAAACCATGGTGATCTGATAGAACACAGGAGGTTATTCTGATTGTTTTGTATCTGTTGAGATTTGCTTTGTGGCCAAGTATGTGGTCGATTTTAGAGAAAGTTCCATGGGGTGCTGAGAAGAAAGTATATTCTTTCTTGTTAGGATGGAATGTTCTGTAGATATCTATTAGGTCCAATTGGGTCATGACATCGGTTAAGTCCTTTATTTCTCTGTTAAGTTTCGATTTGGGAGATCTGTCCAGTGGTGAAAGTGGGGTGTTGAGATCTCCCACTATTAATGTGTGGGGTTTTATATGTGGTTTAAGCTTTAGTAATGTTTCTTTTACATATGTGGGTGCCCTTGTGTTTGGGGCATATATGTTCAGAATTGAAACTTCATCTTGGTCGATCTTTCCTGTGACGAGGATGTAATGTCCTTCTTGACCTCTTTTGATTGATTTTAGTTTGAAGTCTATTTTGTTGGATATCAGGATGGCTACCCCTGCTTGTTTCTTAAGACCATTTGATTGAAAAGTCTTTTCCCAGCCTTTTATTCTTAGGTAGTGTCTATCTTTGAATTTGAGATGTGTTTCTTGTATGCAGCAGAAAGATGGGTCCTGCTTTCGTATCCATTCTGTAAGTCTATGTCTTTTTATAGGTGAATTAAGTCCGTTGATATTAAGGGATATTAATGACCAGTGATTCTTCATCCCTGTTATTTTTGGTGGTAGTGTGTGTGTACTTCTCTTCTTTGGGGTTTACTGTTATGGCTTTATCTATTGCCTGTGTTTTCAAGTGTGTATCTGACTTCCCTCGGTTGGAATTTTCCTTCTAGTGCTTTCTGTAGGGCTGGGTTTGTGGATAGGTATTGTTTAAATCTGGCTTTGTCTTCGAATGTCTTGTTCCTTCCGTCTATGATGATTGAAAGTTTTGCTGGGTATATTAGTCTGGGCTGACATCCATGGTCTCTTAGTGTCTGCATTACATCTGTCCAGGTCCTTCTGGCTTTCAAAGTCTCCATTGAGAAATCGGGTGTTATTCTGATGGGTTTACCTTTATAGGTCACTTGGCCTTTTTCCTTGGCTGCTCTTAATATTCTTTCTTTATTCTGTACATTTAGTTGTTTAATTATTATGTGTCGAGGGGACTTTTTTTGGGGGTCTAGTCTGTTTGGTGTTCTATAGGCTTCTTGTATCTTCATAGGCATTTCCTTCTTTAAGTTGAGAAAGTTTTCTTCTATAATTTTGTTGAATATATTTTCTGTGCCTTTGAGTTGGTATTCTTCACCTTCTTCTATCCCTATAATTCGTAGGTTTGGTCTTTTTATGGTGTCCCAGATTTCTTGGACATTTTGGTTCATGACTTTGTTGGCTTTAGTGTTTCCTTCGACTGATGGAACTATTTCTTCTACTGTATCTTCAATGCCAGAAATCCTCTCTTCCATCTCTTGCATTCTGTTGGTTATACTTGCATCCGAAGTTCCTGATCTTTTACTCAGGTTTTCTATTTCCAGCATTCCCTCTGTTTGTGTCTTTTTTATTTTTTCAATTTCCCTTTTCAGTTCTTGGACTGTTTCCTTTGTTTGTTTCATTGCTTTTTCATGATTTTCTTTCAGTGCTTTATTGTTTTCTTCCAGGACTTTAATGTTTTCTTCCAGGACTTTATTGTTTTCTTGGAGGGCTTTATTGTTTTCTTCTAATTTGTTTGCCCTTTCCTCTAGTTGTTTATAGCGTTCTTCCAATTTTCTTGTCTTTTCCTCTACACAAGCCTCTACCTTCTTCATGAAGTTACTCATAAGGCTACTTTCTTCTGCTTCTTCCAATTTTTGGTGTTCAGGTCTAGATGTTGGAGGCGAGCTAGGTTCTGGTGATGCTGTATTGCTCTTCATTTTGCTGTATGTACTTCTGCCTTGACGTCTGCCCATCTCCTTGTGGTTCCTTCTTGGTCTTATCAGTGTACTTGTTTCACAAAGAGCTGACAGACTCAGGAAGACTCTCTCTCTTGTCCAAAAGGGAGTTCTCTTGTCCAACTCTTTGGTCCAGAAGGGAAGTCAGGGGCAAGCTCTGGTCCAGAATGGCAGTCGGGGACAGGCTGGGAGCTGGGGGCCGGTCTCTAAGTCTCAGGAAGTGGCTGGGGTCTCGGGCAGATGGGCGTGGGAGCAGGGCGCGGAGATTGCAGGGGCTTCCGGGGGGCTGGAAAAGGGGATCCCTCCCGGTGGGGCTAGAAGGGGAGCTGCCCGGTGGCCAGAACCTGGTGCCAAGTTGGGCAGGTCCTCCCGGAGTGGCTGGTGCCCAGGGATGGGGTCCGGGCTGGACCCAGGCACTCACCTCTGGTCCAGAAGGGAAGTCGGGGGCAGGCTGGGAGCAGGGGGCCGGTCTCTAAGTCTCAGGAAGTGGCTGGGGTCTCGGGCAGATGGGCGTGGGGGCAGGGCGCGGAGACTGCAGGGGCTGTCGGGGGGCTTGGAAAAGGGGATCCCTTCCGGTGGGGCTAGAAGGGGAGCTGCCCGGTGGCCAGAACCCGGCGCCAAGCTGTGCAGGCCTCCCCGGAGTGGCTGGTGCCCAGGGATGGGGTCCGGGTTGGACCCGGGTACTCACCTCTGGTCCAGAAGGGAAGTCGGGGGCAGGCTGGGAGCTGGGGGCCGGTCTCTAAGTCTCAGGAAGTGGCTGGGGTCTCGGGCAGATGGGCGTGGGGGCAGGGCGCGGAGACTGCAGGGGCTGTCGGGGGGCTTGGAAAAGGGGATCCCTCCCGGTGGGGCTAGAAGGGGAGCTGCCGAAAATAAAGAATCTTACATAAAATGGTTTAGGTTGAAACAGAAGCACACGTGCATTTGTTTATCTGTGTATAATAGTCTTGTGTCACATTTAATTTCTTACTGTGTTATGACAGTCCCAAGCCTGTTCCTGAACATAAGCCCAACAAGGATAAAACACAGTGATGAAGGAAGTTAAAATGCAGGCATTCCTTGCTATTTAAGCAAATCTACCTCCCACAAGACTAATAAAGCTGAATAAAATGTTTCATAATCTTTTTGCACTCACCTGAAAACTGACAAGTCACTAATGAATCCTCAGGATCAACTAATGGAAAATGGGATTGAGTTTGCTAAGCTCCACATTTAGGTTGTGTCTCTACTTTTACAACATGCAGGAAAATGGATTTTCTTTCTAAAGCTGACTGCAGAGTTAGGTGCAGAACTCAAGGCCAGGACTGCATAGGATACTGGTCAGTATTCCTCAAAAACTTGTAGTCTCAGGAATCCCCCTGAAGTGAGATGGGAAGGCAGGGGACCACTATCTGTAGCTTTGCCATCAGCATTCAGAACACAGCAAGAGCAAACCCAACCAAATAGATACAAACCCTAAGCTAGAGTCCCAGAAAAGCTAGAAATAGGCAAACAAGTCAAGTCATGACAACTGTATTGGAACTGATAGTACAGGCAAGCAAAGTCAAGAACTAGGTAGAAGACCAGTCACTCTAAGTGAAATCTCTGCTGAGACAGCAAGCGGTGAACTGGGTAACTTATACTGGCAAACTTGAAAATAAAGAATAGACACATATCTCAGAGATGTAACCCTCTGACATCTAAGTGCCAGAAATATACTTGCATCCACCACAAACATTTAATTAGCAACTGAGACCCTTCCATACTGAAAAGTTCAAACACAGAAAACTTTGTTAGTGATTTGTATGAATTGTTCATAAAATAAACATCTTCAGTCAAGCCTTCACACAGTTGGACAATAATATTTAAGCAATTGTACAACCATGTGTTATTAGCCAAACTCTGAGAAACATAATATCATATGCAAATACAAACATATGTAAAATTGACTCATGTACTAGTAAATTATATTTATGCATATTCCTGAGGTATATATTTCCTATAGACTTATGTATGTAAACTTAAAATGTGTATAAAACAAATGCTAAAATGTATGTAATAAACCTGAATTTTTATAATAATGCCTAAAATGTAGAATAGATCATAGGTTAACACTCTTATGTTAAAGATTCAAACATTGTTCAGCAATAGCAAAGGGATCAATTTAATTCACCGAAATTTTGAAATACATCCCAACTCAATAAATGCATAAAAATAATTTTTATGAAGTTAAAATATACCCAGAGCAGAAGCAATGCTATTAGTTTTTCTTTTCTTTCTTACCTGCATAGATTCACTTGTAAAGTCACTTTCTGGAACATTCTCAAGTAATACACCTATAGCTCAGCTGTTATCTTAACCAAAGCTTTAATGATACTCAGACCAAGTCACCGGTAACCAAAAATATACAGTAATTTCTACATGGATTATTAGAACTGGAAACAGAACAACAGACAACAGTGGATGTGTGTGTGTGTGTGTGTGTGTGTGTGTGTGTGTGTGAATTTACATAATAGAATAAACCAAAAATGTTCTCAAAATGTAAATCTTCAAAATGCTATTTAGGAAACAAAAAAAGAGGAAAGGAAAATGTTATTTTATTTTACTGTTAGGAGATTAGCAAACAACATATGGTATTTTTTAGGTATTTGTGTGAATGTTGAAATTATTATAAAAAGCAAAAGGTCCTGATCATATACCTCTGAAGATAAAGAACCATTAGGGAGGAGAAGAGTTGGCTTAGGGCTGGCCACCATGTTCTAATAGATGAGAGTTTCATGAATAAATGGAAATTCATAATTATTTCATAAGTATCTGTGAAATTATATAGTAATCCTATGTTTTTCTATGAACTACATTTTATAACATTATCAACACTTTAAAGAGGAAAATAAAGATAAAAGAAGATAAATATTTGTAACAATATTTGTAACTCATCCAGGTGACATTTAGATTTGAATGATTGTGTTCCCCCAAGCAGGCAGTGACTTCGTATTTGCTACCATGGCTTTTAAGCCTTTTGAGTAGAATCCATGTAAGACTGCTTTTCACTGAGGCCTCAGTGGGCTGCCAAATGGCTTGGTCTACAATCACAGATATCTTGATATCTTTTTTTTTTTTTTTTTTTGGTTTTTCAAGACAGGGTTTCTGTGTGTAGCTTTGCGCCTTTCCTGGAACTCACTTGGTAGCCCAGGCTGGCTTCGAACTCACAGAGATCCGCCTGCCTCTGCCTCCCAAGTGCTGGGATTAAAGGCGTGCGCCACCACCGCCCGGCCACAGATATCTTTATAAAGGACAGGGTTTTGGAGTACTTGCCCAGGAGTTAAAGATGCAAGATATCATCAGTCTTTTAGGAACCCAGGAAGATGTTTTTGAAGAAGATCATAGAATTTCTGAGAATATTGTCAATATTGCTTCTAAATTATAAAACATAGACTTAGACATTTGACATTTTACCTGTCATTTGTCTTACATTATTTTATTTAGTTCTCAGAGTAACTCTAAGTTAGTATTGATTTAACAGATTAGAGATAATACATTAGAAGTTTGAGAGTCTGTGGTCATGCAGATTACCTGACCCAGAAATTTCCAAATACTGGATTTTTCATATTATGATTTAAACAGCAGTGGGAACTAAGGTAACTCTCTGTGCCTGGCTATAATAATTTTTTTTGGTAATAGATTCTCAGTTAGCCCAGGCTGGCCTTGAGAATTCAATACCCCATACGTAACAGAGAATGACCTTGAATCCCAGATTTTCTTGACCCCACTGCTCCAGTGTTAGCATTATAGTCCTGCATCAACGAACCTGGCAAGCCAATT
The DNA here is from genome assembly GCF_049852395.1 of Peromyscus maniculatus bairdii. Classification (NCBI taxonomy): domain Eukaryota; kingdom Metazoa; phylum Chordata; class Mammalia; order Rodentia; family Cricetidae; genus Peromyscus; species Peromyscus maniculatus. The sequence goes on from NC_134861.1 coordinate 36,909,434, forward strand.
ATGCTCTGTGCAATTTTCCTTTTTATTCTTGTTGCTTTAGTATTTGTTATTGAAGCCAAGGTCTTAGACCTATACAGACTAGGCTAGCACTCCACCAATGAAATACATCTCCAGATATTTTCATTCAAATTCTGCAGTTTGAGTTCTTTGTGCCTTAACTTTGTCAATAGTAACTCCGTTACAACATGCATAGCTGGATGTCCATAGAAATTAGCATTCATATGTATTGCTCTCAACAATGACCCTTAAAACTAGTATCGGACACAGATTTGCTTAAGAGAACACTGCTCTCATCTCTAGAGATTCTGATTATGCTTATCATGATACAACCTGAATATTGATATAGAGAAAGGCTTCCCAGGGGATTATGACAAGGTTTGGACTTAAAATCTGCTATCTTAGCAATTCTTCATCTCAGCAACTACACATCCATTTTATGCCTTTGAATAAACAGCCTTTCTGTTTGATCTGCTCCATGTAGAGCCACAATTTATTATTCTTGCTAATTCCTTGAGATTGAGAAAAGATTATGTGTGCCTCATTTTTTTTTCTAGTGTCTCCTGATATCTTTGCCAATGATCCAGTAGTTGGTCATTCAAGTCTCTCTGATTTTTCTCTTAACCTAACAACAGAGTCTGACATTTGTTATTACTAAGCCATGTTTATGGGTTTTCCCTCCAGTTTGCATACAAGTAATTCATTTGAGAAGAAATTCTCTTTCCAAAAACCCTATTATAAGGTATACATCCCAAATATGGACTTTTCTCACATAAAAACATCTATGCAAAAATTTATTTCAGGACATCTCATTCTTGGAGTAGCATCAGTTGTGCCTTATCAGAACATGTATTAGTAGTTAACATATAACATGGCCATAATGAAATCTACTGGGTACCAATTTCAATGAATAAATACTTTATCTAAAAAAGAAATTACAAAATATGAAACCATCCATATAAGATACAAAATGCAGCATTAGTAGAAATAATATTATTAGTTCTCTATTTATTAACTCCTTATTTTTTAATTTGTGTTTTAATGTAATAAAATCATTTTCTCCATGGCTTTGTATGTTTAACGTATCTTTGTTGGTTGATGTGATGATCTACCTTGGGAAAATAGATTTCTAAAAGTCACAGAAGTTATTTGTTATAACCAAGTAGAATCTTTTTGGCCCCATATTGAAATTTATTACATAGATTCATTGATTTCTGAGCTATCAGCACTGAAATAATTTTGTTTGGAAAATGAAGAACAATGCTGAGAAATAGAGAGCTTTCTTCTGAGTTCACTTCCTGAGCAATGTTGTGGCTAGTGCAAGGACTGACCACTCATCCTTTTGATGTGTAGGTTTAACATAGAGTCCATGATTTGTTGCTTTCTAAAAATATGCCCGGATTAGTGATTATTTTTCAAACTAAACTAGAGCATATTTTTTCCCATCACAGTTTCTAGACAATGGCAATTTAAGATGTTTGATTTCAATTTTCCCTCTGTACAAACTTTTCTGCATCTGGATGTGTATGCTCGATAAAAAAAATACATAATTAGTTATCCTTGCATTATTCAGATCTTCAAGGGCTGGAAAATTCTGCTCACCAAGGGAAATAATCAAACGACTCATTAATAGAAAATAAATAATGAATCAGATGTAAAACAAATTCTCATGCATTAGAGAAGCGTTTTGAAAAAAATCAAGTTACAGATACTGATTTCCCTAGGTGAAAGAAAAATATGCCTTCTCGGCAGAACCATGCTTTTTTTTTTTTTATGTGCAGCGAACCCATGAGGACTCTCAGGGAGCCAGTAGTAGTAGTTCTGGGAGCACACACCCTACCACACTAAGAAAAGAAAAGCTAGTCCTGTCCTAAGGCCATCCTGGTTGACTTCAGCATGTTGGTTAGATGTTCTTGACCTATTGAGATTTGGATGTCTGTCTGCCCCTTCACGGGTCTGCAGACCCATGCCTAGTTCCTCCTGATTCTTCCCACACTGTAATATGTGCTATCTATATTTTTCCTGTATCCCACAGATAGACTCTACTATCAGGACCACGTATCTGCTGTACAACTTTATAAGAGTGCCTGATACAAAGTAAGTGCTCCATAGATGTGTGTTAAGTGAAGTAACAACAGTATAAGTGGTCAACTTGGGAATACCAGGAGACAGTTCAAAATGGACCATATCCATTTGAAAATAACAGTCCTGTCTCTATTTCTGAAGCTATTAAAACAGTTTTTTTTTCCCAATATGTCTACTCATTCTAACAACATAATCCAGATGCTGCCAGACTCGGCATGTGTAAAACTACAGCAGGACAGACAGTACATGCAAAACAAATCAGAGCAAAGTGTGGTAAGGTCTAAACCAACAAAAAGTTAGAGACTGTGTAATGTTTAGTGTTATTTATCAACTTGACAGAATCTGGGAGATGGGCCTTTAGCTGTGCCTGAGGGGGAATCTTGGTTACATTAATTAAGGAGCTCTGCCCACTGTGAGTGCCACCAGTCCCTGGTTGGAATCCTAGACTATATGAGTGGATAAAGGGACTGAACCGCAGTGTGCATTCATCAAACTGGGTCCTGTTGTGGATTCAGTGAGAGCCCCTGATTCTATCTCTTGCTGCCTTGACATCTACGCTATAATGGAATGTTTATTGAACCATGAGCTAAAATAAACCCTTTCTCCTCCAATTGCTTTTGTCAAGTAAGTTGTCACAGCAATGGGAAGAGGAACAAAGACAGAAGAATTAAATTCCAGTGGCATCATTTGGGCATCTAGGTTTAGACAAATCTGAGCCATTGAAAGCACTCAGCTTTTCAATTGTCCAAGGCAAAAATTTCCTTTTGGGCTTAATTAAGTTGAAGAAGAGTTCCTGTTCTATCATGTAGAGCTTGAAGAACCTCAATTCATGCAGAGAATACAAGAGAAAGCAATGCTGCCTGTTTGCAAGTGTGATTCTCTTCCCTGACTGGAGGTTCAGTTGACATAGATCATGTATAGAAGTGTATTTCATAGCTTGTGAGTTAGTGGATATTTCCGGATCCAAATGTATTTGCTGTTACTGCCTGGTTTATCTAGGAACCAAAGTGTCCTAGTGTTTATCTGTGTCATACATATTTCCATCTAAAACTGTGAAGTTTTCCATTAATAAATATACTGGGTTTTCATAAATGGACTATTAATTTGTTAATGGAATTAGACCCATATTTGAAGCTTAATCTATTTCTCTTAATATATTAAATGAGTTAGAGTCTCTGAAATAATTCATGAATGTATATAACTATATATTAAATATTAATAATCATAAATTTGCATATTTAAAATTTGTACCTGGCAAACAATCTTAAATAATGTTGTCATTTGGAAAGCAAAAGGATGGATAAAGGAAGGCATTACTGGCCTCACAGAGAGGAAATGAGTCTTCAATATTTTCAAGATATTAAAGGAATGGCATATCACAAATTTATCTTCTTTACTTCTTCCTTGCTCACATGGACATAGTAACTACGAGGCAATGAATGCATATTCATTTTGTAAAAAACAAAATGACCAATATTGTTGTTCATTTTTTTAAAGTCTGTAAAATTTCTTGAGTAAAGTCTGTATAAAATTATTTGATATATACCAGAAAATAAATTTAATAATAAACACTTGTCAGAAGCATAAACTACCATTCATTAAACTCATACTTTTATTAAATTAATAAAAGCAATAAAATAAAAATTGTATATTTCATATGTTAGCTCAGCTTCCATTACTTGCATCAGTGCATTAGTGGCAGATAATCAAATATCACTAATAGATGAATGCCAGTGACAAATGTATAAATATCTGCCCCTACCTGTTAGTTCACTGCCCAAGGCCAAAAGAAGTCTACACTGTATAGAAACTTAAAAAACAATGCTTTAAGCTCCCTAATGATATCTCATCCTCTTCCTCTGCTGACTGGGATATGAATGATCTTGCCATGATCATTATGTATCTTTCCTACCCACTAGTCTTTCGACAGACATCTAAGTTATTAGTTACCCTCAGTGTCACAATGCCTTTGCTCACAGAATGCTTATTTATCGAATAGCTACTCTACTTGCACATAGTAATAGTGGCAATTCAGATATATAAAAAGAAGCCATAAAGCCCGTGCCTTATGTCAAAGGTGAATATTTGACACCTTATCATGTCTGTGACTATGTGGGGAAAACCACACTTGTACATCTTATGCTGGGTTTATTACCTCTCAAAGGTTCAGCCATCCACTGGCCTCTTGCAATGCAGGTCCTACCCTCCATAGATAAAGAAGAGATTTAATAGATGTGTACAAAATCTGTAAGAGAGCTTCTCAGACTCACTCTGTACCTTGAATCATGTTTCCCTTTCCACAAGGCCCCTTACGACACTGGGTTTCATCTCTTAAGAGAATAAATAGCATCATGTGTTCCCACCATAAGCCAGGCTCTATGCAAGGTATTTAGCCTTACCTGTGTTAGTGGATCACAAGCATCAGAGAGGGGCCTGGAAATGTAGCTTAGATGGCAGAGGGCTTGCCTAGCATGTACAAGCCCTGGGTTTGATCCTCAACACCATATAAACTGGGCATAGCGGTACACTCCTGTAACCCTCAGAAGGTTGAAGCCAGAGGATCAGGACATCAAGGATTTCCTGGATTACATAATACCTGTCTCAAAAAAAGGAAAATATTGATTGGTTAGTAGTTGACAAGAAGTATATAAAAATATTCAGGAAGAGGCAAGCCTTATATATCCTCCACCCTACCCTGGAGGAAGGTCTGATGAATATGCATCTGCTGGTGTGACATGGCTGCCTCTCGTTGGTCCAGGGCATCTCCAGATCATGTATCAGCTGCTGTTGCTAAGGCCCTTAGGCAGACTCAGATTGGCTCTCAGAAAGTATCTTTATGACTGGTTTGGGCCAGCTGACCCCCAAGCCTGTTAGGGATGAGTTATCCCACATATGCACCACTTTTTATTTTATGGGACATGCTCAGTGGGAGCTGGGGTGCATTACCCTAACCTTGTTGACCCCACCTCAGGGGAGCTCAGCATAATGGACTGTGCCTGGATTAGGTTGGCTTGCCAAACAAGCTCGTATCCGTCATTGACTACCAGCAATTGAAGAGCATCAATCCTGGAAAGCTGTCTCAGTGGTAGGCTCCAGGTGGTAGCCTTCTGTATCTCAGCAAGCCATGATCTCTCTAGAAGGACTTTGTTCTAAGTATCTGAGAGCCAATAAAACATGTAGGGTCAACTTTGTGGCTGCCTTCTGTTGGTGAACCTGTTGCAGAAGTTATTTGAACAAGAGAAGGATTAGTCAAAAATTCAGTCTCAAGGACATGGATGGGACCCTAGTCATATTTATTTTGCCAATTGAGTCTTTCTGATGATAGATTAGTGAACTTGTAGCAGGTGAGGCAATTGCCAGTAATGACATGACCTTTATTAATGCTGCAGTAGTAGAGCAAATCATATATTACCCCTCTGAAGCTTCTTCTTTGGCCAAAGTCTCTTGGTTTGTTGCAGGATGCTCATTACTGGATGGTATCCATATCACTGTATTGGTATTCTGGGGAAAAATGCAAGCATACCCTCTCCCCTGGATTGTCAGACCATGGCTCTGTTTCCTGAGGAACCAGCCCTTATATGGAGAATAAAACTATGTGCCACCCTACTGTACAGACAGGCTCACAAACAAGACAATCAAGAAGAAAATGGGGGGTCCCAGTGCTTATCTGCTGAAGGGACCAAAATCACAAAACATAGAGGGGCCTACTCACCAAAATACACTGCTCAAGGGGGCTGCTCAACCAGTGTCATGCAAGAGGAAAGGGAGAGAAAAAGTCCCTGTTCAAGCACCAGATGTAACAGGTTCCTGTGCTGTTGTTCCCTTTGGGAGAGAGGGCCAAGTAGGTGCAGAGTCAAACCTCACAGACTCCAGGAGAATGTCAAAACAACAAGCTCAGTTTGTCAGGAAGAGGCAAGCTTTATATACCCTCCATCTTACCCTGTGGGAAGGTCTGATGAATATATATCACTGGTGTGACATGGCTGCCTCTCATTGGTCCAGGTCATCTCCAGATCATGTCTCAGCTGCTGTTTCTAAGGCCCTTCAGCTGACCAAGGATGACTCTCAGAAAGTATCTTTTTTAACTGGTTTGGACCAGCTGGCCCTCAAGTCTGTTAGGGATAAATCATTGCACATACTTGCACATAGTGATAGTGGCAATTCAGATATATAAAAAGAAGCCATAAAGCCCTTGCCTTATGTCAAAGGTGAATATTTGACACCTTATCATGTCTGTGACTATGTGAGGAAAACCACACTTGTACATCTTATGCTGGTTTGTTATCTCTCAAAGGTTCAGCCATCCATTGGTCTCTTGCAATGCAGGTTCTTCCTTCTGTAAATAAAGAAGAGATTTAATAGACGCACACAAAATCTGTGAGAGGGCTTCTGAGAATCACTCTGTACCTTGAAACAATTCTTTCCCCCCAAATGACAGATCGTATGAATCTGGTATCATACTTTCTCTAGAGAAGCTTCTGGAAATGCATCCCTGGCTATTTGATCAATGGCTCTGCAAACAGAAGAATTAATGGGGATGTATCCTGAAGAGACAGACAGGAGAGATATGGAAATTGTCAAATTAGTAAGAAAAAAGCACAGTCAGATTTCAGATAGGGCTGTAGTTGACCAGGCTAATGTTTGTGTGACCTTAGTCAAGTCCAGAAGAGAACACAGCAATGAGCCAGGCAAGTATGAGGAAGCACGTGTACAATTCTGTTTGGGAGACTGAAGCAGAAGGATTCCAAATTTAAAGCCCATTTTGCCTACATTGTAAACTTGACATCAGATTAGGCTGATTTTTGAAACATTATTTCAAAAACAAATGAGTAGAAACAAAACAAACAGAAGATGTTAATATCATGATAGTTTAATGCAAATTAAAACCAAAAGGCACTTACAAAGTCAGCAATTTTAAAAATTACAATTATCAGATTTAGCACAAGAGAGAAGAGGGCAGGCTCACAAATATGTGATAAAGGTTTATGTTGACTGAGCCTTTCAGTAGAATCTCTTTCCTGCAGATACCTTAGTCTGCAAAGATGAACATGCTTTCTTACCTAACACATCGACATCTGTAAATTCATTCTAAGAAAACTGCAAGCTACAAATTTAAATTGGAATATATTTTACAGTTTATAGTTATAAGGGAATTAGAATAACTTAAAAAATATTAAAAGATTAGGTCGATGCTAGTAACTTGCTCTCCAAAAATAATATATTATTAAATAATCAAGATTAAATATTAAATAACAATTAAGGCACATTATTAAGCAGTGTTAAAACTATCAGTCTTAACATTAAAATAAAGCTCTAGAACTATACAGAAATTATGATCTCTATAGATTTCAAAGATAAGAGTTTTCACTGAAATCTCAATAGATCTTGTGTCTGCAGAATAATGCATCCCTTTATTTTGCAACCAGGCACACAAAAGTGGAATACATGATCACCTAAGACAGAAAAAGGCTTTTGAGAGTAAAGAGGAACTGAAACTGAAAAGCTTCTGTAAGGCAAAGGACACTGTCAATAAAACAAAACAGCAGCCTAGAGAATGGGAAAAAAAGGTCTTTACCTTTTCCACATCTAACAGAGGGCTGATCTCCAAAGAACTCAGAAAACTAGACATCAAAACACCAAATAATCCAATTTTAAAACGGAGTACAGATTTAAACAGAGATTTATCAACAGAAGAATCTCAAATGGCTGAAAAACACTTAAAGAAATGGTCAGCATCCTTTGCTATCAGGGAAATGCAAATCAAAATGACTCTGAGATGCCATCTTACATCTGTCAGAATGATGAAGGCCAAAAATGCTATAGCCTGTTGCTAGTTTTTTACTCTTACTCTTTTGGAGACCTCACTACTCAGCTCCCAAACAAATCACACACAGAGATTTATTCTTAATTATAAACATCTGGTTTTAGCATGGCTTATTGCTAGCCAGCTTTACTTAACTTAAATTATCCCATCTAGCTTTTGCCTTTGGGCTTTTACCTTTCTCTGTTTCTGTATACCTTCATTATTTTTTACTCCATGGCTGGCTGTGTAGCTGGGTGGCTTGCTCTTGATGTACCCCTCCTTCTCTGGCTGTTTCTTCTCCTTTGCCCAGATTTCTCCTTCTATTTCTCTCTCTGCCTGACAGTCCCACCTATCCTTTCTCCTGCCTCCCTATTGGCCATTCAGTTCTTTATTAGACTATCAGGTATTTTAGACAGGCACAGCAACACAGCTTCACAGAGTTAAACAAATGCAACATAAACAAAAGTAACACACCTTAAAATAATATTCTCCAACAATAGCCTATGTTGGAAAGGATGTGGAGTAAGAGGAACACTCCTCCACTGCTGGTGGGAGTGCAAACTTGAACAGCCACTTTGGAAATCAGAATGGCAGTCTCTCAGAAAATTGGCAATCAATCTACCTCAAGACTCAGCTATACCAATATTGGACATATACCTAAAGAATGTTCAATCATATACTACAAGGACACTTGCTTAACTATGTTCATAGCAGCATTATTTGTAATAGCCAGAACAATCTAGATGCTACTCAACTGAAGAGTAGATTAAAAAAATGTGGTACATTTATACAATGGAGTATTGCTCAGCTATAAAAAATAATGATATCATGAATTTTGCAGGCAAATGGATGGAACTAGAAAACAAAAATTATCATGAGTGAGGTAAACCAAACCCAGAAAGACAAACATGGTATGAACTTACTCATAAGTAGATAGTAGATGTAAAGCAAAGGATAACCAGGCTACAATCCACAGCCCCAGAGAAGCCAGGTAACAAAGAGGAACTTAAGAGGGATGCACGGACTTCCCTGGAAAGAGGAAATAGGTGTAATCTCCAGGGTAAACTGGGGGTGGGAGAGTGAGTGGGAGAGGTTGGGGGGATGAGAACATGAGAGATCGGATTGGTTTAGTTGGGGGCAGGATGGAGGGGGAGAATAATGAAAAAGACATCTTGATAGAGGGGGACCATTTTGGGGTTAGGGAAACTCCCAGGAATCCACAAGGATGACCCCAGTTAAAACTCTTAGCAATAGTGGAGAGGGCACCTGAACTGGCCTTTCCCTATAATCAGATTGGTGACTACCATAATTGTCATCAGAGAGCCTTCATCTAGTAATTGAAGGAAGCAGATAGAGAGATCCACAGTCAAGCACTAAGCTGAGCTCTAGGAATCCAGTTGAAAAGAGGGAGGGGGAACTGAACAAGCCAGGGGCATCAAAGGCATGACAGGGAACCCACAGAGACAACTGACCTGAGCTAGTGGGAGCTGACAGACTCTGGACTGACAGCTCGGGAGCCTGCATGGGACTGACCTAGGCACTCTGTCTGTGGATGACAGTTGTGTAGCATGGTCTGTTTGTGTACCCCTTGCAGTGGGATCAGAACCTGTACCAGGCTCATGAGCTGGCTTTTTGGAACCTGTTCTCTATGCCTGGATGCCTTGCCCAGCCATGATGCAGAGGGAGGGGCTTGGTCCTGCCTCAACTTGATATGCCTTGCTTTGTTGACTCCTATGGGTGGCTTGCCCCTGTCTGAAAGAGGAGCAGATGGGGGTGGTGGGGTAGACGGGAGATGTGGGGAGGGGATGGAAAGAGAGGAGGGAGGGGAAACCATGGTTGGTATGTAAAACAAATGAAAAAAATTATTAAAAAGAGAAAAAAATATATTTCTGGGTTTGGAGATTTAGTTCAGCCATAGTGCACTTGGCTAGCAAAAGCAAGGCCTTTGGTTCAGTCCTCAGTTCTAAAAAAAAAAAAAAGAAAAAGAAAAAATGTATTTCTTATTTAGTGAATATAATATAGGAGCTCCTTATGACATTGTGTTTTGCCTTTCTCACACCCATATTCATAATGAGATTTATTACCACTGTCCCTCTTTAGATGATAAATTTCCTTTTTAACACAATGGCTGTTCATATCTTTTGGCCATTTTTTAATTAGGTCACTTAAATCTTTGATTAAGGGGACACATGATAAATAATTGCACCAAGTCCTTTTGTCTACCATTATGTGGCTAATAGTTCATTTTGAAAAAAAAAATATATGACGTTTTAATTTTTGTGTCATTGAATTTTCAGAAATTTTCCAGTTCTTGAATTTTGATAATTATTCATAGGATTTGGGGGACAAAATATGTATTTTTTTCTAAAATTAAAAATTTTTTCCTATGAGAAATGGGTTTACACTTTTTCTTTCAATTCTATTCAATCCCACAGAAAAATCATATTACTGTTGAGGTATATTTTATTCTGGTGTGTGTATTTACTAAAGCTGTGGCCCCATTCATTCATCAGCTCATGTAGGCTTTCTTGTAACTGTGAAAGCATGGAAGGCCCAGGACCTTGTCTTTTAATACTTTGTATGCACAGTTGTTGGAAAGAAGGCTTGAAGTTACCAGGGGATACACAGAATGCATGGGTGCGCTCACCAGTTTCTTTGTTAAGATCTACTTTAGTTTGAGTCCTGATGATTTCTTTATTTATGTAGACATAACTTTAAAAGAATTTTCCCTATACTTTCACATGTTTTAGAGTGAAAAATATTACTTCTAATTTCTCCTCAAAACAATAAAATTATAATTTTAATAGAAACAAAATACCATGGTATTCTTTTTATTTTTAAATTTTATTTATTTAAAAATAATTTACTTTTATTTAGTGTGTGTGTGTGTGTGTGTGTTTACAGAGAACAACTAGTGAGAGTCAGTTCTCTCCTACAACCATATGGATTCTGGGGTACAGAATTGCATTAAAAATGGAAAATTTTTAAATTCAGGTAGTCAAGCTCTGTAGCAAGCACATTTACCAGCTGATCCATCTTGCTGGCCTTCCCATGACATTATTATTTTTTAAACACATGCATGACATGAAATCAAAAGTTTATTTATTTTCCTGTTCACTTAAATTTACATATTTTTATTATTAAAATAAGATTTTACAACTTATATCAAAATACAGCTCATTTGTTCAACTGGTGATTATTCCTTCATTAATATTAAATCAATTCCTGAGTATAAAACTTAATGGAATAATTTGTGGGACTAATAAGAGATATTTTTGACAATAAGCAGTTGAACATACTAATTTTATTTCACTGTCTTTGTTCTAGCTCTATGCACCTACACAGCAGAAGTTCCAGCTCACCAGCAATGGCTTAGTGGATGAATGGTGTTGATGAATATGCTTGCATACTGACCATCAGATTCCATCTGTTTAGAGATTTGTTTACTTCCATTGGGTCTAATTTACCTGACCTGGACAACTTAAAGGAAGAGAGATCTATTGGTTCATGATTTCAGAGGACTCAGTTCATCAAGGTTAAGGAAGGGGGTTGGTATCAAAGCAACAGAATTCACATCACAGGTTAGGGAGCACAAAAAAAAAAAAAAAAAAAAAAAAAAAAGGAATGATACCATCCCTACCATCCCACTGACTTTATTCTTTTTTCTCTTTTATTCCACTGTTTCTCCAGCTTGTTGGATGTGAGGGCCACACTGTCGCAGATCTTTGCCCTTTGATTTAACCTCTCTTGAAACATCCTCAGACATCATAAATATATGCACATCAGGAAGTTTGCCTTGTAACCTTCACAAAGTTTCAGAATCCAATCAAGTTGACTACACTGATCAATAACCATGGATGCCTAGGATTACTCTAGGAAGATTCTTTTCAAGAGCCTTGATATCAGGAGAAACATTGTCTGCCCATGGAGAGTCCCTGGATTTTGGTAAGTTACGACATTTTATGAACAAGGTGGAGAAATATTGTGAATTTCTTTCTGCTTAATTTTGGCCCAAACTATAAATAAATTTATTTTTCTATTTATCTATGTTATATAATATTCTCTTAATTCAAGGAAGCATCATGGACAAGATGTATGGCCAAGCACTCCAGCTAGATTTCATTGTTACGCTTCTTCATCATCTTGGTGTCATGCCAGATGATGGTCCTTCTTGAACAGCAATCCACAGGAACAGATGAATCAGAAAAACAGCAGGAATGACTCCAACAGCACACATGAAAACATTTCCTATTGTAGGTGTGAAATTCTTACTCACAAAAGTATCTTTGAGCAAGGACCATTAGTCAAGGAATTCAGGACCTGGAATAATGCCTGAACCCCTTGCTGTTCCTGTCCCTCAATCTGCTACATACTATGAGACAAATCGCCAGTCTCTCTCAATCAATAGGTAAGGAAAGTAGTCGCACATGCCCACATGCTTTTGAAATCATTGCCAACTATAAATTCCCCAAGGACATGTGGTTGCCTAAAACACTCACCAAATGAACATATATCCTTCTACTGGTGGCCCTTTGACAGTAAGGACAATTTTAAGGTATGATTTGGTCATTGTACATGTTCTGCAACTTCAAATCAATGATATCCCAGGGGGCCCAAGGCTCAGATATACAACTTGTTATGAAAGAATTGTGCTAAAATGTAGACCTATTTAATTGACCTCCACTAAACACTTCTCAACCTCTCATCCAAATCTCTAACTTAATGAAAAAGCATCCAACTGCCCACAGCACATCCTCACTCACCCAGTAGGTATGCTATGTTTTCTATCATGCTTTCTCTTCTAAATAAATATTTAACACTCTATTTCTGCCCATAAATTCTTTGTTGAATTCAACAAGAACCCAGGCCTCTGTAAGAGTGTGACCCCCTGGTCAACATCTTTCACAACTTTGTGATCTCCAAAACTGACAGTGCATGGCATTTTTTATTTTTTTGAGCATTCACTATATGCTTGTCATTGAACTTAGTAACTGGTAATATATATTTTAAAGACTTTTTATTCTACTTTACAGATGAAAATGATGACACTCAAGGAGGCCAGAGGGGCTGTGAGTCTGAAATATGGTTTCCCTGTATATCACAGTTGAGATACAGAATATTCCCCTAACATGTTCTCATGCGGGGGCAGAGCAGATGTTACAGCAGGTAAGAACACTAGCTCATAAGCAAGAGGACCTGGGTTCTGTGTCCAGCACCCACATGACCACATGGTGGCTCAGAACCATCTGTGACTCTGGTTCAAGGGGATCTAATGTCCTCTTCCAACCTCTACAAACCAGCATCGCTGAAAAGTGATTGGATCATGAAAACTCTAGATTAATAACAGGTTAATTCATTAGTGAATTCATCTTTTTGATAGATTCATTGGAGGGAATGGGAGCCTTTGGTGGAGGGGCATATTCTTGAGGAACTTGTTTCACCCCAGGCTCATTTCCCTCTCTCTGTTTCCTGAACTCCATGAGATAGATGAACAGCTCTACTCCATCCCTTTCTCTTTTTATGTTCTGCCTCATCACAGGCTCAGAAACAACAGAGCCAGTTGTACACTTTCATTTCTAAAACTAAGATATAAAGAAGTTTTTCTTCTTTTTAAATCATTGCTTTCAGTTGTTTGTCCCAACAACACACACACACACACACACACACACACACACACACACACACACACACACACAACTAAACAAAACAACAACAAAAAACAAAACAAAACACCACACACTGTCTACAAGGCTTACAATACATTCTTGGAGCTGGAGTTCTCTGAAGTAGCCATATCTATAGATTGTTGGACACTGATTGGGGGCATTATGATTGTAAGGAGATAAAATGTTGCCTATTGAGAACCCAAATTATCTTGTCTGCTTTCATAGCTTCTTAAACTTCACATCTCACTGGACCTTAAATAACACTCTTGACATGTGTTGTTGCTCTTGCACTAGATCTCTAGCACTGGCCAACCTTAAAGATAAGAAAGTGGCCCACGCCTTTAATCCCAGCACTTGGGAGGCAGAGGCAGGCGGATCTCTGTGAGTTCGAGGCCAGCCTGGTCTCCAAAGCGAGTTCCAGGAAAGGCGCAGAGCTACACAGAGGAACTCTGTCTCGAAAAATCCAAAAAAGAAAAAAGAAAAAAAGAAAGTTTCAACATTTGAAAACCATGTAAGAGATTTCCCTACTTTACTGAAGCTTACCAACCTAATGCTACTACCAGTGTATCAGATAAAAGTACTGATTTACAGCCTTTCCTGTTCTGTGACTTATGTCTTTTTCCTAATATAAATAAAAAAAATTCTGGGCAATTTGAACCCATATTTTTGAGCCATTCCTATGTGGTGCAGCACAAACTATTTTCTTATTTTCCATAAAAGACAATCATTGTGTTAATTGTCTAGCACAAAGAACATGTCTCTTGGACCCAGTTGCTAGCAAGCATGAAACTGAATGTACCATTTTGTCAATAGTGCTATGTGCATTTTCTCTGAGATCATAACTTGAAGCACAGGCTTCACTGGTTGCAATTTGTTGTCATGTGGATCAGAGCACACTGTATTATAACTATCACAGAACTCAGCCACTATTTTATACCACTGAGGACTCGGCAGTGATTTCTTTTGTTCAGACCCATGCTGGGCTATAATGTATGTTTGGGAAATTGGGAGAGAAGCTGGCAGTGGTCCCTGAAGGAGATCTTTGCTGTTCTGTCTGACATCTGACCAGCTGTCATAGTTCTCAGTGGTGTCCCTTGTGTAAGTAATCTGTCTTAGACTCTTTCATGTGATCACCTTAGAGTTCCCAGAGCAGAATCAGGCAGCTCAAACACCCAAGTGACCAGGAGGTTTTTTTGCTAATGTCTTATTGATCAACACATATCAAGTGGCCAACTTAGATTCATAAACAGAGACTCTCCATTATTGGAAGCAATCTACATAATCATGCAGCAATGGACCATTTTAAATCAATTGTGATTATGTGTGGTTTTCAGGTCTTGCTTCCTTTGCAACATTTTATATCTTGGAACTAACATGTGTGACACTCCATGCAAATACATCTTCAACCTAAAAATCTTGAGATTGCTTTCTTCAAACTCTCTCCTGGTGGAGGGCTTTAAACTCCTCTGCCTTTGGATAGAAATGGAAGACTTCCAAGCTTATCACTGAAAGGAAAAATTTTCATTATTCATACTCCATTTACTTCTTGTGTCATCTCTAATGTCCTTCAACTGTCCCCATTTTTTCATATACTTCTTCCTGAATATCACAAGTGAGATCAAGACTGAATGGATGAGGATGTTGCTGAAATTCTGCAGTTTTATTGCATACACTGAAGTGAGCACTGTGTCAGAATCAGGAGTAGCACATTTTCTCACTCTCTGGTAAAGTTCAAGCCAAAGTACATCAGTAATGCTTACATTATAAATTAACAGATTTCCTTGATTATTTTAGAATTCTAGTCTAAGAAGGTCTGTATTAACCAGATTTTAATCTTGCGTTGCTATAAGGAACACACACGCACAGAGTAGTAAATCTTTATTATTTAAACTTCAATATAGAATATTTAATCCTTATTATGTCCATTTACTCAAAAGGAAACATCATCTGAAAATTTATATTAACTGAAAATCAAAGATACTCATTTAAAATTCAATTGTACCAATTAGTGGCTATGAAAACCTTTGGAGTTTCAGATATTAAGTTTATGAACTAATGTTATGGTATATAATTTTAATGTTGCCCTAAAATACAATTGGAGAATGTACATGAAAAAATATTGTAAGGCCACTTATTACATCATTTATAGACTTGAATCAGTGGGATTCTGTGGGAAACTATACAGAATTTGTTTTATAATTAACTTAGCTGCTTCCTAGTTGGAAGGAAGAGGAAGAAGATATAGGATACTTTGTTAATAACACTGGACATTTTTGTTTCATGCACAAACAGCCAGAGACATTGAGACCAACAAAAATGTCCATGTGTAAAAGTCAAATCCATAGTTAATGAGAGTTTTACTAAGAAACAAAACAACCACCCTAAAAGCACTGTTGTTTCCTCAAAGAAAATTAAGCACTGACATTACATTCCATAGATTAGATTGATTTCCCTCAGACACCGCACAGTAAATGCATAGGCCTTCTTAACCCAAGCAGGATTTGCAATCTCAAGTGTTTTAACAGAGTCAAGGTTTGCATAGGGAAATAAAGAACACACACACACACACATTCTGCCTTTCCACACACATGAAGTGTGTGTGTGTGTGTGTGTGTGTGTGTGTGTGTGTGTGTGTGTGTGTGTGGAGAGGAAGAGACAGCCCTCTTACATGCACCCTTACTATTTTCTCTACAGTGATCTCTGTTTAAGTTTGGATGTCCACTTGTGGCTGAACAGATCTCCTTCTCTCCACTCCATTTTTTTCAGATATACTGACACAAATATGTTCCCTGTCTATCTGTTTATGAGCATTCTTTCAAAGCTACATGTAACAGTCATGCATGTGCCAGCACAAATAATGTAACTGTGAATGTACACTGTAGTCTGAGAATGAAGCATGCTCTAGGATCCAAAGAACTAGGGTTTTAGAGTTTCTTACGTAAAAGAATGATTTGTGCAGAAGAGAGTATAGCTTTCATGTAAAACTGCCACAACGAAGATATTATTACATAAGTTTTAAGAATACAAAGCTTACTATTTTCCATATATATTGTCCCTTTCACATGGACTCACACACAATCACATACACACCTACTCACACCCACCCACATACATTCACACACACATATATACACAAAAGCACTCACATACACGCTTGTGTACACACACACACACACACACACACACATACACACACACACACATACTCACATATATACACAAAGGTGCCTACACACACTCACATAAACACATTCACTCACACTCATACACACACATTCACACACATACACACCTTGCTTACTTAATATTCCCACTGTAACTTTCATTAGCCCATCCAAATGAACAAACCAATAGCCATCCCAGCTTTCACATAGTACCTCTATTCTCTTCCTCAAGGAGACTGGAAAGATGGGCAAGTCAGGAACTAAGAAAAACATGACTACATACACTATTCAAAGATTGTTGCTCAGTTGTTTTTTTTTTTTCTCTTTCTTGCCAAAAGCAGTTTTATAATAACTTCAATTAAACTTTCAGTGAACTTCAACTGAAAGCTTTCTTGAAGGCCTTTCCTTGAAAGAGCTGCACAAGGTATCCAGGAAGAGATATATTTTATGTCTTTCTTATCCCTTCTTTCTTTCTCAGTTTGTTTCGTCAACTTTTAGTGGAAGAGACAATCAAGCAATTGGCAGTCTTCAGATGAGGAACCACCTTCAACCTGCAACAAATCACTTCATTTTTTTAAATGAAATTATTTTTTTGTGTGTGATTTTTTTTTCTTCTTTGAGAGGAGGACCTCATAGTCTCAGGAACAAAAATCACATTAGATAACTAATTATAGATCCTTATTCTTTGAGTGTAATTTAGGCTGAGAGCTATATTCCTAAAATTATTTCCTTCCAGAAGAAATAAAAGTGCTTCTTGCTGCAGGCTCCGTTTTTCTGAACAATAAATATAAAAAGATTAACTTCTCATCATTCCCCCAGAATGCAATGAATGCAGATGCTCTAAGGAGTTGGACAGAGTGGATTCTTATTGAAATTAGGCAACACAGTGAGGAATTACACTAGCTATGTGGTGTTGACACAAGGCAGAAATAAAATCATCCAGGGGAAAATATTACCTTTGATGCCATCATTGGAGGACTTAGCCAGTCCTGGGCCAAGTCTTCGGAGAAAAGAAACATGCTCCTCCCACCAGAATGGCTCTCCAGGGACACCTCACTCCTGGTCAGCTGTTTCCACTGATTTCATTTGTTATTTGAAGATTTTTCCTCTTGGAAACCCCTTTCCACAATATATGTGGTTTCACAGACACCCTAGAGTCTCCAGCCCCCTCCATTACTAAAATATACATTGTCAGGTTAGTCAATTTCTGAATGATGTGTATTTCCCTGAACTGAGCCTTCTGCTTCTATAACAGAACAATCCCGTCTGCAATGATGAGTGCTATGGGAGCAGAGCATTTTGTCTGACATAGTTAACTGTATGCATTAGTAAATCCTGAGACAAACAATGACTGCTTTCACATTTCAGTATTTTTCTTAAGAAGCATCTACAGAGACTTTTCTGTGGATAAGCCAAAAAAAATGAATCTTTTAATCAACTCATTAAAGAAAGATTTTATTCATCTCAGAGAGAACAGTTATTGTGTCTAACAATCAGGGGGCTGCTATTTACTGCGTACAGCGTTCCTCGGGTTTGATATATAAAAAAACTCATTTTAATTCCTATTCTAAATCTTCCGTAGCTTAAGAATCCCATTTCACAGCCGGAGCAATTCCAGTGCAGAGAGGCTAGGAAAAGCACTCTGGTTACAAGGAGCCCGAATTAGCATCCCTTCTTGGGAGGCCACACACACACTCTGCATGCTTGATAGCTTTTATTGCACCACCTTTCAGAACAGACGCTGAGGGTCACAGAGTGTACTTATAACCAACTCTCTTCTTTCACCCAGGGAACACTCTTTCCTGGTTATGGTATAGTCTATCTGTCTTCTGGCCTCCCTACTCTCTAAATGACTGAATGAGTCACAGGAGAAATGGAAAGTTCTTCTGACACACCTACACTCTCTTAAGGGTGAGTCCCAGCACCATCCTCAGCCTCCAGTGACTAGGCACAGTCTCTTGATATTTTATTGCTATGCTTTTATTCTTCAGGCATGAGGTATCTATGTCATACTCCAAGCCTGACAGAGGTATCTTATTATTTATGAACAAGTTTTTTTTTCTGACCCACTGTCATCTGGAACTTTGTCCAAGCTAAGGTGGTAGTTGATTGACCATGACTGATAGGGCCCTCATATCTTCCCATATACATTCATAAGAAGGGATGTGTGAATAAAATAGCTATTAAAAGTATTTGGCTATGGTTAAGAGTTTCAAACCCTACCATAGGGGAAAAAGCAGTGTCTGAGGTTTTAACAAATGTAAAGACAAATTGAGTAGTACATTGTGGATCTCTGCTCTAAGTTCCCAGCATTGAAGCAGAGCATGGTGGGAACATAGGTACTAGGCCACCTTCCTGTGGTCACTGTCAGTAGTGGGTTTTCCCATGGTTCATCTGTTCACTCAGTGTTGTATGACTCAGGAGTAGAGCCTTCAGGATCCCTGGGGACACAATTAGCCTTTAACTCTTATTTCCAAACCTTTGTACCCCTTTAAACACTAATTTTTATTTTATTTCCTTCAATGCAAGTGCAGCGAGCTCTAATGCTGTCAGGAGTGTGCTAATCACAGGAAGAGGGATGAGGAACGAAACCACAGACAGCACGGGAGGCTCATCTGTAGACAGAGGTTCCTGTAATTTCAAAGATCTTTGACAGCCTTTCTGATTCATTATTCATTATTCTGCGTTCATTATTTCTAAGGTGAAATGTGAATTTTAAATTGGGTTCTCAAGAAAGTGACTCCTGAGACTAGGGTTTGATTCACTGAGTTGCTTGAGAAAGCTGGTTGATAAGCCTAAGAAGCACTATTCCAGGAGCGGGGAAACCAGACAGGGAAGAAGGAAACAAAAATGCATGTGCTGGTACATGATCATCTTCATGATCTGTTTGAGGTTAACATTACCAGAGAACTCTGAGTCTCTGTGTAGAACATCCCTAGAATAGCTCTACCTAGGGTTCCTGGGCTGCTTGTCCACTACTTCTCATCTGTCCTAGTACCTCAGAGAACTTCTAACCTGTGGGGAAGCTGAGAAATCTCATATAGACATTTCTAGAGACCTGCAGGAAGATATGACTAACAATGGGGAGAGGTAGGCCAGGCAGCAGGAAAAGCTATTAAAACATAAAACTCTACTAACTGTTGAGAGACATTGTATAGAGAAGCTTTGATACTAAAAACACAGCCCAACTTTGGGGGGGAGGGATTATATAATGTTCTCCAGGCTCAGTAAGGAACAGAATCACTTCTTCATGCTTCTATCAGTCTGTGCATTTGTTGCTGGAATGAAAGACCTAAGGGAGATTGATGTAAAGAATAGAGCTGTATTCAGTATGTAGTTTTGGAAATAGATTATCCACCATTGGGCAGCCTCATTAATTTGGACTCAGACTTGTCCCTCTTGGTTGCATCATGTTATGGTCATGTGATGGTCAGAGGGCATGTGAGATCAAGAAACAGCATCACAAGACAGAAATCCAGAGAGATATTGGGGTGCTTTGGTCCTTCCAACGGTACCTCTCCAAAGTGAACCAAGGACCTCCTACTTACCCCATATTTTCAAGCTTCCATTATCCATAAAACCAATTCTCCAATTCCTGAGCTTATAGGTGACAAACCACATCTGAACAATAGCAAAACTGAGATAGAATTAAAGGAAGTGTTGCAGATGTGGTGTATAAAAGGAATATAGAATGTTATGCTTTGACTCTATTCCTAACTCTTTCTCTTGTCTGGGCATCCTGTATGTTGAAACTAGTCTCTAGAACCATTGTAGTCTTTCCATCATCTTCCTCAGGAACAGATCATGAACCATTCCTTCCATTTACAAATCAGTCCAGAGGATGGCCCTTCTTGCCCCTCCTCATGACACTTCACTTCATCCTTCCTGAAAGAGAAGCATTGTTAATCTGTAAAAGCAACATAGACAAATACATTAAACATATTCATGCCATTTATGTAATATAGGTGTCACTTGATGATTCAAATTTCCCACCCTTGCAAAGGAAAAGGATCCTCCATGCTTATGACTTCATGCTACTATGGGTAGGAATGGTAGTACATATGTTCTTGCATCACAGAAGAAAATATAATTTAGGGCCTAAAGGTGACAGAGAGGACAGGGATCAGAGGCAGCTGAGGGAAATTTAAGGTCAATGAAGAAGACAAAGTATTCTAGATGGTCAGGAACTCTTAATTCCTTAGCAAAGGAAAGGGCTACGGAATTAAGAGAGGTTTGCAGGGCCTGGAGAGATGGCTCACCAGTTAAGTACACTTACTGATCTTATAGAAGAACTGGGTTTGTTTTGCAGCCTGCACAAGATGGCTTACAGACCATAACTCAAAATCTAAAGATACAATGATCACCTCTGGCCCATGCTCACACATCATGTGTATGAAACATATACATACACTCAGACACACAATCCACACAAAATAAATATGTGTATTTTCTTTTTTAATAGAAGTAACAGATTTGAGTCAGCTAATCTGTGATAGACATATGAGTTGGAAACAGCATTCAATGGCTTAAGGGTCAGATTTCCACTAATCTGTCTGCCCATTTGCAGACCAGTATTCAAGACTAGGACAGTATGTGCACTATTTCCCACAAAAGAGTTAACAGATGAATAGATGCATGAGTGAATCTCTGGCGGTGTGCCCTCGTGAGATGTTTTTGAGAGGAAAACAATGCAAAAGGAGGCAGGAATGGAGCTGCTGGTTGAGAAGACACCAGGGTATTCATTCTTTCATATTTTATTCTCACAAATCACTGCCACACATCAGGAAATCAATCTTCTCATCATCCCTTAAACCAATCTGACACTTCATCAGCTCTGCTGCACACCTGACATGCTTGTTGTCAGGGCCTTCCCTCCCCTTAGATTATACGAAACCTTCCGGTCCAGAAAGCGCTCTCTCTCTCTCTCTCTCTCTCTCTCTCTCTCTCTCTCTCTCTCTCTCTCTCTCTCTCTCTCACACACACACACACACACTTCTGTTCCCTTATACCTTGTATTTAGTGAACTTCTCATCCATCTTCATCCTATTGTGCTCCTGTTCTGTCCATCAATCTTTCACAGTATTAATCTTGTTTGGCAAGGACTCCTGTGATATTATTCACATACCTCCATTATTATCCCTCCACATCTTATTGCATCTTGATTTCCATTTGATTTTGAGTAAGTGCAGCAATGATGATAAATAGAAGTGTATTAGCTATAGGTATAAACACACTCCATACTGCAACATTTATCTTTACTTATTTTTAAATATATTATATATTTTTTAAATTTTTAAATAAATAAAAATATCATAGACCAAAATCAGGAAATTCCAAAGTCTATACAACTTAGTGAACTTATAGACAATTGGAATTTGAATCTGAGCTGTAAAGCTTCATATTAAATTTTAAACTTTTAACACTAAATATATGTTACATACTCATCAACTACCAAAACTAAAATATCCACTACAGAATTAGAAGAAAAATAATTATCTTTATATCAACTTTCATAATTGTCCTATTGTCTGCATCCACTCCTTTCTCATCATTACCAACATTTATTTTTCATCTAAAGCATAGACCATGCAAAATGTCTTACATAAATAGAAAATCTCTCAAATGTACACATATAGGAAGACTTATCTCCTCCAAATATCACTTGTACATGTACTCAGAGTCCCAACTGACATCTCCAAAAGTTATTTTGTGGATATTAACAAACTGATTCAAAGCTTCATTCCAGTGGCAAATGATGCCAAATGGCCAAAAACAACAAATAATATACAAAGCCCTACTATCTGATTCACCATGCAGTTATAGTAAAGAAGACATTGTAATATGACAAACAGGAGCACCTAGATTTTCAACTGACCCTAAGAACAATTGCAAAAGAGACTCAAAAGAAAGTCCACTAAAATTTGACAAGGTTGAGATAATTCAGAGGAGAAAAGGCAGACCACTCAATGACTCTCTCTCCCTGCAGTAGACAGCCACATGAAGAACACTTGTATACAGAGACATCGGGGTTCCAAATGGCCATCGGTCTAGAAGCAAAATGGGGATGAAAGAATCCATTGAAAAACATAGGAAAAGTTTAGAATCACCAGGGGCATTTTAGATCTAACACTAGGAACATGACTGATGGGTGAAAGAATAAAAGGTTAGACCTTATTTAAGTTAAGAAATCTCTTCTTAAGAATTAAACTGAGAAAGGTACAGAAAGATAAACCAAAAATGGAAAGTAAGTCTGTAAAAGCATATGGCAACAGAGAACTTCTTTTCAAACTACTTTTTAAGATCCCACAATATAAAAGCCAGCAACCGAAGCACAAAAAAGCCACAGATATTTTAAGGATGTGCAAATGGTAAATACACATCTTAAGCATGCCAATGTGTTGTGTCATTAGAGAATTTAAAGACAACCAAGGACATCACTATGAATCTGTTACAATAGCTGAGATTCAGAACATAGACAACACCAAGTGCAGAGAGAGATGTGGGACATTAGGGAATCTCACCTATGAGTGGTGGAAATGGAAATAGTGCAGTCACTTTCAAAGACAATATGGGAATTTATTACAAACTCAAGCATATTCTTACCAGAGGATCCAGAAGTAATACCCAAATGAACTGAAAATGTTTGTCAAACTTCATAGTAGGGAAGGAGATGTGGCAGGGAAGGGTCTAAGAGGAGTTACAAGGGGAATGAGTCTTTTTTTTTAAATATGATCAAGTATACCACATATATGTATGAAATTCTCCAAGAATGAGTTAAAAATAATAAAAACTTGTTCCTTGTGCAGCTAAAGACATCCCCTGTTAACTGATTAAAAGTGTGTCCATACACAGTGTCCACGTCAGTATTACAGCAGATTTACTCATAATTGTAAATGTTTGAAAGAATCAAGATGTCTTCCAGAATGCAGATTAATAGGTATGGAACATTAGAGAAGTGCAGTGTGATTCAGAGACAAAGAGTAATAACACAGGCACCGTATATGTGAAGGGACATTACATACATCCTGCTAAGAGAAAGGAACCAATCCTAAAAAAAATGTGATGGGTTCCTAACTATGCAACATTCTGAAAAGACAAAACTATAAATTCAGTTAAAAACAATTAGCAGTAAGGCTCTCCACAGGGAGCAGTTCAAACACATGATGTACAGTAAACAGAGTCCATTGAAATTATTTGGTGTGATGCTGTGACCATTGAAACATGCCACCACATGTTTGTCAAACACCAGAAGTAATTCGATAACAAACACAAACCTTAAGGTGGACTCTGAACTTCTGGTAATGTTATAGCAAATGTGAGCCAATTAGCTGTGATAAATATGCTACATGAATAACAAAACAACAAACTGAGGAAGCTGTGAAAGGTAAGAGCATTATATGAGAATGCTGAACTCTTACCCAACAGTTCTGTAAATCTAAAATTTCTCTAAAACTAAAAGTTTATTAAAGTCTGCTAAAAACAGAACTTGAATAACTAGATGTTTGTAATGTTACATTGATATGCTGCATCTCTAAGTGTTGGTTGTTGGAGAATTTATCACTTGTATGTCCTCAAGTTTTATGAAACTCATATATATATATATATATATATATATGTATAAATAAAATTCACAGGAGATGTGAATGTCTACATATTAGTAGAGTGAAATTTGGTGACTATTTAAGAAATAAATTGTTGTTGGTTTCTTTTTGTATTTCCAACAGGCATATCATCTTACTTTATTGATTGCAGCATAAGTTTCCTGATATTGAAGACTATACTACTCTCACAGTACATTCCACAGACTCTTCATTGCCCGAAGTCTCTGCCAGTATATAACTTCACTTTACTCATGAATTGATGCAGAAGATGTTTCTTCCCAAGTCTGTTTCAGTGTTCATTGTCCCTCTTTCCTCTTGGTTTCATATTTGAGTTTAGGATCCACTGGATAAAAAGATATTGGTGGGTACATGGAAAGTTCCATGAATGTCAAAATGATTGCTGGAAATGGGACCATTGTGTGGAAGGAGGTGGTCAGAGATAGAGTCCCATCCTTTTACATACTTCAATGACCATGTTCCAGTCACCTGTTCCTCCAAACCTCAGGGTCCTCATCTGCAAAACAAATGGGCACCAAGGACACATATTCCTGTTCTCAGAAAGTACAATGAGCAATTCTTCATTGTTTGTCTTCTCATTATAATTTTACCCATATGCCATAGCACTAAATCGTGTAGTTATACTTGCCAAGCCAGTTAAGTAGATGTATTTTTACTTTGTTCTTCTGTTTAAGCTGCTCTTTCTGACCAAGCACGCCCAAGTTGAAGCAATGCTATTTATAAATAATGTGACTTTTTTTTGGAGACACTCTAATTTTAGCTTGAGCAAAATCACCATTTTTTTTTCCTGCTGAAAGACCAGTCATGCATCAGAGACTTTTTTTGTGGAATACGAAATCATTTCCCTAATAATAAAATCCTATGCTTTTATTTTGTCTTTAAATTCCTCAAAGAAACCTAGCTCACAAGGTTTTCTGACAGAATGCTAAAGCTGACAGGAACTGAGGACATTATCTATTCTCTCTCCTCTATTCAAGGTCTTAGAAATTGAGTACCAAAGAGTTCTCAGATCCTGGGCAAGAAAAAGTCACAAGGACTGTGCACAAGTACTCATGAAATGACAGGACTGATATATCATGACTTAAAGGGTACCGATGCCACTGCTTTCTTCTATTCTCAGTGAGATCCAGAAATGACGATCTCTGAAGATATCTCATTTCCTTAATGGAAAGGTTCAAGGTAGATCAAGTTGAAATACATATATATATGGTGCTGTGAATTGCTCTTTTCACAGAAAGGGATAGTAGGTGGATTCTGTACATTTGAGGGACCTTCTTCTCTTAGCTTCTGTATCTGCAGAAATGTAGGATTCATGTTTCTGTATATGTGGAGAGATAGACAGGCCTGGGGCTTAAATCTGTACAAATATATTTTCCCTTGCTTCTTTTCTCCATGTGTTTCTTTTCCATCACTTAACAAGAAACCTTGTCAGCATAGCTTGGCCAGGAGTCCAAAGGTTGAGCTCGGAAAGAAGTTTGCTACCTGGTCTTACCCTCCACTAAACCAGTTCTAAATCACATCTGTCAGGTTGTATTATAATCTGTCTTTTCTAGACATAGAACCAGCTCTTACTGAGGTGACACACCTTGCTCTATGTGTGTTATCACTTTCTTTTCTGGTCTTCAATGGAACAAGAACTAACCAATACAACTTATACATGTTTTTATATTCACATTGTTATCTTCTTCTACAGCTTTAACAACATCTTAAGTTTGTATTGGAATCTACTGGGTTCTAAATAAGGAGGTTTTCTAATGTTCCAGGACTAGGTGAGCTGTGTCACATACATTCTCAGTAGAGGAATCTCAAACAGATTGAGAAATACTTAAAGAAATGTTCAACATCCTTAGTCACTAGGGACATGCAAATCAAAACTACTTTGAGATTCCATCTTACACCTGTCAGAATGGCTAAGATTAAAAAATACAAGTGACAGCTCATTCTGGAGAGGATGAGGAAAAAGGGGAATACTCCTCCACTGCTGGAGAGAGTGCAAACTTGTGCAGCCACTATGGAAATCAATAATGCAGTTCCTCAGAAAATTGTGAATGAATCTACCTCAAGATCCAGCTATAGGACTCTTGGGTATATACTCAAAGGATTATCCATCCTACCACAAGGACACTTGCCCAAACTATGTTCATTGATGCTTTGTTCATAATATACATAAAATGGAAACAATCCAGATGTCCCTCAACAGAAGAATGAATAAAGAAAATGAGGCACATTTGCACAATAGAGTATTACTCAGCCATTAAAAAAAAATCATGAAATTTGCAGACAAATGGTTGGAGCTAGAAAAATTCATCCTGAGTGAGGTAACCCAGACCCAGAAATACAAACATGGTATGTACTCACTCATAAGTGGATATTAGCTATTAAGTAAAGGATAATCACACTATAATCTACAGACACAGACAAGCTAAGTAACAAGTAGGGCTCTAGGGAGTGGAGGGTACATGAATCTCCCTGAAAAGGGGAAGTAGAATAGATTTAGCAGGTGGACTGGGAGTGGGTGGGGACAGGAGCAGAAAGGATCAGGTAGGGGACAGATGGAGGGAGAGAGTTTGGAGAAAGACAGCTAGAACTGGGGACATGGGGAAGGGTGTCAGTGTGGAAACAGTGCAGTCAAAACTTCCTGGAATCAACGATGGTAACCCTCGTGAAAACTCCTAGTAATGGAAAATATGGAGTCTGACCCGGCCATCTTTTGTAAACCAGCAAGGCTTCTAGTGGTGGGAAAGACTTGCATTTGGTTGAGTTGTTGGCTAAGTGGGTCCTGTGGATATCCCTAAACAACCCAGGACCTAGGACAGAGGGTTGTGCTCTGAAATTAACAGTGGAGTCCCACTGTGGAAGGCAACATCCAAACAGCTCCTTGCAAATAGATGTAAACTAGTGCCTACATGAAGCCGTCACCAGTATGTTTTAGTCTCCTTGGCATGAGAAGTTAATTTTCAGGCTATGGAAAAAGGGAGAAGAGAAACCTGGACATCAAACCAGCCATAAAAACCTCAACCTACAATCTGTCCTACCTATAAGATATGCTGGAGTAATGGTGGTGCAGAACTTGTAGAACTGGCCAACCAGTGTTTGGTTTAACTTGAGGTCCATGCCATGAGAGGGAGCCCATGCGTTATACTGCCTGGATGCCCAGGAACTGAAAACTGAGGTAGAAGCGAACAGGACAGGCAAAAATATCAATGAAATGATTCCTAATGATGTTCAGTTACACTTATAGACTTCTGCCTTGTCCAGCCATAAGAAAGGCTTCCCCTGACAGCAGATGGGAGCAGCTGCAGAGACTCACAGCCAGACACTATTCAGAGAGAGAGTCTAAGTTGGAGGTCTGCATCATATAAAGACGGGCAAAAGTCCCCCCATCAGGTTTCTAACCTAGGAGATCAGAGAACCCAGCAAAAAGAGGGGAGGAAATGTTGTGGGAGTTAGAGTGATGGACGCCACCAGGAGAATATGGTCCACTGAGTCAACTAAGCAGGGATCACATGAGCTCACAGAGACTGAAGCATCAAGAATAAGGCCTGCAAGGGTCTGCACCAGGTTCTTTGCATGTATGTAATGGCTTTTAAATTGGTATTTTTGTGGGACTTCTAATACTGGGAGTACGTGTGTCTCTGACTCTTTTGCCTGCTCTTGGGACTCTTTCTCCTATTGGGTTGCCTTGCCCAGCCCTGATAGGGGGGCTTTTTGCCTTGTCTTATTGTATTTTCTTTCATTCTGTTTAGCTGTCATCTCTTGGAGGCATGCTCTTTTTTGAAGAGGGAGAGGAGGGGGTATGGATCTGGAGAAGAGGAGAAGTGGTAGGTAGCTGGGAGGAGTGGAGGGAAACTGGTTGGGATGCATTGTATGAGAGAACAATCTATTATCAATATATAAAAGAAAAGAAAGTACAGAAAAAAGCACCTATTCTAAAACAAAAGGAAGAAAAAGAAGGATGAATTTAATTTTAAATTTAAATACTATCAAAAACACTACTGTCATCAGTCAGCCTACCAAAAATAAGTACTTTTATCTTATGTTGTGAAGTTATTAGTGGCTGCAACTCAGAGACTGAAGTTTCATATAGAATCCTAATGCAACAACTGGTCTATATTTAGCTTCAGAAATGATTGATGTTCCCTTTGACAGAGCATTTTTAAAAGACACACACATTTGTGCATGGGTGTGCCTGAAGTTCTGGGAACACACGACAAATAGGGTAATCAAGCAGAGCCACAAAGAGACAGCTCAGAAAGGAGGAAGTCATTAAGATTCTCCATTCTGGCCTTGCCATGTATAGGAATAAATAGCAACTTCCTATAGAGGCTTCTGAAAAGAATCAGGAGGAGAGGCTATGAGTCAGGTGCTGTGAATTCCAAGACCTTCCTGAGTAGACAGGAGTTCATACAAGGTCACCGAGAAAGCCTAGAGGTTAGCATAACGTGTGATAGAAGAAAATTTCAGTAATCCTCAATAAGGGTGAATTGATGTTCAGTTCCTGTTCTCCTCACATTGTGAAAAATGGAAAGGAGCAGGTAAAATGTCGCTTCTGTAAAAACTTTGCATGTTCCCTGATGACTTCTTCGCCTACCTTTATATGTAAGACATGTTATTGTCCATTACACTATGGCAATTAACTCACTGTTCTGCTTGTATTAGTTTAGGTTTCATCAGAAAAACAGACTTTCCTATCCTGAGGTAACCTGAATACAGGAATTGTGGCTCGGTAAGCCGTATCTAACAGAGGGGGCAGTAAAGTTGAGGACAGTAGGGACAAACCAAGGTCTTAAAAAATACACAAAAACTTTGACTCCATCAGCAAAACAGGGTCCACATCAGTAACTTCCATGATGCATGTAGACTGTATAAGAATCTGGTTGGATTACATCATGAACAAGTGCTCACTGGGTCCATGATAACACAAAAGAGGGGAACCAAAAAAAAAAAAAAAAAAAAAACTGGAGGAACTACACATTCATCTTCTGTCCTGCAGTGGCAGTACACTCCATATATTAGCAAGAGCATGAAGACTTTGTAGTAGCTTTGTCTTCTCGAGGAAATAATTTGAAGATAATAGCAGCATAGAGTCCTACATTTAAAATCATGGTCATCTGTGGATTTTCCAAATGCTAAATAGAGTCATATAAAGAAGAAGTTTGAATTCACTACTTTGACACAGTTAAAGTTTATCTAGACTGTTATCCTCTCATGGAGACTTGGTAGGACTTATTCATGTTTTATCTATTGTTTTGATACAGGCTTGCTATATAGTCTAATAAGGTTCCAATCTCATGATTTAGACCACAAGAATCTAGAGGCAAAGGATCTGTACTTTAAGAACCACAAGCAACACATTCATTTAAATTAAAAAAAAAAATTTGGACCTTGGGGATAAATCTAATGTCATTGTGCTATAAAACTCTTAGGAGGTCTTGGGAATTATTATATTGTGCATTAGTAAGAATGTGCAAAATTTGATGTTAGTGGCCAGAATGGAGGTTTAGAGATGAGCCTATTACATCCTTTGGTATCCCTCACATTAAGAGATGCATTCTAAGTCTCTGTGACCACCTTTCTCATAGATTACAGAAATAAGAACACTTTTGGTTTTCTTGCCTATGTTAGAAGTTGACGCTCTGACCCCTAGCTCTTGAGATGGCTATTCTTCGGTCCAGCTACCACAATGTGAAAAAGCACAGGCTAGATGATTTTTTTCTTTCTTTCTTTCTTTCTTTCTTTCTTTCTTTCTTTCTTTCTTTCTTTCTTTCTTTCTTTCTTTCTTTTTCTTTCTTTCTTTCTTTCTTTCTTTCTTTCTTTCTTTCTTTCTTTCTTCCTTCCTTCCTTCCTTCCTTCCTTCCTTCCTTCCTTTCTTTCTTTCTTTTTTTTTTTTTTTTTTGTGGAGCTGAGGATCAAGCCTAGGGCCTTACGAATGCTAAGCAAGCATTCTATCACTGAGCTAAATCCCCTAGATGGACAAATCTATTCTTTCTTAGCTCTTGACTACAGGTGTGATGCCAGGTGCTTGAGGTATAATCTTGGTGGATTATAACATAGAATTATAAATCAAAGTTCCTCTGTTTATTGCAGCAATATAAATGAAATTAGAAAGGCAGCCATAGATTGCAGATAACTGAAGAAATGGGATTGGTGTGCTGGTATCTTGTTAATCATAGCTGATTCTTCAGCCCCAACTGACCAGAAAACAGATTCTTAGTACAAAATATTGCCCAAATGGCCTTGACAGAGTCCTTCACAAGCCAGGTCTCCAATCTCTGCACCTCTCTCAGCATTTCTATTTTCTAAACTTCCATAGTAGCTCTGTCAGCTCTGAGCATTGAATAACCTCTTCTAGACCAAATCCCCCAAATCTTTTCACAGTCCTCCCTGAAAACTCCAGCATGGTTTGGTCTATTACAGAAATACCTTATTCTCTGATATTGATTTCTTTCCTGCAAGGGTTTCTGATACTCTGATGAAATCACTGCCAAAAGCCAACTTGCGGAAGAAAGGCCTTCACATTACAGGTTACAGGCCATCATGGAGGGGAGCCATGGCAAGAGCTCAGGGCAAGATCTTGGAAACAGGAAATGAGTTTGAGCCCATGGAAGACTGAACTTTACTGATTGGCTCTTCATGACTTGCTCAGCCAGCTTCCTTATACAACCCAGGACCACCTGCCCATGGATGGCACCAGCTATAGTGGGCTGAGTTCTCCCACATCAAGCATTAACCAAGAAAATGTTCAAAAGACATGCCCACAGGGCAATCTTAATTGAGGTTCTCTCTTCCTAGGTGACTCTGGTTTGTTAAAATTGACAAGAACTAAGAAGCAAAGTTGGCCAAATCTCCCATTCAAAAACAGATGACTGACAGGATTAAGATACAGATTGTAGTTTCCCGACTCCTGTTTTAGTATTCTAGACTTCATCTTACCCTTGCTTAATCCTACAACCTGAGGCTTAAAGTTTGTTATCATTATCAGAAAAATGAGAACGAGAATGGCAAACTTCCTATTACCAATATGCAGATAACCCAAAAAAGTCCAACAAAACAAACAAACTAAAAACACAGACATTTCTAGAAATGTCTATTGCATTGGAGAGATAGTAAATCAGTTGCAGTTGTGTATTTTTTCCAAGTCTCCCATTGCTGTCTGTTATCTGCTGTATCTTTCTTGCGAAGCAGGGCACTTGTCATTCCTCCTTTATAAGTGGAGTTGTAAGAAGTCTTAGGGGACATTTTCAGGATCCTTTGACCTCCCTGTCATATGTTGTCATCCTAATTCTGTGACTCATGAGCTGTCAACTCGTCTCAGTCCTTTCCTAAGTTACCTGGCGCTGCCTACTTTGCTTCATTTTCTTCACTTATCACAAAAATCATCAGAAATTATCTTCTTTCATATCTTGGCTCTACAACTATATTTTAATCTTTTAACAATACCAGTCTACTTTCTGACTTGTTTAGCTATGCATTACCCGCTTTTATGCCTGCTGTCTATTAAGACTCAGCATTATTAGTCAAACAAATTAAATGAATAACTTGTGTAATCATGCCTCATCATCACTGACGAAGCAGAGGCTCTACTATGTACCTAGTCTTTTCCTCTAGGTTTTTAGTATCTGGACCAGAAACTTTACTTTGCTATAATTTAGAAAAGACACATATCTACCATGATATAAGACTTTGTGAGGGTATTGGTGGAGATGAATTGGCTGTCTGTAGTACTGAATGAATACATACAGTGTGTATTTAGCTCGAGCATAATTGTTTCCTAAGGTCTTATTGTACAGTTCATACACAGTGCCCATTCCTGATTGTCTGGTCACACAGCTCACTGTAACCATAGTGTGCTTTGTCATCTGTGCATTTGCAGAGTGTCCTCCAGTATACCCTTTTCTGAATGCCTTGTGTCCTATGACTGCCAATTCTCTGTGCACGATTCTCTTTTTATCTCAGTGTGCTTTGACTGCGTTTGGGAATGAAAGCTTGATTATTGGACATGCCCTTGTCAAATTGAGTTTAACTTGGGAACAGATTGCCTTTTGCAAAGACACATATAGATACTATTGCACTCTGTTCCTCTCTTACTCTGTCTAAAGCAGACGAGGAGTTTTCTCAGAATCTGTTTCAGCGGCAGCCATGTGTGGGCAGAGAAGCCATAGTATTCATTACATGGGTGCTGAGCCTAATGCAGGTCAACTGAAGGACAGAAAAGAAGAGCTACAAGAGGAGGCTGCAGGGTCACCTTTAAAAAAGACTTTTATTTTTTTAAAGTCGAATTCCTAAAAGCTGAGTAGGTGAAGCTTGCGAAGGAGAGAGAGCCCCACCCCCACCTCCAATCCCTGTGCTTTGTCTATGCTTGAATACTGAGGATGCTACACAAAGGCGAATATAGAGTGGCAATGGGTCTAACATGTATTGAATGTAAGTGAGTTACATAGATTCAGAGGATGTAAAAAGGCAAAATTAGGATCCCTACATGTTCTTAGCATTTTTTTTTTCTTTTTCTCTCTGCAAGCACTCCATGAAGGTGGGGTGAGAGATGAAGTGTGAATGCTTGTTTGGGCTGGCTTACCAGGTGATTTGAAAGGCTTCTTAAGGCTTTTGAATGCTGTCTTGAAGGGAACTGGTAGACACTGACAGGTTTTAGGCAGCAAATTACTTTGTCAAATTTACAATTTAAAAGCTACCTCTGGCTACAGTGTGGGGGATAAATTGGAGTAGGCTGAGACTAAAAGCAAGAAAAAGATTAGGGAACCTGCTGCCACTGTCTATAAAAACCATAGTAACTTTGCAATAGAGAAAAGGAATTCTGTGAAAAGGGTGAGGGAAGAAGTGATCAGTCTGGGCCGGGAAAATCTCTTCTCAGTGGTGGCCTCTGAACAAAGCTGGCATCTCTTGGTTTATTAATATGCTTCCACTTCAACACCTACCAAATGAAGCACTAACACTCTGAGATGGGGAGAGGTGGAAGAAAAGCCAATGTGATTATAATCTAATGCTGATATAATAAATGAAAAACCCTTTGAGTCTTAGCTGAAGTCTCTAATCAGATGTTTGCTAGCTGTTTTCCTTTGCATAAGTCACCTTATTTCAGGAAGACACACTCATTCAGTAGGCAAATTCACACTTATTGTAAGTTAATTTTGGAACTTTCTAGAAAACCTTTTGGCACTACGGGAAGACATTATTCACTCCTGGTCAGTTCCTTGAATGGCTTCTGTCCTTCATGGACACTGACTGACATAATGGGGTGGAGGTAGGGCAGGAAGTGATTGCTATAATGGGTTGGGGGTAGGGCAGGAAGCTGAGTCAAATGTCTCAGCAAACCTGAAACAGAGAAGGAAGGACTGGATCTCAGATTCAGCTTTATTCTAGTGCTGGACTATGGAATCTAAAGATAGGAAACATTGAGTCAAATGTGTAAAGTCATAACCAGTAAGCTCACCTCACAGACAGTCCCCTCAATTCCAATCAAGGGGCTTTGAATTTTTGACATGAGACCCTTGCATAACACATATATTTGATTTGGGTCATCCCACTAACCTTGCTGGTGTATAATGACACAGTAATAATGACATTGTGAGTATCAGGGGGTGGGGTGGGGAGCAAAACATCTTGACCACACAGCTGCCATGACAGGCTTAGAGGCCCAGACCAACCTCTGGCAGGCAACACCTGGGCCCAGGAAAAGCCATAAGTTGACTCCACCCAGTGGGGCCTGCATCTTAGAGGAAATACCTGACATTCCAAGCATTCCTTATACCCCTAGACAAATGTCAGCCAATCAGGGTCCTGAATGCTGGAACTCCCCCTCACCTCAACCTCTGCTATGATAAAAAAAAAAAACCACCCTGCCTGGGCTCTGGGCTCTCTGTTTTCACTGCTGTATGGAACAGAAAGCCCAAGCTCCAGGCTTGAAAGTAAAAGCTCTTTGCTTTTATGTAGAGGATTCAGTCTCTGTGGTGGTCTTTTGGGGGTCCCTGCGATCGGAGCATAACAACATTAGTCACAATGATAATGAAAGAGGGAGATGTGAAAATGGAAAGCTTGTTACAAGTAACACTCCTACCCCACTTCTCCATGTCTCTGAGAAGTTCTTGACTGAGTCTGACAAGTGAGACAGGGATGTGCTGTGGCCTTAGTTGAGCCTGCTTCTTACATTAACCAGTTTTTGTTGTTCTTGTTGTTTTGTCACAGTTTATTTGAAGCAAGTTAATGATGTATTTAATGTCAGAGAAAAAGATAACAATGGAGGCATACATAGGAAGGAAAGTGATTATGAAGACCTTGAAACACATTAATATTCAATTTTTTACCTTCTCAAAGGATTTGGAGAGTGACTTGTCTTGATGCAATTATAACCCTAAGAAGTGAAGTCAGAACTTACTCTTATCTATGCTACAGACAACAGCACTGAGACTTGAAGATAAATTATCAACTAGTTAATGAAAGTGAGAACTAAGACAATATAGAAGTAACTTACTTTCTATCTAATACTTTCCTCTAGAATGTACTTTTCAGCCGTGTAAGTTTTATACCCTTCTCCAAAGGGTTACTTTCAGATTACTATTTTGTAGAGGTGTGTGTTCCAAGGAAAGCTAATCCACAAAGCCCACATGTACTAACTCACCTGCCACCTGTTTGTCTATCTATCTTTCTATTTATCTGTCTGCTTGTCTGTCTATCTAACCATCTATGAATTAACTGTATAAATTTATTCATCTATCATCTATCTATAATCTGTCATCTGTCTACCTATCATGTGTCTATGTATCATCTGTCTACCTAGTCTACCTATCATTTCTCTACCTATCATTTGTCTACATATCATTTATCATTGATTATCTATTATCTATCTGTCTGTCTCTCTGTTTGAAGGTATTCATTCAAAAGCCTAAGCCCTATCTTAAAAATCAATAACATAAAATTAAAAGAGTCATCTACCTAAGAATATATTAGGCTTGAGCTGCCCCTGCCTCTCATTCAATTATATAATATTTATTGTAAAATGTATCTGACTTTGCTTTCCTACTATACATGAGAAAACTGTTGTCTTAGTTAGGGTTTCTATTGCTGTGATGAAACACCATGACCAAAAAGCAATTTGGGGAGGAAAGGATTTATTTGGCTTACACTTCCACATTGCTGTTCATCACTGAAGGAAGTCAAGAACAAGGACTCAAACAGGGCAGGATCCTGGAGTTTGGAGCTGATGCATGGGTCCTGGAGGGGTCCTGATTATTGGCTTGCTTTACATGGCTTGTTCAGTCTGCTTTCTTATAAAACCCAGGACCACAAGCCCAAAGATAGCACCACCTACCATGAGCTGGGCCCTTCCTCATTGATCACTAATTGAGAAAATGCCTTCCTTATAGATGGATCTCATGAAGGCATTTCTTCAACTGAGTCTCCTTCCTCTTTGATGACTCTAGCTTGAGTCAAGTTGACAAGCAAAACCAAACAGTAGAACTGTCTTCCTGGCCTACTTCATATGTTGAAGTGATGTTTAAATAAATGCCAGGCACAAGACTGTTTTGTAAATATAAGATGGAGGGTCTTTCCATGAATAAGCAGAAAACTGTCAGTCTCTTTGTGGGTGGCTGGTCTGGTCCATAAATTTCCCACTCCACATACATTTTTTTTTTTCTGTATTTCTCTTTCTCATTGATAACATAGAGGAAAAGCAGAACTCCTTTCTGGAAGGTGCCCCTGACTCAGCACCATGCTGTATATTTATATCCATTCATTCATTTACTCACTTATTGTACATCTAATGTAAACTTAGTTTGTAAGGGACTAGGATTTGGAAATTAAAATAACATTTTAAACAAAGGACCTGGTCTGGTATGAGAATACCCGTGTTAATATCCTATTTTAAAATAGGTTAATATGTAGGCCTTGCTTTGTAAAAGTCAGCAAGACTTCCTGAAGGCCACCATCCAAAGAATTTCCAGGGAAAACTGAATTATCCAGATAATGGAGAAGGTATCTAACCATGGGAAGACAGAATTTCTCCTGCTTCTTTAGAAAAAGAAGCCTAGCCTGGGCAGCATATATCTTCATAAGCTTCCTGGATGTGAGATGTTGTGTCCTATGTTCAGAAGGACCAACCCTTTCTCCAGAGCACTAGGGCAGGAGGTATTAAATACTAGGAAGTAGTATTAAGTGTTATTATAAGTGTTAGTGTTGAGCTTTGCTTCAGCCTTTGTTGTTAATAACCCCTTTAATCATGTCTGGAAATGATTCATCAAACCTGTCGAGAGCAGGGAACAAAATAGGCTATCCTCTGATGTCTAACTACCAGGAGTACAGAATTGTCACTAAGCAGGCCCTTTAGCAGAAATTGGCCACACTACTGTCATGGAAGTCCATCTGTTATGAATACTTTAGTCATGTTGAGGATATCTCAACAGCTATAAAGAATCAATACAACTACCACTAAAAACATGCTCTAGTAATAATTACTCCAGGCAGCTTCTACCAGCCCAGAAAAAGGCAACACCCTAAGCAACATGAACCTGGGTGTACTCTAGAGGACCCTGTAGCTCTGTACACTCAAGCCAAAGGGGAACTCTCATTCTGATGTCCCAGCAGAAGGCCTGGGACTGGTATAGATCATGATCTTTCATTTTTATGAATGGTTGTGTAAATACTGTGCACAGGCCATTGCCATGACTTCTTTATGATTATATATGTAAGATAGCTTACTCACTTTTCAAATCTGTCAAATCACTCCCTCCTTTATTGCCTCTTGTATTTTACAGTTGGACTCAATAAAAGTTTTCTTCTGAATGAGTGTTTCTCGCTTATTTCTGAACTTGTCTGTGAGAAGAATGGGCCGAGCTGATGACACAGAAGGAAACCAGTGGAAGCTTTAGCAGATTAATGGCAATGGTGAAAGCAACGGCCACTTGCTGCCTGGAAACTTAAGGAAAACTTGCAGTGATAGAGGCAGCAGAGGCAAGACACCAGCTAAAGAGTTCCAGAGGGTGGCTGGGAACAAAACCAATGGGACTTAGAAGTAGCAGAGACAATGAGGGAATGGTAGAAGTGTAGACAATTTGGGAAATGAAAACTATGGACCCTTGTCACCAGAGGAGTTCTAGGTAGATGCTAAGTCAGACCTGCCAAGGCTCTGATGCTCTAGGCACAAGAACTACAATCCCAGCAACTGTTCAGAACTGAAAGAGAGATGAATGTAGTGGTGCATGCCTTTAATCTCAGCCCTTGGGATACAGAAGTAGAGCTCTGAGTTGGAGGCCAGCCTGCTCTACACAGTGAGTTCCAGGACAGCCAGAACTATATAGTGAGACCCTGTCTTAAAGCAAGAACAAAACAAAAAACCAGAAAGGCAGGCTTGAATCCCAGACTTAAGAGCTATATGACACTAGATGTCAAGGGTCAAGGGTCCCAACACACTTGCACCAAAAGCCAGGATTGTAGCTACTTCCAATACTTAAGGCCTCCTACCCAGGAGCTGCAATGCTGGCAGCCACTGACTGCTGCTGCAATTCCCTGATACTGAAAGCTGAATTCAAAGAACTACTGAATACTGGGGCCACTGGTGGTTAAATCTCAGAGCAGTAAGCCTCCAACCCCATTATCTAAAGCCACACATCTCTGGCCTCTGCAGACTGGAGCAACATGTCCTTAGCTTCTAGAACTTGAACAAGGAAGATTGAATAAGCCAGCCCTAACCTAGGCTTTTGATACTTAAGGGCCCAGAAAGGTTTATACTAAGCACTTCTTTTTGCCCACATATGGAGTTCATGTAAAGCAAAGAGATCCCTGCTAGATGAACCATAACAAAAGAAGCATTTGGTTGAGGTGGCATTACTAAATTATTTAGCCAGTGAAGGACCAGGATTCTTTACATTCTTAATCAGGCTCTCCTAAGTCCCTGACTATGTTAATGACTATGATTCTAAACTTTTAAGCAGAGACTCCAAAACAGACTGTTTAGACTTAGAGAAACTTCACTGACTTCTATCTAGTTCTAAACTTTGAGTCCTAATTTGTCTGATGTTCTAGAAACACATGTGGACTTTTAAGGAGTTGAGAATCATCCTCTGAGAAACCAGAGTTCTCATGAAAGTTCACTTGGGTTGCCATAACAAAACATCTGAGGCTGAGTGGCTTAAACAGAAGAGATGTGTTGTTTCAGCATGAGGCATCAGCAGTTTTTGATCATAGTGAAGGACATGAAAAAGAGTCATTGCCTTTCTCTAGCTTAGTGTAGATAGTGAGCACTTCCTCGTGGTCCCTGGCTTACCAGTCTCCATCTTCCCAAGGTGCTCTCTGTCAGTCTAAGCCTGAACTTCCTTTGGATAAGGATGCCATCATGCCACATTTCGTTCTGCTATGAGTCCACCATGATTAACTGCTCTATTTCCCATTGCATTCATATTTTGAGTTATTGGGAGCTGAGAACTCAACCAATGAATTTGGGGGAGGGGGCTTGCATAACCCTTCATACTCACTCTTTCCTGCTGAGATAACCAGTACAGGTTGAGGCTTTGTGGAAAACCTGGGCTGAGAAAAAAGGAAAGGAAGGGACATACTGTAGTGTCGATAACAGCTTGTTTCGTACAAGGAGATAATCACAGCTTACTGTTTGTAGCAAGAGGAGTCAGGCTGCAATCCTAGGTTGCTGGTGCTTCCATAAATGTATGAGTGCCACCCTCAAGCATAGCCCAGCTATGTTAACCACCGATCAGCCTCTATGAGGATGCAAGCAGGAGAACTTGACTGACAGCCACTGTGCATAATTGACCAAGCAGGAATCTGGCTGTAGGCCTGCTCTTCCCATTTACAAAGGATCTTCCTGGGGTGGGGGTGGGGTTCAGGATCTGCCTGCCAGGCCCAACTCCAAGCCACCTGTGTATCTTGAATCATTCATAAGCAGATGTCCTTGTCTCAACTTGCAAAGCAAGACTGTCTTAAGCAAGGAGGAAGTCTCTGCAGAGATGTGGCATGGTGCCTCCAGCAAAGCTGCATCTGAGTGTGACAATGGTTGGGTGCTAGCTTTGGGGCAGAGAGAATTAATGTGCTTCAGCTGGAGTGGCACATGAGTTATCTGTTACAAGGACAGTGCCCATATTGCCCATCAGCTCTGTCTCTCACAGAGGGCCTCACCCCCCAGCAGAGTATAACTGTTGCCTTTGGAACACATTCTCACATTCTCCTTTGTAGACAGAAACACACTGGGCTTAATTTTAGACACCACTAACTTGGGTTTATTTTGAATTGCAGAAGTTTCCATTTCGGTCTCTTGAAATGCACATCCTGCAGGTTTTATGTGTATGTTTGTGGGAGAAAAACCCATCAACTATCTTGAATAACTCTGAATATGAGTTATTTCAGAATATTGTCAATAGATGGATAATTTTGTGCCAAGTAGAATAATTTTGCGTTAAAGTAGAATCTTAACCAAAAGATCCTACAGATGACTCTCAGAGCTCATTTGATTTTCAGCATTATCTTATCTTTGTGACTTTTAAATTGTGGATTTTTTTTTGTCTCCTATATTTCCAAACTTTAACTTTTAAAGTTCTGGTTTTTTATTTTGTTTTGTTTTTTTGCCCTTTTGCTTTTTGTTTTTTGTTTTTTTTTTTCCAAGACAGGGTTTCTCTGTGTAGTTTTGGTGCCTGTCCTACATCTTGCTCTGTAGACCAGCCTGGCCTCGAACTCAGAGATCCACTTGGCTCTGCCTCCCGAGTGCTAGGATTAAAGACATGTGCCACCACCACCGGGCTAAAGCTCTGTTTTTAATTATTGTACGTGATATTGTCTGCTTAAGCTACAATTTCATTGCAGTTCTGTAAAGTAGCTTAAGCTCTTGTACATTAGAAAGTCCAGGGCTGTGGTGTGAATGTGGTGTGAATGTGTCTCTCAGGAGTTGCTGTGTTGAGGGCTTGGTCCCAGTAAAGCACTGCTGAGATGAAGAAGGATCTTCCTGTGGTGGGATGGGGGAAGCTGGTTAAATCAGGGGAAGTGCTGCCTTCAGATGTGACTAAGGTCATTCTGGAAAACTGAGTTACATTTTAACCAGGGGAATTTCAAGAAAGAATGATCCAGCCACATCAACGGCTCTCTGCATTTCTCTCCCACTTTTTGTCTCATATGACACATCCAAGGGGACCCTCTCCAGAGCCAGTTGGTACAAGTGCCATTGCATTCACTTTAACTTTGAAAACATGGGCTGAATCTCCTCTCTGTATAAAATACCCACTCTCAGTAACATTATAGCAACATGATATATGCTAATATATTAAGTTTCATAGAGATGACTTAACTCACCAAGGGGCATTTATCAGATAGCTCATTATGGTC
This sequence comes from Peromyscus maniculatus bairdii, assembly GCF_049852395.1. Classification (NCBI taxonomy): domain Eukaryota; kingdom Metazoa; phylum Chordata; class Mammalia; order Rodentia; family Cricetidae; genus Peromyscus; species Peromyscus maniculatus. Next base: position 36,950,103 of record NC_134861.1, read on the forward strand.
TTTAGTTTCAAAGCTATACTCATCCTGTTATCCAGTTTCCTTGGGACCTCTCAGGCAGACTTGGGCTGCATTAGGTACTCTGTAAAAGACTCTCCCAAATGACCCTGCTAAGTCACAACACACAGTTGAGTGAATCTCTCAGATGAGAAAATCTTTAGGGATGTCAAGAAGGTTAAAGCAGACTCCAAAGCACCACTGGACCAAATCAGAGACTTAGGGATGCAGATTTTCTGCTCACACATTACAATAATATGACAATTAGCCACTAAAGCAATACAGAGACACAGCAGAAACATCATTAGAGTCTGAATCAGATGACTGGATTTCTCTCCAGCTTGGCCTTTGCTGGGTGCTTTTTTTTTCTTACCCCCCCCATAGGAAAGTTACTTATTAGTCCCACAGAAATCAATAAGTGAATTGCAGCCACATGCCTTGAACAGAGGGTCCTTTCTCGCTTGTCTGCTTTTCCCTTTTTCTTGTTGGCTGCTTTCCCTTTACTGAAAATAAGAGTTTTTTCTCACACACTATATCATAATTGTGCTTTCACCTCCCTCAACTCCTCATCTCCCCTCCAGTCTTGATCTATCCCATTTCTGTCTCTCATTTAAAAAAGGCTTCTAAGAGATAATAATAATAATAATAATAATAATAATAATAATAATAATAATAATACAAAATATCATAAGAGAAAGTAAAAACTAATGCATCAGAATGGGACAAAACAAACAGAAGGAAGAGCCCTCAGAGGCCAAAATTCAGAGACTCACTTGTTTGCAAACTCAGGATTCTGTAAAAACACTCAACTGGAAGTCATGATATACATATTCAGAGGCCCCAGTGCAGACCTACGCATGCCCTGTGCATGCTGCTTCAGTCTCTGAGAGTTCACCTGAGCTTTGGTCACGTTGATTCAGAGGGCTTTGTTTATCTGGTGTCCTCTATCCCCTCTGGCGTTTACTCTTTTTCTGCCTCCTCTTTCCCAGGGTTCCCTGAGCCCTGAAAGAAGTGTCTCTCTATTTATTCCCATCTGCTGCAGGAAGAAGCTTCTGTGACAATGGCTATCACTGGATGCTTTTAATCAAGATAACTTCTCTCTCTGGGTTTCAAGTCTCACTTTGTAAAAATGAAGACAAAATCATTTCATTGTGAAGACAACAGGAAAGCACATTTCTGAGCATTCCTTACAACCTACAATCCAATTTAAAACACTAGCTGTTATTCCTGAAGAAATTCAGGCTTAGAGCAAACTTTGTCTTATTCAATCACAGTTCTTCCCAATATGTTCCGTTATTTCAATGAACTTTTCATAAAATGGTGAAAAATGGCTACATTCATATGAAGTAATAATATCACTTAAGAACGGTTTCCTCCTGGGCTCCAGAGGTCTTAACTTGTGATGGTGCCACTGGTTTTGTGCTTGTTATTCTCCCTCAGTGTTCTAGCAAACACCGAATCACAATCAGTCAGTCTACTTGCACCTTCCACAAAGTCTAACTACCCATCGAAATAAGTAAAACCAAGTCAACAGATATGTTTCTTAACTGCTGCCAACTACAATTTGTTACCTATGTTCTTACTTAACCTTAAAATGTGAGGGCAGGGTTCTCCTAATTCCTAGCTGTCCTTGAGAAAGTTGAGCTTTGAGGAGCATTGTGTTCTAGGCTACAATCGGGATGTTGGCTATGTAGGATTCAAAATTCCTCACCTGTCCACATCTGGAGATATAAAGTTTCATGGCATGACTCTAAATGTCCGGGAGTAAAATCTTGCCTAATTTTCTGAGCCCACCTTCTTATACTCCTCTAAATTTACCCTTCTTGTGTCAAGTTTTTAAATTTACAGTTGAAGTTTTGCTTGCACATAAACATCTTAATTATTATTCAGATCTGAAATTTAAGTCTTATGTCCCCCAGTTCTCTGGGTTCCACCACACTTCCTGCTACCCTGGAATCCTCTCAGATGAAATCCTGTGCCAAATCCCACAAGGCCCTTGAGCAGGAACCTGCTTTCCTGTAGAGAAGAGACTCCTAAGGCCAGGTCTTTTTGAAGTTCTTGTGGCTTTGCTTATCTTCCAGATACTATGTCTTCTCTTCTGTTCCCCCGAGGAAGAATTTTCACATCCACCAATAATCCTGTAGTGTCATCATGAAAAACAGGGCACATTTTCATTCCATTTCTAGGCCCCATTTTACTGTGTTTGGTTTTAATAAAACTCTGAAAGTATTTTTCTCATTCTCCATTTTCATTTGAGATAAGTGAAGTACATTTATATAGCTTTGTTATCTATTTGCCTGGGAAGAGACAGGTTGGTGGATTCAGGTTTGGGACACTAATAATAAATACTCATATATAGACTACATTATTCAGGGTAATCTAGAGGAAGAGACCTAGAGCAAGAATATATACAAATGGACATTTGTTAAATTGAGTTACAGAATATAGTTTGAGTAATCTAACAATGGCCATTTTCACACTGGAGAAGCCTAGAACCTGGCAGCTGCTTTGTTCACTGTGGGAGTCCGGCTCCCACCTTTTGAAGGCTGCTTAGGAGGAGGAGAGAGGAATTAAGAAATGATAGATAGAAAAAGAGACCTAGCCGATGAGAAGAAAGACAGAAACACAAGATAACTTCGGGAGGGCCTGGGTCAATACACACCAGCCTCATCCTTTATTCAAAAGGGCTTTTTATAACAAGCCAAGGGAAGAGGCAAAATACCTCTTGTAAGATCAAAGCACACCATACAGCCAAGTGTAGACCCTTCCAAACACCTGGTAAACACACAGTGGTCAAATCATCTCACTATGCAGCCCTGCTGGGTAAAGCAAGCTCAAATTCTCCGACCCTGAATAATTTCTCACTAAGAAGCCTCTATGGGTTCCCACAGTTCACTAGGCTCGATGGCTCAGCAGTCCAATCTGGTGCTGAAGATCATGAGGATTCCAGGAAAGCCTATAGTTTTCAGTCCTCATTAGAAGTTCAAACTAGCCAGGTTCTGATATCAGTGAGAGAACGAGGCGGCAAATATATAAATGTACTTCACTTGTGAGAGTGAAGGTAAGCAGGCAAAAACAAGTTTTCCTCCTTCTGGCTCCTTTCATCTGGGCTGCCATGGAAAGGTGCCATCCAAAGTGAGGGTGCCCTCCCACTTCAAGTAGTCCTATCAAGAAATCCCTCACAAGAGCTCCCAAGCCTTGCATTTTAGATTATTCCAAATACAGTCAGTTACCCAATGATTATCAGTCATAAAGATTTTTTCTCATTTGAAGATGTATTTTCACTTCTCTGAAACTAACATCTAGAATTAGGATTCCTTAATTAGTTGTAAGTATTTAACTGAATAAGGAAACACTATTTTTTTCCCAAAGTAGTTTCACTATTTTATTAAAACCACCAATGAGGAGAACTAAAGTCATTCATTGTTTCAGTGCTTGGTATTAATGATTTATTTTATATACTAAAATTTATTTCACAGACTAGAATTACAGAGATTCAGCTTCTATTTTACATTCTATAATTTTGATAGCTGTGATATATATGATAAATTTTTAGTTATTTTTTTAGTATGATATGAGGTGGGGAAGACTTCGTTGCCCCTAAATATTTATTTAACAGACTATTATTTTCCCGTGAATTGTCTTATTTTTGTTGATAATTGACCATGTAGCTAACCTCTAAATGCAAAACTTAGCAAAATCTGGCCTGCTGCCTTTTTACATGATCTGTGATTAAAGAATATTTTTGTGTGTTCTTATTTATTGAGAGCTGCTGGTAGCAAAAGAGCATGGGAGTATACAGCAGGTGACAACTAGTGCCCAGAAGGTCAATCTATCTGAACCAAGGGTTCTGTTGGAGGAAACATCATGCAAGGCCTTATGGAATTACTGCCTTTTAAGTGAATTGGCTGTTTCTTGTTGTAAACTTCTTGTGCAATAACAGCTATGAGTCTCCCCATTTACCATGCATATCCATGTTATGTGTACATGTACTCTCATTAACTACATCTCAATCTTATGGGCAGACATAATTGTGGATGGTCTAGAAGATGGTTTTTTATTTAACTGTACAATTTTTATGAATAGAAACATGCTAAAATATGCTTCATACTAGGTCTGTTGTTCCATGTGCACTGTAGACACTTGGAGGTCTTCTTTTCCATCCTTAGTCACTCACAAGACAAAACTGGGTAGACAAAGTGTCTTCAAAGAACTTTCACAGAGAAGAACTGTAGTTGCCTGGTCTTGTTGGATCAAAACCCTCAGAAGAATTACAGCAAACTAGAAATGACAGTGAAGGTGTCTGGCCTCGTATATCTTAGTCCTTCAAGAGATCAATAGCACCTATGTTGCCCTAAGCTTCCTCCACTGGTACTTCTCCACTCTGATTCAAAAAACAATTAATACTTTGTGTTTATTTCTACACCAGTTTTTATTGCAAGATTTTAGGCTAAGTAGACTAATTATGTATAGGTTCTGAGATTCAGATGATTAACAGAAAAAGGCTGTTAACTGACTAATTATGTCTGGATATTATTAACCAGATAAAATAGCACAGGTATTCTTTGGCTTTTCCTTAAAGCTCTCATTGGTTTAATTACTTCCCTTGTAACCCTTGGAGCTATCCCTTTAAGAGATAGCCAGGACTTTTTACGACCTACAGCTGTTGTCAATCACCAATTAAGCTGACCAAGTCTTTGTCTAGTTTGATTCTTATCAGAATACTTGTCCTTGAGAGTTTACTTTGTAGTTTTTAACTAACAAGTTATAAATGAATGGACCTATATATGCCTGGGGGGAGAAAGATAAAAGAGAAACTAAGTTTAGAACAATGAGAAAACAGCAGAAGAAGGGACAGAGAAGAGCTAAGTATGAGAACAGAAAAGAAGCTGTGTAGATAGAATTGACTTAGAAGAATGAAGTGAATGGATTAACGATCTTAGTGTGCTTAGATTCATTTGATATCCCTCAGATTAGTATCCTAGCCACTTGTAGCATCTATTCTAGACCCTGGTACAAATCTGCTCAGGGTAGGCACCTGTGGAGAATTTGTTACTCAATCAAAAAAATCATGACATAGGAAAATTGCATGAAATTCAAATTTTAGTTTACATTAAGTTTCATTGTAAAGTAGCCACCCAGATGTTGAGGTGATCAGTTGCATTGGAGAACCTTAAAGTTATTGACTCCTCTTGCTACATCTTTCACCATGTGTCTATCTTAGCCATTTCAGCTTCACAATTAGTCTTGGAATCAGAGATGGTGAACTCCTTCAGCTATGTTCTTTTCTAATACTGCTTACATTGTTTATGTTAGTCTTCTCTGTAACTTTTAAATTATTTTCTTATAAAAATTTAATTGTAAAGATTTTAATTAGCATTATGTTGAATTTGTAGATTGATTTTGATAAAATTGATCAATACTGAATTGTTGAACTCATAACTATGGCATGTTTCTCTATTTTTTTTACATCTAGTTCCCTCTATTTGTATACTTCTCAGCATATAACACTGGCACACATTATGTCAATTTCTTACCTAACAGCATCTTAAATTTTGACCTGCTGTAACACTGTTTATAAATCTCAACTTCTTTTTTGTCACTAGTGTTAAGATACGTAATTGATTCTTTCTTACTTTTATCTAGGAGCTGATGAAGTTGTTAAAAGTATTTATTCCTTCCAGTAGTTCTTTTAGACTCTTTGAGAAATTTTCTATAGTAATCATGTTGTCTACAAAGAAAGATATGTGCATTCATTTCTTTGTGGTTGGTGTGTCTTTTCTTCATTGATTGTATTGTTAGGAATGTCAACAGAATATAAGATAGAACCTGAGAGAGCAGGCATTTGGCTTTGCTTAATTTTAGGAGGAAAGAATTCAGTTTTTATAAAAAAGCATTGTATCATGTCATCATTCAGAATGGTAACATTCATTTTAATTTCTGGTATCATAGAAGGTTATAATGTAAAGGAATATTGAAATTTGTGACATATTTATGATGTTGTCATATTTTTATGATTTCAGTATATTCACATGGTGAATTATGCTGCATGTCAAGGGCTGAATCAAATTTACATTGCTGTTATAAGATGAACCTGGTTATAACACATTCTTTCTATATACTGCTGGATTGGATTTGATGACATTGTATTAGGGATTTTTGAATCCATGATTTCAATTTCAGACATATTAATATGAATTAGAGTTTTCCAAAGATATATATATATATATATATATATATATATATATATATATATATATATATATATATATGTGTGTGTGTGTATTATCTGTGGACTATATTCCATAGACAATATTTGAAGAATAAGCTCACAGACTGATGGAGACTCAGAAGTCTCACAATATGCTCTCCGAAAACTAAAGAATTAAGAAGTCGTGAAGTGGTGCAGTGTAGCCTGAGCTCTGACATACAGAGGAAAGAAAAAAAGGTATTTAGTCTGAATCCAGTGCCCGAAGACCCAAGAACAAGGAAACCCATGTCTGAGAGCAGAGAAGAAGAACATCCTGGCTCAGGAAGGGGGAGGGATTTTGCCTTGTACTGATTTTCTTCTTTTCTTTTTTAGTCCCGAGTCAAGTGGGGGATGACTGTTCACATTGGTGAGCAGAATCTGCACCCAGCACATTGACTGAAGTACCAGTCCCCCTATACACACCATTATAAACACAGATAGGAATAGCACTTCACCTGGTAACTGAACATTTCTTAGTTAGCAAAATGGACATATAAATTAACCACCACATGGCTTGTGACTTCATATAACTCTCTATAGTAATCGTTAAAAGAAGGCCTAGACCAGAAAGCTGGCTCAGTGGGTAAAAGGCACCTACAAACAAGCTGAGGTTGGATTCTTAAAACCTCACGTGGTGGAAGGACAGGATCGATTCCCACAAGTTGTCCTCTGACCTCCACAGGTGGACTATGGCACATAACCTCAAATAAGTAAATAAAAAAATTTTCAAGTAAAAATATATTTTCAAAAATGTAGAAAACTACCTCTTGGTAAGCAAATTTTGACCACAGAAAATCACCACTGGACACAATGCAGAGGTCAACAAATTGTGGGGAGCCAAGCCCCATGGATACATCTACATCATAGCTCCTGCATCTATGGCTCAAGGAGCAGAAAAATTGTAAGGGCCAGAATACCAGGAAGTCTGCTGTGAAAAAGTCTCATAGAAATGAATGCATAAACAAGACTGGGGCAAGCGCAATACCTATAGCATATTAATGTGAATGGGGGAAATTTTTGTGGGGTCCTATACATAGACAGAAATTCACAGGCAACTAGTGACTGCTGGGAGAAGGATAATTAGTCTTTCTCAGGGGTGAGTCCCATTATTGATTGTCCAATGCCCTAAACCATATATACAGCACCAATAAATATGGATGCATCTGACTCTATTTATAGATATTTGCACATACATAAATGTGTATCCAACAATAATAAAGAAAAAGAAAATGTGAGAGTTGTGTAACATGGGAGGGATCTGGAGAAGGGTAACTAGGAGAAACTAGGGGGAGGAAAAGGAAAGAAAAAGTGGTATAATTCTATTTCAGTTAAAAACATATTAAAACTTTTTATTAATGAGTGTTAAAGAATCTTGGTTGATTATTTTTTAAAAAAATGCAAAGTTGGAGGCCTATAAAGTGGGAGTGGGTCTGAAAGGAGTTGGGAGGAAGAGTGGGGGTGGGGATGTGACCAAAATACATTGTATAAAACACCCAGAGAATTAATAAAAATATTATAATAAAATCTTCATCTCATTTCAGTTATGAGGTCATGTTGGCCTTATTAATCAAGTTGGGATATTTTTAGTCTTCTACATCCTTGGAGAATTGACATAGAATGGATATTTATTTCTAAGATGTCTGGTTCTTTTGCAAGAGAAACCATCTGGCAAATTAGAATGAAAAAGGAAAAAGAGAAAGAAGAAGAAAGAAAGGGAGGTAGGGAAGGAGAGAGGGAAGGAAGGAGAGAAGGAAAGAAGGAAGGGCAGAAGAGGACAAGCTACCTGCTACAGAACTCAAATAAAAAATAACCCTAGAGCTGAATTTTTTCCCCTTGATTTCCCTGCATTATGTTTGTATTCAACCCTAAGATTGTTGTCCTGAGAGGACCATACACTTGACTAACTTGGTCCTGGGAAACAATATACTTGCTTCTCTTTCTTGATAGGACAAGTTTGGAAGAAGAAAGTTTTCTTGATGGAAAGTAGGGCACAGTTCCCAGAGGAAGGGTGCGTGCGTGATGAACAGAGCAAACAACAGTTCCCATAATTGACCAGCTTTGTTTTCTGTTAAGTCTGCATAACCAGAGGCCAGTGTGTAGAAAATGCAGGAAGGCAGCTGAGGTTAAAACTTTAAGTGAAGGAAGAAGTGGATAGCATGCAGAATGCTCTAAGGATTGGTCTCTTTAAAAAGTCGTTAGCCCATCATCCCTGGCAGCAATGATGGAGAAGATGGATTGTGGCCTTCAGACATCTAATGGGTTGAATCAGAGAGAAGGCATATTCTGCTGTATGTCTGATCACATTTCAAACCACAATTTCTGTGAGTTTGTCATTAAAAGACATTTGAAGTCAATTGGAAAAGTACCTGATGAAGGAATTTATAAACAATCACATTTTGCACAATTTCAAAGACAGGATAACTTTAGAGCATGTAGAAAGAAAATAGAGTTAGGAATGAGTTTAGATCTTGGTCTAGGACTGGTATAAAGTATGAAAAATGGAACCTGAGGGAAGCTGCCTTATTGATGAGGCCACCCAAAATTGCCCAGCACTTGCTACAATGTCTGACACTGTAGAGAATAAAAATAAGTGTAATCATTGTAAATAAAATCTAGTGTGACTGATTAAACATATGCTTGAAGTAAAGTAGAAACTTTGTATGGTAGCCTAATTGTGAGTAGGAAAAAAAAACCTGTTCCTAAATCTGAGGGGTTGTAGAATATCACCCTCATGAATCAATTTAAATGCCCCCACCCCTGCCGTGGGAAGAAGAAAGAACACAAAGGCACAGAGATGATCAGGGAATATTTTAACTCTCTCTGGTGTCAAATGATGCTTTAATGGGTTGTAACAACACAATTTGCTTCTGATGCAACTTTTCCATTTGAAATAAGTACCAAGACATTTTAAAATAAGAGTTATGATTTTATTCTGCTTTAAAGTCTACTCATAGCTGAGATATGTGCATAGTTATTTTTAGTTCTCTTTTTCTCCTCTAGGTTATGGAGTTCTCGTTTGTTTCTTTATTGTCATCTTTCTGGAGACTAAGTGAAAGGAATAATATATATGGAGATATGGTCCCTAAATCGGCACTGTCCTTTCTACTGGGAAACTATTCCTTTGTGTGCTGAAAAAGCGGTGGTGGCGCACGCCTTTAATCCCAGCACTCGGGAGGCAGAGCCAGGTGGATCTCTGTGAGTTTGAGGCCAGCCTGGGCTACCAAGTGAGTCCCAGGAAAGGTGCAAAGCTACACAGAGAAACCCTGTCTCGAAAAAACAAAAACAAAACAAAACAAAAAAAAAAAGTATTTTCAATCCTAATATATTCAAGCAAAGACTCAGTCTGGTTACAACTTTCTTCACTTCATTTCTCTCCTAATGTCCATATATATACCAATTTTCATGTAAACAATTTGATAAAGAGCCTAATTATATGTCACTGTCTGAATTCAATGACTTTAGATATTTTCATAAACTAGATTTTTCTGTAAGTTTTACTAAGTGTATTTATAGTTCCAATGGAAAACGTCTTGCTTTGGAAGACAAATACTGAACTCATGAACAGATATTGGGATCCACTTGGTCAATGACTAGCTGAGTGACCTAGAAAGAAACCCTTAACTTCCTACATAACTCAGTTGCTTCTTTAGCAATATGTTAACATGCATTAAAAGCTTTAACAATGCCTTTAATGCCAACATTCTGGAGGAAGAGACAGGCAGAGCTCTGCTTTCCTGCCAGCCAGAGCCATGAAGTAAGACCCATTTCAATAAAATAACAATAACAAACCAAATAAAGAAAGTCCAAAAACAAATAAACAAAAATTCAAATGTTAAGGTCTAGAAAGACAGATCAGTGAACTGAGTTTGATTCCCAGCACCCATGTATGGTAGCTCATAGCGCCTGTAGCTCCAGCTGAAGTTGATCTGACACCCTCCCTAGTCCTGTTTGGGTACTGGCACACAGGTAACACACACACACACACACACACACACACACACACACACACACACGCACACCACATGTACACAAATAAAAAATATAAAAACTTACTAGCATACTCAAGGTACCTCTTAGTGTTCAGTGAGACAATAGTCACAATTGAATAGAAAGCTCAGCAACACAGGCTTAACTCAGGATTTATTGAATTCTATATATTGATTATAGATTTTGTGGAATTAAAAAATCTTGTGAGTGGTCTAGATAGAATCCATAGAGAAGTAACAGGACCATGTTAAATATCTTACTACATTACCTTCTGAGATAACGTGGTGGTGTTAAACTCATTTAACTTTTTGCCTAATATTTTTCTCTCTGTAACTTACCTGATCTTTCTACATGAATCTTACAGTTTTTTTTATTTTATTATATAGCTTTTGCTCTATAATTATCTTCTTATTGGTTCTAATGTGTTAAAATTTAAATTTACTAGGAATTTAGTGGTCTATTAACAATACAATCCCAATCAAGTTTTATTTTAAATTCATGATATTTCCTTAAATTATCCACAACTTGTTGTATCGCTTTTCATCTTATAAATCAGGCTGCATTAAATGGTTGTTAAAGCTTCACTGCTTATCTTCTGCAGCAACCACACACTTCTAGAAAAGTATCTTTTAAATTTTAGCTCATTAATTTCTTTATTTATAATCTTAGCATGTGCATATGAAAATCAGAAGTCAATATTACATGTCTTTCTCTATGTCTTCCCTAATTTATTTATTTATTTGTTTAGTTAGCTTTTCCCCCCATTTATTTGTTTGTTCACTATTATTTTTTAAATGACAGACTGAGGATATGAACTTAGGGCCCCATTGTTGTATAGCAAGCATTGTAACCACAGGGCTATCTGCTCAGCCCCATTTCATCTGTTTAGTTTAAAAATTTCCTAATTTCTGCCACCCTTGCCAAGGAAGCAGAGCCATACCTATCAAAACTCCTGAAGAATTTCCTTCTAGGCAACATAAAACCACCTAATAACCAAGGGCAACAGAAACCAAGGAAGAAAACATGTACCCAACAAAGATAGGACAGCTATCAGGACCCAGATTTACAATCTTCCCAAACCCAGATACCCAGATACCAGGGTAAAAGCACAGTCAATAACAGCATGAAGAAGATGTTTCAACTAGAACTCAGCAACACTACCACAATCGGCCTTGATTGTCCTAGCTCTGCTGAAGCACAAGAAGAAAGACTTCACTAGCCTGTATAAATAATATGATAGAGGTCTCGAAAGAAGAAATGAATAATTTTCTTAAAGAAATCTATGAAAACATAAACAAACAGTGGAAGGGAATGAAATACAAAACATTTCAAGTCCTGAAAGCATCAAGAGAATCAATAACACTTGCACACACAGAAAGTAAGGGAATTCTGGAAATGAAAAGTTGAGGAGCTCAAACAGGAACCTCAGAGGCAAGCCTCACTGATCAAATACAAAACATGGAAGAGAGATTCTCAAGAACTGAAGAGACAATAGAAGAAATGAATACCTTGGTCTATGTTAACTCTAAAATATTAACTCTAGAAGAAAAAATGCTAACTCTAAAAAAGTAATGGCACAAAACATTCAGAAAATCTGGGCACTATGGAAAGACCAAATCTAAGAATAACAGAAACAGAGGAAGGAGTAGAAACACTGGTCAGAAACAAAGAAAATATTTTCAATGAAATCATAGAAGACAATTTCACTAACCTAAATCAAAGTACAAGAAACATATATAGCGCCAAATAGTATAGGCCAGAAAAGGAAGTTCTTTGGCACATAATAATCAAAATACTAATCAAACAGAACAAAGAAAGAATGTTAAAAGCTTCAAGGGAAAGAGATCAAGTAACATATAAAGGCAGACCTATTAGAATTATACCTCACTTCTAACTGGAAACTCCAAGAGGCAGATGGGCCTTGAACAATGTACTGGAGACTCTGAGAGACCTCAGATGCCAGCCCAGACTACTATACACAGCAAAACTTTCAAACACCATAGATGGAAAAAACAAGTCATTCCACAATAAAACCAAATTTAAGCAATATCTATCTACATATCCAGCTCTTCTATTAGAAGGCAAACTCCAATGAAGTAGGTAACCACACACAAGAAAACCCAACACATAAATAATCCCAGACCAACAAATTCCAAAGAAGGATAACACACACACACACACACACACACACACACACACACACACACACCACCACCACCACAACAACAACAACAAACAAAAACCACCACTACCAATAACAATAACAAGAACACAAACAACAAAATAACAGGAATCAACAATAATTAGTTATTGATATATCTCAATTTTCCAATGAAAAGACACAAACTAATGTAACTGATAGGAAAAGAGGATCCACCTTTCTGCTGTATCCTAAAAACACACCTTAACATCAAGGATAGGAATCACCTCGGGGTAAAGGTTGAGAAAAGATATTCCAAACAAATAGGTAGGTGTAAGGAGCAATATGATGCAGCCACTTTAATTTTTGACAAAATAGACTTTAAATTAAAATCAATCAGAAGATATAAAGAAGAATACTGCGTATTCACCCAAGAGAAAATCTGCCAAGAAGACATTTCAGTTTTTAACAACAGTACCCCAAACACAAGGGCAACCAAATTAGTAAAAGACACATTACTACAGCTTAAATCACACACTGATCCTGATACACTGATGATGAGAGACTACAATTCTCCACTCTCACAAATAGACTGGTCACCCAGATAGAAACTAAACAGAAATGTTGGAACTACCTGACATTATTAACCAAATGGGACCTAACAGATATTTACAGAACATTTCACCTAAGCACAAAAGAATATACCTTTTGTCACTGTACTTCAAGAAACTTTCAACAAATTGACCACATACTCAGAAACAAAGCAAGTCTCAACAGGTACAAGAAATTTAAAATAATACCCTTCATCCTGTCTGACCAACATGGATTAAAGCTGGATATCAACACCAACAGAAACAATAGAAAACTAACAAATTCACAGAAGCTGAGTCTAATGATGGAAAATGGTTTAAGTCAGAAATTTTTTTAAAAATTAAAAAAACTTTCTATAATTGAAAGAAAAGAAATATAGAATATGATCATACTTATGGGACACAAGGAAGGTAGTTCTTAGAAATAAGTTCATAGCACTAAGTACCTATATTAAAAAAATCGAGAAATCTCATACTGGCAATTTCACAGCACATCTACAATCTATAGAACAAAAAGAAGAAATCACACCCCAAAGTTGTAGACAGCAAGAAACAATCAAATTCAGCGCTAAAATCAATAAAATAGGGGAAAAAATTGACAAAGGATCAATGAAACCAAGAGTTGTTTTTGCAGGGTTGTGGTGGCACACACCTTTAATCCCAGCACTCTGGAGGCAGAGACAGGCAATCTGTGAGTTCGAGGCCAGCCTGGTGTTGCATAGAGAAACCCTGCACTGAAAAACCAAAAAAATTGGTTTTATGAGAAAAATCAATGAAATTAACAAACCCTCATCTAAATGAAAAAATGAAGAGAGAAATTCCAAAAAAAAAAAAAAAACCCACCAAAATTAGAAATGAAAAGGGGAACATAACAACAAACACCAAGGAAATCTGAAGCCTCATTAGGACATACTTTGAAAATACATACTTTAGCAAATTTGAAAATCCAAAGGAAATGGATAATTTTCTCAGTAGATAGTATTTAACCAACTTTTTGATATTTTTTCTTTTTTTCTCATTTCCCTAATAACTTTCAATTTGTAGACTTCCATTAATAACTTTTCATTAGCACATGGGTTTGTCTTAGCGCAGATTTTTTAGGCAGTTGGCCTAGAGAGTGCACAAGGTGCAGTTCCACCAAGAGCTTCTCTTAAATTTTACATCATCCTGTAAGTTGCAATCTGTGGAGTGCTGGTTGTCATCCCCACTCTTCTCAAGGGTCCCCTCTGGTGACTCTAGGAAGAGCCACACACACTCCTCTTCACAAACGAAACATTTGTCTTCTTACTCAGTGTGAGTAATATGACTAGTATCCTTCCCTATAAGCCCACTAACCATATTAGGTGCTAAGAGCATGTTCCAGATTCATCTTTAATGTGCCATCGTAATTCTGGTATCTACATTCTGGCTTTGCTAGGCTCTGTGTGACTTTAATAAGTTGCTAATTCTAATAAATATCAGTTTCATTATATGGGAAACAAATATTATTACCTTCCTTCCCATGTCAGGAAAACAATGTTGCCAAGAACACAATATTTCAAGAGAAAAGCCTGAATAGGCATTTAAAAAGTCCTAAGATGCTTTTCACATGAAAGTCATGTAGGATGTGCGCTGATTGACAAATAAAACCACCAAAGAATTTGACACAAAGCCAATAAGTCAAGAGACTGAGGAGGAAGCATTCATTCTGACAGTGTAATTTCTGAGGAGTACCAAGTGGGATGAAGGAAGGGGGCTCGGACTTTTCAGTTTTACCCTCAAAGCTTCCACAAGGTTCAAATAAACCTTTTACAGAGGATAGTCAGTAGAAAGCACAGTTGGCTGGGCTGTTCATTTCAGAATACAAATATATTTGTTTTGGCAAAAGAAAAGAGGATGAATGAAGAGTGAAAACAAAAGAGCCATTTCCTCTGTAAAGTTTCCAGTGATCTTGCACCAGGGAAGACCGTGGCTCCTGAGGAGACAGTGTTCGTGGGAGAGAATAGGAAAAGACAGAGAACTGAAAGGAAATGAGAAATTGCACAAAAAAGTCACCTTAGGCCTTGGAGACCTGTCCTCACTCCTTGTTCTTTATTTATATCTTAATTGTTTTTGCTTCTGTCTCCTCATTTTCCATAATAAATTTTCTGTGAATAGACATAAGCACTCAATCAGCATTCAGTGGGAGCTTGTGGATTTACGGCTTGAGCATTCTTACTCAGCCATTTTGCAAAGTGTTTTTAAATTAAGCCACCATAAATACAATATTTGAGAGCAAAAGAGATAATTTTACTAAGAAATATTGATAACCCTCCCCATTTAAAAAAAAACGTGTAAGTCATGATGTTTTTTTCTGGTCATTGTTTGGATCTCTTTAAAATTAAATGGGCCATAGGATTTTATATTCATGATTAAGCTCACTTTCCTCTCCTTTTCCTTTCTTTTTTCCTCCCTGCCTCCCTGTGTGATAGGGATCAAACCCAGAAGCTAATGCATGCTAGACAAGTAGCTCACTACTGAGCCATATCTCCATCTCATGCTAAGAAATTTTCCATGACTCACAGATCACATAAGTAGCTTCAGTCAGGGTCAATGAGAAACTTTATTTAAAAGGAATAAGGAGAGAAGTGCTAGAGCAGGAAAACTGATATCCTTTCCTGGCCGTAATGTATGCACAGACCCCCTAGACATGTGCAGACATCACACACACACATTCATATACACACATGCACATGAAGAACACATAAAAATTTAGATTGAGAAGTCATATCTGTGGCCTGTTGAAAATGTAGTATATAAAGAACAGAAGTAGCTCTTCCTATAAAGTCTGGTCTCAGACCAGATGTCACAAACTGAAGCAAGGTAGGGAAATGTTGTGAGGGGCTTTGTTATGTTTTAGAGTATGCTTGTCACAATTTCATGGGGAGCTTGGTTCTCCTGGGGCCATGTTGAAAGGAGATTGGAACTTAACACCTGCTAGTGGAAGATTCTCAGATCTCTGTGCTGTCACCACTGAGAATAAGACATGTAGTTTATTAGGATCCAGGTGCCAGTTGACTTATAGAGTTGATTTCAGAAGACTAAATGTCAACCTCTAGTCTCTCTAGTCTGCTCCCTGCCTCTCCATGTGCTCTCTTCCTTGATAGCATCTCCTATGGCAGAGCTGTTTCCTGGAGGCCTTTGACAGAGTCCTAGCTGATGGAGCTCTTTAACAATAGACTTCTAGCTCTGACATCCCACCTCACAGTTCACAAATATAAGCTAAATAAGCCTGATTTCTGTGTAAAATGCTAAGTCTCAGGTGTTTTTCTATAATATCAGAAAATAGCATTAGTCATGCTCTCTTTTTTTTTTTCTATTTTATATGAAACTTGGGTTACAGAGTATAATGGCTTGAATGAGAAAAGTCCCTTGTTGGATTGAGTACATGAACACTTGGTACCCAATGTTAGTAGCAGTATTTACAAAAGATTATAGAACCCTTAGGAAATGTAGCCTTCTTGGAGGAAATGCATCACCAGAAATGGGCCTTGAGACTGGAAAGCCTTAGGTAACTACCAGCTCAATCTCTCCTTCCAGTGTGTGGCTGAGATGTGATCTCTCAGTGTCCGGATCCTGTTGTCTGCCACTGTGCCTCCCTGACCATTATGGACTCTCCCTCTGGAGCCATGAGCCCAAATAAATTCTTTCTTCCTTAAATTGCCCAGTACACAGTATAAAGACTCGAGGGACCTGAGCAGTGTTGAGTCCATGCTTGTCAGTGAATCACTGAAAGGCTGAAAAGAATGGCTGGCCAACCATCTACAGGAGCAAAAATAAACATCCTAGGGAAGGAAAATCATCTGAAATGGAGCAAAGTAGAAATTTGCTGTAAATTGTCTTGAGTTCAGATGCCCAGTCTATGGCAGGCTAATTACATTCTGATATTGATTTTAGAGTGTCTTGAAGTTGACATTAGAGAAAGCTCATCAATGTTTGTGGGCTCAACATTTTACAGTGAAAAAAAGTAACAATCTGAAGACAGAAAGCAAACAGAGAGTGTTGGATTTGAAGAACAAAAATAGACTAAGTATTAAAGTTTAGCATTTGAAATAAGAATTAAGTGCATGTATATCATAGAAAATCCATTCAAAATAATTTGTATTGAATAATTGAATAAATTAGCACTTACGTAGAAATGAAAGATCAATAACAACCTGTCCTGAAGCATGTGTCAGGGTAAATTAAACTCCTATGATGTCTGACAGGAATATTAGAATCTGAAATAGATGCCTAGTTTTAAAACCAGGTTTCTAAAAGGCATTTGGAAAAGAAGCTCATGGTCTCATCATGTTCAAGACATAGAAAAGTGGGTTCTGTGACAGAATAATAATTGAACTCGTAGGTGTTCATGTATATTATAAGGAAAGAATTAATGAGTGAATGTCAAACCCTGCACCAACCTATAGTAAGGCATCACCTGGATGTCTTGTCTTCAATCTTATTCATTACAACATTTTAACTGAAGAGTTATCTGACTGTGGGCATAGACAGCAGTTGGTGACATGTGACATGGAGTACTAACTCTCCTGCAAGGCAGAATAAAGAACCTTATACCCAATGATCCAAAAATGTATCTTTAAACTAAAAAGGAGAAGAGAAGAAATAGAAGAAGAAGAGAAATAAAGAAAAGAAGGAAGGAAAGAAGAAAGAAAGGAAGGAAGGAAGATAGGTAGATAGATAGATAGATAGATAGATAGATAGATAGATAGATAGATAGATAGATAGATAGATAGATAGATAGAAAAGAAAAAAAGAAAAAGAAAGAAAGAAAGGGAATAGGAAAAATCATACTTGTTAGGCTTTTTCAAGGTAAACAAGAATTGATGAGGTAATTTTGGTCCTTTTTCTGCCTTGTGTTTCATCTGACCCATGCAAGAGACAAGCTCCCAGCTGACAACAGTGTCCTCGCCTAGGGTCTATAAGTAAAATGCTATGAACTTGATTCCTGTTGTGGCTGTGCAGTGAATTTGCATACTCCACCTGCAGAAGAGGCTACCCCATCCTGGGTTTCCCCAGCACACCAGAGAGAACACAGCCCAGGTTTCCAGGAACAGATATGTCATCAAACAGATACAATCTAAACAAGAATCAAACAAGAACTACAAGGAAATGGGCAAGTAGGAACTAGTTTCCCCTGTGAGAGAACCTGAAGACGGCTCAACAAAACAGGCTTTAGCCCATATCCCAGGTAAAAAAAGGTATCACACGAAAGCCACACTGTACACAAGCCCGCCTAAGCCCCTTTTATTTCCATCAAGCCAGAGTTGTAAGCTGCTCTGTCCTGGAGTCTCAGCTTAGCCAGAGGCTGTCAAAGCGTATGAGGCAGCCATCACTTCCCTGTTATGAGAAACTGAAAGTAAACCAAAACAGTAACCATCTATTTCGTTTTATTCCAGATGTTCTTTCTATCTTTGAAGCTTTTAAATTGAATTTTACAACCCTGGTCAGAAGGGTCCATATAACTTATAACAAAATTCCATCCTAAAACCCAAGTTTCTCTTGTATTATTTCATGTCTGATCATATCACCTTTTTTCCTTTTTGCCAGTTGTTCATTCTTTCTTTCATTATTCATTTAGCACTAACCAAACATCCACTTTGTACTAGAAAGAGTGAAGCTATTATGCCCCCATTAACCTTATAAACTCATACCATAGCAATGGAAACATCACCAAGTAATTTTACTACATCATGGTGAGTTAGTTACCAGAGGTAAACCAGGAAACCAGGAAGGTTATAGAAAAAAGGAAGAATGAGCTTTCGGATGGATGGCCACAGATGAAGCAACTAAAGTTCCTGATAGCTGTTAAAATTCAAACAGCATTTAAACATAAATCAAAAGAAGGCTTTTGTGGGGCACAGATAAACTCTCATTCTGTTTCAGACTTAAGGAAACAACCCCACCTGTTTCTTTTTTCAGGAAGTCACTGCTCTTTCAGGTTGTAGACTCAAATTCTTGGCCAGCGCTCCCTCTAGTGGTGAAACCTATGAACTACCCTTTTGCCTTTCCTTAATTTCATGGGGGTTGGGGGCAAAAAAACAAAATACTTAGATCAGTGATTCTCAGTCTGTGGGTTACGACCTTGTGAGCCAAACAGCTGTCGTCTATAAGATATTTACATTATGATTCCCTTTTCTTTTTCGTGGTGGGGGAGGGGATGTGTTTTGATTTTTGTTTGTTTGTTTTGTTTTTCCAGACAGGGTTTCTATGTGTAACTTTGGTGCCTGTCCTGGATCTCGCTTTGTAGACCAGGTTGGCCTTGAACTCACAGGGATCTGCCTGGCTCTGCCTCCGGAGTGCTGAGATTAAAGGAGTGCGCCACTACTGTCCAGCATGGGGGGTAGGGGAATATGTTTTGAGAGACTGTCCTGGAACTTACTCTGTAGACCAGGCTGACCTTGAACTCACAGAGACCCCCCATGCCTCTGCCTCCCAAGTTTTGGCATTAAAGGTATGTCCCACCACTGCTTGGCTCACGATTCCTAACAGTAGGAAAATTACTCTTATGAAGTAGCAATGAAAATAATTTTATGGCTACAGGTTGCCACAACATGAGGAGCTCTGTAGCTGAAGTTTTCCTGTGTCCTGGTCGGCCAGAAATGGGGACAAATCTCTCTCACTTGCCAGTCCTGTAGCTACTCAGACCCAAGTAAATACATAGAGACTTATATTAATTATAACTGCATGACCATGGCTCAAGCCTTTTGCTAGCTAGCTCTTATATCTTAAATTAGCCCATATATATATATATATATATATATATATATATATATATATATCCACATGTTACGTGGCTTTACCTGTATGCCATTACATGGTGCTCCCTGGACAGCAGGCTGGTGTCTCCTGACTCAGCCTTCCTTTCCCAGAATTCTTCTCGTCTGCTTGTCTGGCCTATACTTCCTGCTTGGCTACTGGCCAATCAGCTTTTTATTTATCAACCAGAGCAACACATTCACAGCATACAAAACATCCCACAGCAGAGCTCTATTAAAGGGTTGCAGCATTAGGAAGGTTGAAAACTACTGACTTAGATATTGCCCACAATTATTTAATATGTAAGCATGTATTTAAGAGTTTTTTAAATGTGAAGAACAAAGGAATAAAATAATAAATGGAGTATAAATAAATAAGAGTAAATACTACCCAGAACAATGTTTAGGAAAGTAATTCAACAACAACAGCAACAACACAGTAGCCAATTGATCCCACACAGTTGCTATAAGTGTCTAAAACTCCAGAATTAACTTGCAAAGTCATCTGAGCATGTAGAAATCCACAGAGAAAGAAGAGACAGCAGAAGTTTGACTTTAGTTCCCAACTAACTTCTCAGCTGCAGAAGAGAATAAAACCCTTCAGCAACCATTTCTGAGTTTTTCAGCCAATACATTTGGGTTGTCTGTGTGTCTCAGTCTTGCCAGTATAATTTTGCTTATGCCAGTTGCATTGTATAACTATTAATATAACATTTTATCTCTTATCTTTAATGGACCCTGCTTGCATGATTTATTATGTAGCACCTCAAATATGTGGCCGAAGGGTAGTTTTCTTTGGTGTTTCTGGGAAGGAGTAGGCAAGGGAGGTGTCACCAGGACACTGGTGTCACTGAATGTATCTTTTTGTGGAATCTTTATCTTTGGAGCTAATCTAACCAATGGCTCTGATGGATGTCTCTCTGTACCTTCAGTGTGTCACAATTAATTGAGAGATTGGAGGGAATGTGAGAAGAGGATATTCTCATAAATTTAATAATATGTATTTTTGCCAGGGAATAGAGAAGCCATTTTGAGTCACACATTTCTTTGTGTCTTTTGACCTCTCTGAAGTCCTTAAAAAACACTTCAAGCTTTTTGAAAATAATTATAAAACATTGCCATTTCCATTTAACTCGGAAAAGGTATGGTAAATGAAATACAATAAGGTTGATAATTTTTTTACAGCTAAATTTAGTAGCTCATAACCACAGCTGCATATTTGGTTCTTATTAAAACCCAAACATTAAACATCCTTAACACTGAAAAATAAGCCAGGAGGAGTGGAGCAAATTATACCACACTATACAATAGGACAAAGGCAGTTACCAAAAATAACAGCATAGAGCTCTATTTACTGGCACAGGAAATCGCTCATAACATGTTATCAAGTGGGACAGGCAGTCATGGTCAAACAGCTGCAATATTATTATAAATTAAAGCAAAATTATAAAATATACAATTATATGTTTTCGTATGGTTTAAAGTGTCCCTCTCCCTTGAGACTGCTCCAGGATTCATGGGGTACAAAAATAGTAAGGGATAATAAACATTTGGAATTAGATCTCTCAAAGCCATGACCAATGATAGCAAGTTAAAATCTTGCCTGAAATAAGGACTCAAGATGTAGGACTTGTTCTGTTCTCTGAGCTCTGATCCCCCTGTCCTTGCCTTCAGTTGGTATTTTCTGACGTCTTGACATGTACAGACCATATTGGTTAGCTATGCTTTGAGTGTGTTGCTCATTGGTTCTTGTGATGGAAGACAGACTCTGAGTGTGGTGATGACAAGAGGCAGCAAAACTTTTAAGAGTGTAGCCTGTTATATTTAGCAATACATGTGTCTATACATATATACATGTAACAACAATTAATGAATAAAGAGGCTATGCTGTTGAAAGTGAGTAAGGAGGTATATATAAGAGGATTTGGGAGAAGAAAAAGGATGTGGAAAATGATGCAATTATATTATAATTTCAAAATTAAAATAATTTTTTAAAAAGAACATGCTGGTGAAAAGTCATTGTGTCCCTGGGATCATCTGCTTGGAAGAGGTTAATTTAGTTTTTATAGGATCCTTGTTAGGTTTTACAAATGTCAGTTGCTGCCAAGATGACTGAGCATGGCCCATCAATCTCTGCATCTTTCTATTCCATTATGTTCTCTCTCTTTCTGAATGATTGTAGCTCCTGGTCCATTTTCTCACAACAATAGACATAGTCAAGGGAAGGAGGACTTACTAAACCCACAAAAATGTTGATATCATGCTGTTTGAAAGCTCCAACCATCAGAATCATGAGCCAGCTAAGTGCACAGCTTGACATACTTGTGCTGTTCTGAAGACACAAGACACTTTAGTATCTAAATTTATACTTTAAATAGTAATACTGGAGTAGGACAAAAATACATCTCAATCTCATGAGGCCCCCACCCCTCGATAGAGAGGTGCAAAAAATCAATAATTGCTGAGAAAGAGAGAGAGAGAGAGAATTAGTCTTATTTAGGAATGAGCCTCTTGATATTATACAATACCAAATGATTAGCCCTAGAAACATATACATACAGGTAACACTAAATGACTTAGCAGGTTGTAATTATATGTTCACTTGTTTAAATGAATATGTAACAACACAGTTGTTGAAGAGTAGGGAGGGGTGATCAGATATGGAAGGAGTAGGAGGAAGGAGAGAAATGATGTTATTATGTTTAAAAAGTTATATATTTGAAATATGTCCCATGTCTCCCAAACAATGTTTAAGAAATGCAGATTGACTGTCTATGCATTACAGAAATTTAATTTAATTATGAAAAGACAAAAGAATTATTTTCCTTTTTTTTCAAAAATATGTCTCTGAAATGTCAAAGCACATTTGTCATGAATTGTGAAGTTGTTAAATGGCAAATTTGTATGGGCAGCTTGTGTGTATTTGATTTAAATACCAATCTCTGTACACTGTAAGATATATATATATATATATATGTAGAGTGGTCAATTAAAGAGAAGAAACTTGCTTCTGGAAGCCCCTTCACTGCTTCCTGCTATCTCTCTACCTGCACAGTCGTCTCCCCTCAGCAGTCAGAACAAACCTAACCACAACAAGCATGAGGTACCTGTTCTTCATGCCAACAGCAGATGGGATTGGTCTAGTGTGTGTTCCTTGAAGCCTAGACTAGTCTGTAGTTATAATGCTTACCAAAGCTTCCCCATGAGGGATTCCTCCTCATCTCCAGGGTAGGTGTTTGAGATCCCTTTTAAAGGGGAGAATCATCTCTGCCTCATCCAGCTGACTAGGACCCAGAACATCATAGCCACATCATTCCTTCTCTGGAGTATGTCTATCCCTGACCTTTGGATATCTAACCATTGGTTTATTTGCAAGAATGAGCAAAGAAAAGCAGAGGTAATACCAAGGTACCCTGTAGATGTAACCAACCGTCTTATTAAATAAGAAACACAGAAACAATGTAAAAGAGAAAGCCGAGAGGTCAGAGCTCAGAGCTAAAATCTCACCCTTCCTCCTGCTGTCCCAGCTTCGCGAAAAGAGACCTACTTCCTGTCCGTTCGTATTTTTAAAGTATGTTGTTCTGCCTTCTCATTGGTTGTAAACCCAAACACATGACTGCCTCGTCACTGTCTGAATGTACAGCCCCCTAGGTCTTAAAGGCATATGTCTCCAATGCTGGCTGTATCCCTGAACACACAGAGATCTTATGGGATTAAAGGCGTGTGCCACCACCGCCACACTCTTGCTATGGCTCTAATAGCTCTGACCCTGAACACACAGATATCTATGGGATTAAAGGCGTGTGCCACCACCGCCACACTCTTGCTATGGCTCTAATAGCTCTGACCCCCAGACAACTTTATTTATTAACATACAATCAAATTAATATTTCAGTACAAATCAAAATAATATTTCAATACAATTAGATTACCACCACATTTCCCCTTTTCTATTTTAATAAAAAGAAAAAAAGCAAAAGGTTATGACTAACAAAAGAAAAACTATATACAAAAGTACAATAACTATATACAATATATACAAGTAATAAATACCTAAACAGGTATTTGACGAATCAGAGAAAATAATTCCATTATCTATCCTATTTTGATAATTCCAAGATGTATCTAATGTACTTTCTATCCTAATTAATTTTCAACTATAACTAACTAATCTTCAACCATAACTAACTAATCTTCAACTCCCTCAGAGACCCAAGAAGGGAATAATATTAGCTAACAAAAATAAAAACAGGAAGTGCATGCAAGCAACTTCCAAAAAATTTTGTGAGTTGACAGAAACAGCCAGCTGCCTGGGCAGTCACCTGAGGTTTCTCCACAGTGTTGGGGCATCATCTTCAGCCTATAGGCTTAGTGTATCTGACAGACTCATTTGTGAAGTAGGATGTACACAAGGTCAACAGTTCAACCTCACATTGGGTGAGAGCAGTCCACGTACCAGAAACACCTGAATTCCACTAGTGTCCTGTCATGATTCAGGATTTTAAATTCTGGAAATTGTTGACAGTTTTTGAATTCAGCTGTCCATTCTTCTTGGCTGTGTATATATGGCTTCATCTCAGCATCCCCTTCTTCTCCACATCCCTCTATTAAATGCCAGTCTACTTTTGAGAGGCATGAGCTTTCAGCTGCTGTTCCATTGTACAACAGAATCCATCGGCCCTCTGCCTGTTAAGCTGCCTTCGAAGAAAAGGGCACCGTACCTTTTCCGGATGCGAAGGCCACTTCAGGGATGGGGCCATATTGTCCTGGCCTCAGAAGATGCCTTTTGATAAAGCCATAACCACACTTGTTTTGGCAAGAATCAGTAGTCCCTTGTTTCGTGATCTGTCTGTCCATTTTGTCCTGTTGATTCGAGGATATTTTGTTGTTCAGTGGCTTAACTTTTGCCAGAATGAAAGTTGACTCCATATGCAGTTTCTTCAATGCCCATATTTTCTCTAAAGTAGATTGGTACTGCCAGGAGCCGACATGTCTCAAAAAAGAAAAATTTTCTAAGTTATTAAAACATTTTAAATGCCATATTCTGTAGATCTCTGAAGGGTTTGAAGATGACCTGTCTAAAACATCTCTGCTCAATTTTTAAAACATATCTAATATGACTACAAGTTCTATGATAATGTCTAACTACTAGCTTTCATTTCTTTATATCCTAATAGTTGATAATAATAACATTCAAGGATCAGAAATTTGCATTACATTGTTAAATGGATGGAATAAATACAATTAGAAATATACATATAGCATTTTCTAACAATATCAGTTTCAAATTTGTGTACAATATAAAACAATTCAATCCAATGTAAAGTATTTAAAACTAGTAATTGTCTTTCTCTTTTCTTTCTTTTTTTTTCTTTCTTTCTTTCTTTCCTTCTTTCTTTCTTTCTTTTTTTTTTTAAACAAGAACCTTAAATCTAATCTCCTTTGCTTAGCCTTTTTCCTAACCCTTGACAATAACTTGTAACCAACCCCCCTAAATACTGAAAATTATCCCAGACCCAGAACCCATTAAAAAGACCAAAAAACCACCTGCCCCACACCACCTCTTTGGGAATGTGGGCGTCGTATTCTTAAAATTGCTTCCTGCTGGGTATGGGCGAAGTTTTCTTTATCCTGAAAGAAAAATTTTAGGTTAATTGTCAAATTCTAAGAGAGGTAACTATATCCTTCACTATCCAGTCTGTGTATAATGCCAAAGTTCAGGGTTTATCTCAAGTCCTTATTCAAGTAGTCTTTGAGACTGGATCATCTCAGCTAGTCATCTCAAAATTGCTCTGAGCACCTTGTAGTTCAAAGCTGATCTGTGGATGATGTTTGTCAGCTTAATGATATTATTATTGTCCACGTGGAATTGTTGTTGTTGTGGGGCCCCATCTTCTTTCTGGAGACTTCAGTTGATGTTAGGCCTGGCCATGATTTCCTGCAGAAAACTGATAAGAGACTCGAACACAAAAACATATATATGCAGCTAGCCTTTTTTCTAGAATTAGTTAGTACTCTATGTGACCATTCATATCTTAACAAAGTTTAAAATGTATATATATATTAATCTTGTAAATTTTGATATAAAATTTATACTTTGAGAAAAGTTTAAAGAATCAGAATAGAATCAAAGAGTTGAGATTAGTAATAGAATAGTCCCTTAATTAATTTTGCTTTTGTCCTGTACCATAGCAGAAGATGGCTCTTATTCTGGTATGATACAGGGAGTTTGCATTTTCCTTTTAACAACATGCTTGATTTTAAAGAAGGAGAGAGCCATTCTCCAACTCCAAAGTCAGCTTTAAATTTTAATTGAACTGGGACTATTAGAAAACCAAGAGTGTTAAATCTTTAGAGAAAAGCAGAAACAAACATTTAGGAAGACATAAAATTTTTTTAGATAATATATACCCATACACCGTTTCACTCTGTTTCTTGGGATAGATGATTTGTCCCTTTTCTTCAGTTGTCTCATTTGTCCAGTGTTCTTCAGATTCCTTAACCTTCATTCTCCTAAAAGACAAAAACAAAAACCTTTCCCCAAGACTAATTTTGGGGATGTTCCTTTTTGGCAAGTTATTATCTGATGAAATGAAAAGGCATGTTTTATTGATACAAGTTAGTTTAAATTGGATGTTCATGCTGGTTGATGAACTATCACCTCCTCTAATTAAGAGGTCTCTCTTGTTCAAATCGAACCTTTATCAATTTTGATGGTACCCACAGCTTATCTTCTCCTGTAGAAACAAAAGCAAAACCACGTCCCCAATGTAATACATACCCTGGTTTCCATTCTGAGGTCAGCACATCCTTAAAGTATATAGGCTGATTTAATTCTGTAGTTTTTTCTATTATCCAATGTCTCTCTGCAGCTGTTGTTCCTTTCTCATTGGCATTCAGAAAATTCAAAGTTAGAAGAGCATTATGCAGTCTATTTCTGGGGGTTTTTGTTACCCATTTCTGTTTATTTAGCATATCCTTTAGAGTTCTGTTTGATCTTTCTATAACTGCTTGACCTGTAGGATTATGTGGTATGCCTGTAATATGCTTTATATTGTAATAAGCAAAAAACTGTTTCATTTTAACAGAGACATATGATGGAGCATTGTCAGTTTTGATTTGTGCAGGTATACCCATGATGGCCATAACTTCTAGCAAATGAGTGATTACAGAATCAGCTTTTTCAGAACTCAAAGCAGTTGCCCATTGAAATCCTGAATAAGTATCGATAGTGTGGTGTACATATTTCAATTTTCCAAATTCTGCAAAGTGAAACACGTCCATCTGCCAGATTTCATTTCTCTGAGTACCCTTTGGGTTACATCCTGCTGGTAATGGCGTCTGATTGTAGAAGGAACAAGTAGGACATTTCTTTATTATTTCTTTGGCTTGTTGCCAGGTTATGGAAAAATCCTTTTTTAAACCTTTACTATTAACGTGATGTTTTTTATGAAATTCTGAGGCCTCCAGCACATTTCCTATCAATAATTTATCAATCTCTTCATTGCCTTGTGCTAGAGGGCCTGGCAGACCAGTATGGGATCGAATGTGAGTTATATATAAAGGATGATTCCTTTTCCTGATTGTATCTTGTAATTGAATAAATAGTGAAGTTAATTCTGAAGCATCAGGGATAAATTCTGCAGTCTCAATATGTAACACCACTCTTTCAGCATACTGAGAGTCAGTTACTATGTTGAGAGGTTCTGAAAAATCCATTAATACCAACAGAATAGCATACAATTCTGATTTTTGAACTGAATTATACGGACTTTGAACCACTTTACTTAAATTTTCTGATTTGTAACCTGCCTTTCCTTCTTTGTTGGCATCTGTATAAAATGTACGAACTCCAGATATGGGTTTTTGCCATACAATTCGAGGCAAGATCCATTCAGCTCTCTTTATAAGATCAATTCTATTGCTTTTGGGATATTTGCTGTTAATTTCTCCCAAAAAATTACTGCAAGCTCTTTGCCAAGGTTCACTTTCTGTCCATAATTTTTCAATGTCCTCCTTAGTTAATGGTACGACAATTTCTGCTGGGTCTATGCCTGCTAATTGACGAAGTCTCAATTTTCCTTTGTAAATCAAGTCAGAGATTTTTTCCACATAAGTTTTTAATTTTTTATTTGGTTTATTTGGTAAAAATATCCATTCCAATATAATATCTTCCCTCTGCATTAATATTCCAGTAGGAGAACGCCTAGAAGGTAAGATAACCAAAATGCAATCCAGCTTTGGATCAATACGATTCACGTGTCCTTCATGCACTTTCTTTCTACCAATGCTAATTCTTTCTCAGCTTCAGGTGATAATTCTCTTGGACTATTTAAGTCCTTGTCACCTTCTAAGGTTTTGAACAAATTAGTCAGTTCATCATTTTTTACCCCAACAATAGTTCGTAGATGAGAAATATCTCCAAATAATCTTTGAAAGTCATTAAGAGTCTGTAGTCTATCTCTCCTAATTTGCACCTTTTGGGGTCTAATTTTTTGTAGCTCTATTTTATATCCTAAATAATTAATAGAATCTCCTCTTTGTATCTTTTCAGGAGCAATTTGTAATCCCCAGCGAGGCAAAATTTTCTTTACTTCTTCAAACATTATTTCTAAAGTATCTGCATTTGAGTCAGCTAGTAAAATATCGTCCATATAATGATAAATTATAGATTTAGGAAATTTTTTACGTATCACTTCCAATGGCTGTTGTACAAAATATTGACACAGAGTTGGGCTATTCAACATTCCCTGTGGGAGGACCCTCCATTGAAATCTTTTAACCGGTTGAGAATTATTATAAGTAGGCACTGTAAAAGCAAATCTTTCTCTGTCTTTTTCTTGTAAGGGTATTGAAAAGAAACAGTCTTTTAAATCAATAACTATGAGAGGCCATCCTTTTGGTAACAGAGTAGGCAAAGGCATCCCAGATTGTAGAGAACCCATTGGCTGAATTACTTTGTTAATTGCCCTAAGGTCTGTTACCATTCTCCATTTACCAGATTTCTTTTTAATAACAAATACAGGAGAATTCCAAGGGCTGGTTGATTCTTCAATATGCTGAGCATTTAACTGTTCTTCTACCAGCTCTTCTAAAGCCTGTAGTTTCTCTGTTGTTAAAGGCCATTGCTGGACCCATACAGGCTTGTCTGTTAACCATTTTAAAGGTAGAGCTGTTGGTGTCTTTGGAAGATCATCAGTTATTGTGCCCTGTTCTTGTATAATATGGATGGCTGGTGACCACTCATTAGAACAATATCTTCTAATATTTCTCTCAGTAACATGTGCTAGTTTATGATTTGTTTCTGAGATTGGAGGGATGTTAATCTGAGTATTCCATTGTTGCAACAAGTCTCGACCCCACAGGTTCATAGTTATGTTAGCCACATATGGTTTTAATTTTCCTCTCTGTCCTTCTGGACCTATACATTCGAGCCATCTTGCACTCTGTTTCACCTGAGATAATGTCCCAATTCCTAACAGTTGAACGTTTACCTCCTGAAGAGGCCAAGTTGGATGCCAAAATTCTGGTGCAATTATGGTAACGTCCGCACCTGTGTCTACCAGACCAGACAACAAAACACCATTTATTTTTATCATTAATTTTGGTCTTTGTTCATTAATAGAAGTTTGCCAAAAAAATTTCTTTATGTTTTCTCCTGAATTTTCTATTCTCTCTGTTTCATCATTCTGACCAGCATGATTTATTCCAATAGGCATTTGGTTATTTAATCGCTCTCCAGAGCAGGCATTTCCTCTATGGCTGCCGGAAAGGTTTGAACTGGATTTGCACTGGGGGCCTGCCTGAGGCCCCTCTGGGAGTTTCCCGAAGACTGAGGCAAAGGATTACCCTGTCTGTCCTTTGTTGATCTACATTCGTTGGTCCAGTGTTTTCCCTTACCACACCTTCTGCATACTCCAGAAGGAAGGGGCATTCTGTTGCCATTGTTCCTTGAAGAAACATTGTTTCTGGAAATGACCTGTCTACAGTCCCTTTTCAAATGTCCTTGCTTTCCACATCCAAAACATCTAACACTCCTCAAACCTTTTGAAATTACTTCTCCTACCCATGTATCATCATGCTCATCAGCTTCAACATTAATTGTTTCTCTAATCCAATCTTCCATAGGTGCAGATCTTGCCCTTAATGGCCCGATTATTCTTTTGCATGCTGCATTCGCATTCTCAAAGGCCAAAGATTCAATTATTGCCTTACCAGCTTCTGAATCCGAGACCGTTCTCTTTACTGCTGAAGCCAGTCTTTGTAAAAAATCTGTAAAAGACTCTTTTGGGCCTTGCTTCACCTTTGTAAATGACTCAGATTTTTTTCCTGGTTCCTCAACTTTGTCCCATGCATTCAAGGCTGCCGTTCGACATAAAATTAGGGTTTGGACATCATATAAACATTGTGCTTGTGCTGAAGCATATTGGCCTTCGCCCATAAGCTGATCCTGGCAAACTTGTACTCCTTTATCCCTCCATTGTTTTTCTATGTTTTTAGCCTCCTCCTTAAACCAAGTCAGAAATTGAAGTCTCTGGCTGGGTTCCAGAACACCTTGTGCGAGGTCCCGCCAGTCCTGTGGTACTATCCTATTATATGTTGACCAAGTGTTTAACATTTGCTTTACATATGGGGAATGCATGCCATAAGATACTATTGCCTCCTTAAACCTTTTTAAATCCAACATTTCAATTGGAGCCCAAGTATTTTGTGTAGCCATTTGATCAGGCATCTGCTGTACTGTTACAGGATAAATTAAGGGTGACTGTGTGAAAACAGGCTTTCTTTCTGCAACCTTATGATCCCGACTTGAAACAACTTCACTGTTAATTTCTTCTGTCTGAATTTTTACAGGTTTAACAAGTTCTTCTAACGCTGTTATCCTGGCACTTAAATTGACTATCTTTTTAAATATTAAAATGTGGATTATTATAGTGATGAGGTGCATAATTCCACCAATACTAATATTATATAGTTGTTCCATTGCCAGACTGCCTAAAATTTCGAACAAAAACCAATTTTCTTCCAATGTACACATAAAACCCATTTGTTTTTTAATGTGGAAAAAAATTCTCTTTTAGATAGTTTCCTTTAAAATATCTGATATATTATGACTTACCAAATCTGCGTAGAACAGTAGAAATCCGAGGGGATTTTCAAAGCAGCCACCTAGTGTCCCAGGTGTAAATCCAGAGAGAGAGAGGGAGAGAGAGAGAGAGAGAGAGAGAGAGAGAGAGAGAGAGAGAGAGGAAAGAGAGAACGCACAAGAAAGCGTAGCCGGCTAAAGCTTAAATGCAGCCACGTGTTCCCTCTTGTGCCGAGTCAAGGCTTGGGTCTGGCTTCCCTAAGCTCCGACCACGTGCGTTAGCTTTACAGGCAGGGCCCTGTTCGGCAGGGCAGGTCTGAGTTGTTTGTAGCACCGGCTTTAGGCAAGCTGCTCACAGACCTAGGCCCGGGCTAGAAGTTGCTACCCGGACTAGGACGCCGGCAGCTCGGACTAAGAAGCCGATCGCCGCCGGCTGCCATGTGCCGCCGCTGTCGCCGCCGCCGCGGGCCGCCTGCCGCCCTTGCGGGAAAGCGGACCTGCCGCCAAGCCAAGCAGTTTTTAATGGATTCTTGTCACGTTGGGCGCCAGATGTTGATGTAACCAACCGTCTTATTAAATAAGAAACACAGAAACAATGTAAAAGAGAAAGCCGAGAGGTCAGAGCTCAGAGCTAAAATCTCACCCTTCCTCCTGCTGTCCCAGCTTCGCGAAAAGAGACCTACTTCCTGTCCGTTCGTATTTTTAAAGTATGTTGTTCTGCCTTCTCATTGGTTGTAAACCCAAACACATGACTGCCTCGTCACTGTCTGAATGTACAGCCCCCTAGGTCTTAAAGGCATATGTCTCCAATGCTGGCTGTATCCCTGAACACACAGAGATCTTATGGGATTAAAGGCATGTGCCACCACCGCCACACTCTTGCTATGGCTCTAATAGCTCTGACCCCCAGACAACTTTATTTATTAACATACAATCAAATTAATATTTCAGTACAAATCAAAATAATATTTCAATACAATTAGATTACCACCACAGTACCCTACTGTCCTATTATCACTGAGTGAAATGTTTGGTCTTCTTCTGTATATTATATTCATCCAATGTTGAGTATCCTTGAATCACCTTTATTACATTAGAGCTCTAAACCAGATATTCTAAACTTTTGTATGTATTGTTTATTTTTCCTAAAACTTACTGCTTGAGAAAACTAGGAGAAGACAAAGTTCTGATCTAATAAGGAACTTTCTTTATTTGTAGTAAATTAATGAATGTAACAAAAAGTGGTATTTTCTCCCATTTTTATGGCTATAATAAAAGCATCTATGCCTGTGTAATATATTAAGAAAAGAAGCTTATATCACAAAGTTTGGGGGGCAGGCAGAAAGTCCCATCTTGGCCTCCAGTGAAAACATTCTGGCTACATGCCAGTACAGCAGATGGCACCAGACAAGAGCAGATATGATAGAGAGAAAGAAGTTACATGTCACGGAAGGATGCAAGGGGAATGACAGGCCAGGATCACTCCTTTTATAAGAATTTACTCCTTCAGTCATTAACTGGGGTCCATTAAGTGCCAGAATCTTTTCTTAGGGTAGCACTCCAATAATTAGCTGCCATCCATTAGACTCTCATCCTTAAACCCCCCATTTTAATACCACATGAAGCATCAGGGAGTGTGTGTGTGTGTGTGTGTGTGTGTGTGTGTGTGTGTGTGTGTTATCTGATGTTATATATGGTGTTACCATATATGGTGTTATTTCATATGGAATTCCCCCAGGAGCTATATACTATTTAATCAAAACTCCAGTGTCAGGCAAGGACATCCTCCTTTGAGGTTTAGGTCAGGGAGGTCAAAGAGACCCCTCAAAATAATATAGGATATTGTTATTACCTTTGGTTGCCTTTCAGAATGTGAAGGTAAGACACTATTACTGAAGACACCACACACTTGGGACACACAGCTCGGAAGAATCAAGCTGGTACTGGCCTGAAAGCTTCCTCCATGACAATTAGCTCTTGTTGAATCTGAAGTTGCTGTGGAAGATGCCAAGGGAGAAAAGTGATCAACAGTCCTACCAAGCTGTAATATTAACTACCACAAAATAATCAGCATGGCAAGATATCTTGAAGGTTGTAGTAGTGGCACTTATATCTTGAAGATAACCAATAGCAGTCTAATAGGAGTTAAGGCTCACTCAGTAGGAAGAAATTAGTGCTTGTACTGCACCCCTTCCAACTGCCATGGGCCTTAGGGAACAACCTACTACTGCCGTGTTTCTAAGAAATTCTCCATGCATTTTTAATATCAATCCTTATATCCACCAATAAGTGTAACCTTCATTTCTCATCAAAGAAGCTTCTTTTTGAAAAATGTGGAGACTGTGACAGATCTACAACCAGTTAACATGAAGAGAATAAGTGATGATGTGTAAACATGCAACTAATGACACATGCCCATTCTTTCGTGTACTTACACATGCATTTCAACACACTCACATTCATTTTTACAGACACAAATGAAAAATAAAGAACAAGAGCTCTTAATTGGTTATTCAGTACTGTACAGTCAGTCCTGATACATGTAAATCCTGATCGCTGACATATATATATTATTAGATATATAATATATGTGCATTATGTGTGTGTGTGTGCATGTACACATGGGTGTTACAATAACAATTAATGTAAAGGAGGCCATGATTTTGAAATAGAGCAAGGGAGAGTACATGGGAGGGGCTGGAGGGAGGAAAGAGAAGGGGGAAATGATGTAGCTATATTTTAATTTTAAAACAACTTAAATATTGAATAAGCAAAAAAAATCTAATTCCATATAAAGACAGTAATTCAGATAGTATCAATGTTTCATAAATATAAGCTAATAGTGTGGTAGGATCCAGTTTCCACAAACACACTCACAACAACTACACTAAGTAATTTTCAACAAAAGACAATTAACCAGTTCAGCAAAGAACATTATTTTTAATTAATTTAGCAGAAACAACTAGATATGTTTATGGAAAAAAATGAATCTCTCTCTTTGTGTAAAAATGACTGATACATGAAGTAACCAAGATAAATATCAGACACACAGAAGTGAATGTATTCAGAGGACAAACAGTATGTGTTGTAAGCTTCACTTAACTGTTATCTCTCTGGGCAAAACTTAACCTATGGCGACACAATTCAGAACAGTGTTTGCCTCTGGGTAGCAAGGAGAGGCCAGACTCTCTGAGAAGGGCACTGGAATTTGCTTCACTGCTGTAAATAAAAATGTTCACTTACCTGGTTGATAGCTGCATACATGATGATAAGCATGTGTTAAAATTTACGGCCATGTATGTTTCAACTCGGTGTTTCCCTGTGTTAACCTTTGTTGGTATGCTAGTGTGCCACAACAAAATGCTGGGGACTGAATGGTGAACTGTGTAAATCATAGTCATTTGTTTTGTCACTAGTTTGGAAGCTAGAGGTCCAAACATGTCTGGTGAGTCACCTTGATTGGAGGTTTTCGTGTGCCCAGTGAGACAGGGACCCTGGGGCTTTTTACACTTCCTGCTAATTCTCCAGGTAAGTGGGGTTGCTGATCTAATTATGACTTTATTTAATTTTCTCATCTCTTAAAGGCTTTAACCTCCCCATAAAGTTATTCTAGAAATTAGATCTTCAGTATATGAGCTTGTGGGAAGGAATAATTGAGACCCCAAGAGAAACCTATGAACTTCATTTTTTTTTTCTTTAAAAAAGAAACAAGAGAGACATGGTTAATTTCTTCAGCATACAAGAGAGACATGGTTAATTTCTTCAGCATGTTTTGTTGCTAGAAATATAATGACTTAATAATATTCAAAATCTTACATTTATAAACAAGTGCTAGCATAAATGTTCTGAAGTGTTGATCAAATGAAGCAGATGTAACAGCTTGCAACTTAATACAGTTGAGCTATTCTGGCTAGCCTAGCCTTGCTAACCATGATGCTGTAGATAGAGAAGGAGGTCAGTGGTGTTCCTTTAAATGTGGCTTGTCTTTATCTAGGTTAATGCATACCCACGTCCAACTACCATAAATTACAGTTCTCACAAATCCATTGTTCTTCTGACACATTAAAATAATTTTTCAGAATTCTGCATCAATCACCCACCTCCACATATTACATACGTGACAATTTACTGTTTAATAAAATCCAATTAAATTCTTCAAAGCCAGTGCTGGATAAGAAAGACTGTCAGCGCTGGGCAAATTTGCGAAGCTCAAAATATTACTTGCTGTTTTTCCTTGTTCTGCTTGTGGGTTGTTGGATAGAAATCCACAGGAAATGCCATCATCCCCTGTTCCCCACTACAGATATCAACCTTGTGCACAACAAGGCAGACTGTAGAAGATTCATCCCCTTCTTTTTACACCAAATATATACATATAATATGTTTTTGAGCAAGATGGTGGGTGCTGAAGTGATGAGATGAAGGGTATAGTTTCATTTGCCATAAGAAAACTCCCACAGAACTGCTTATTTTATGTGGTATTTATGATGGCAAAACAGAAGAATTATCAGTTGCTGTCAGGGCCTGAGGAAAGGAGATGCATCGGTGCTGACTGTTACGGTAACCTGTGCTGTTCATTGTAGACGCAGAGCAACAGTGTGGCAAGAGAATGCCAGGCACGGGGAAAGGTGTGGGATATGGCAAAGCTTGAAAACAGCATAGTGCTTGTCTAGAACTCAGTGCACCTGGACGCCTCCTCTGATGACTAAATCCAAAAGATAAGAAGACAGACCATGCTACCACTATGTTTACAAATTTTGAATATTTGTCATTTGTGAATTTAGTGAGTAAGTGAGTTTTTAAACAAGATTGTACTCTATTTCTCTCAAGAGGGCCACAGTGACATCTATATAGAGGGTGGTTCGAAGGGTCCCATCTTTCAAACCAAAGTCATAGGGCAACTGGTTTAAAAAGGCCAGCACTTAAAATGTTCATAATTATTTTATTAATTACTTCCGTGCATACAGAAAACATAGAAGCAGCTAATGAACTAGGTGAAAGGCATATATAAAAGGCAGATTAATATGTCTGTCTTCTAAAACCTTACTGTCCACTTACACAATTAAATAGATACTTAAAAATGTCAGAGACATCCCAATGTGTCTTATGCTTGCTCAATCCTCAATGTATTTACTTAACAAAACAATAAATATTTCTCTCCTTTGTTAGGCATTTAAAAAAAATTTCTAAAGTATGTTTGGGTACG
Organism: Peromyscus maniculatus bairdii; assembly: GCF_049852395.1. Lineage (NCBI taxonomy): Eukaryota > Metazoa > Chordata > Mammalia > Rodentia > Cricetidae > Peromyscus > Peromyscus maniculatus. The sequence continues at coordinate 36,986,132 of NC_134861.1, forward strand.
TATTGTCACTTGATCCCCAAATAAGCCTCTGTAATTGAGAATGGCAGCACAGGATGAACCTAGGCTTAGGCAGAGGAAATGACTTTCTTAACAATGTAAAAACCAACAGGATCAGGATTCAAGGCAGTCATTCAGCTACCCTATGTATTTCAATGTACTGTGGAACTTCTCTTATGAACTATTCTTTTCCATTTCTTTTGCCCCTTAGGCTCCAATTCTTTCACATTCCCAGACCTGAGTCCATCTGCCCCTTGTGGCCTTTGTATGTACATGTCAAGCTGACTCTGGACATTTTGGTGTCAGATGGCTGCCAGACTAACCCAATCATCCACAACTTCAAAAGGGTGGTAGAGCTTTATGTTGTTATTTGTGTCTTTGGATTCTTTCCTGTCTGGCTAGCCTCTCCCTGACATAGGGGGCCCCAAGAAACATGGTGTTCTACTTACATTTGACCTAATTTAGACTTTCAAGAGGTCAAGAATTTTTCTCACTATCAACATTTCATTTTTACTCTAACATAGATGCCTAAAAGACATCAGGCCTTCTGATTTTGTTTCCTCTTTAAAGGACACATGTATTTGTATTATTTATAATCCTTGGATTTGAAATTATCTCTGACTCATGGATCACTTTCATTTTAAAATTAAATTATTCCGAAATATTTTCATAAAAACAAAACTGTGAACTCACAACTCAAGGAAGGACCTTGGAATAATAATATAGGATCCTTTAGTGTCTTTTTTGTATCCTACTTACTTCAAGCAACTACCATCCCCAAATTTTTATTATTTTGTTTTTTGTGTATATATGATTGTCATGATATTTTATTTGTGCTGAAATGTGATATTTAATTTGTATGTTAATAAATGAAGTTTGCCTGGAGATCAGAGGTCATAGCAAGCCAGGAATAGAAGTCCAGTGGTGGTAGCACATGCCTTTTATCTGATCACATGGCAGGTAGAGTCTTTGTGTGGTCAAGGACACAGCCAAGAGTGGTGACCCATGCCTTTAATCTCAGAACCAACCATAGAGACCTGGAGGTCTGTATAGACAGACAGTGAGGAGGAAGTCATATGGCTGGGCTTAGAGCCAATAAGGCAGAACAGGAAGGCAATAGAAGAACAGGTTAGACAGGAAGAAGTCTCTCTCTCTCCAGGCAAGCTACTGTGTGGTGTTAAGCTAAGGCTAGTCATGGCTATTTGCTATTTCTCTGATCTCTTTGGCTATTGCTCCTGTATTTGGCTCTGTGTTTCTTATTTAAAAGATTGTTTAGAAATTCATCTATATGATATTGCAAATAAGTACATATTTTGATGAATTGTTTTGACCTTTAAATAAGAGGATATTTACATGGTATACAATAATTTATATTTTACTATTTTAAATTAAAAGCATGTATTGCTATGCTTCATCTATATTACATGTGGTATATTATTTATCATTAGGATTTTAATATTATCTAAATATATATAAATTAGATATATATATGTATATATATATCTAATATATAAATTAGTCTCCATTTTAGTAACAATTGCTCTAATCTTTGTTATTTCTACTACCTACCTCTTTGGGATTTGGATTGTTTTAGCATCCTAAAGTCTATCATTAGCTTATTTATTTGAGACTCTACCAGTTTCTTCAATATAAATACTTATAACTATTATTAATAACCCTCTTAGAACTATGATAGATGTACTCAAAAGTTATAATAAATAATGCTTTCATATTCATTTGATTCTAGAATTTTCTTTTTCTTTTTTATTTTATAATTAATTTAATTTTACATATCAGCCACGGATTCCCCTATCCTCCCTCCTCCTGCCCCCACTTCCCGCCCTCCGCCCAATCCACTCCCCATTCCTACCTCCTCCAAGGCAAGGATTCCCCTGGGGATTCAGATCAGCCTGGTAGATTCAGTTGAGGCAGAATCAGTCTCCTCCTCCCTTCACCTAGGCTGAACAAAGTGTCCCAGCATAGGTCCTAGGTTCCAAAAAGCCAGCCCATGCATTAAGGACAGGTCCTAGTTCTACTGCCTGGGGACCTCCCAAACAGTTCAAGCTAATCAGCTGTCCCACTTATCCAGAGGGCCCGGTCCAGTTCCATGGGGGCTCCTCAGCTATTGGTTCATAGTTCATGTGTTTCCACTAGTTTGGCTATTTGTCCCTGTGCCTTTTCCAGTCATGGTCTCAATATTTCTTGCTCATATAATTTCCAACTCTTTCTCGCTGATTGGACTCCTGGAGCTCCACCTGGGGCCTGGCTGTGGATCTCTGCATCTGCTTCCATTAGTCATTGGATGAGAGTTCTATCACAACAGTTAGGGTGTTCAGCCATCAGAATAGGTTAGTTCGGGCTTTCTCTCAACCATTGCCAGTAGTCTATTGTGGAGGTATCTTTGTGGATTTCTGGGGACCTCTCTAGTACTTTGCTTTTTCCTATTCCCATGGGGGTCTTGATTTATCATGGTATCTTTTTCCTTGTTCTCCCTCTCTGTTCTTGATCCAGCTGGGATCTCCTGCTCCCCTAGGCTCTCTTTTCCCTGACCCTTGCCCTTCATTAAGCCCCCCTCATATCCAGTTTGCTCATGTAGATCTCATCCATTTCTCTGTCGTTGGGTGATCTCTGTCTTTCTTAGGGTCCTCTTTACTAGGTTGCCTCCCTGGAGTTGTGAGTATCTAGTCATCCTTTGCTTTACATCTAGTATCCACCTATGAATGAGTACATACCATGTTTGTCTTTCTGAGTCTGGGTTACCTCACTCAGGATGATTTTTTCTAGATCCATCCATTTGCCTGCAAACCTCATGATGTCATTGTTTTTCAAAGACCTCATCCAGTTACTCTGAACCTGATAGAAGAGAAAGTAAGAAGTCATCTTGAATTCATTGGCACTGGAGATCACTTCCTAAATATAACACCAGTAGCACAGACACTGAGAGAAACAATTAATAAATGGGACCTCTTGAAACTGAGAAGCTTTTGTAGAGCAAAGGACATGGGCAACAAGACAAAGAGACAGCCTACAGAATGGGAAAAGATGTTCACCAACCCCACAACTGACAGACTTCAAAATGACTTCAAAAGTCCCTCCATAATGTGTAGCTTCTGTAATGCTAGAAGGTGCTTTTCAGATTGCTAGAAGAGAAAAGATAAGTGTGGTTATATATTGTGTAGCCTAATAAAATTTGTCTGAAGATCAGAGAGACAAAGGAACAAGCCATCCTTCTTTACTCAAAAACTCCTCAGCCTGAAAAAGCCTTCAGTTCCTGTCTCTTCATGACTTATATTAAATGTGGTGATATAGTCTGTACCCTAATAAAATTTGCCTGAAGATCAGAGAACTGAACAACTCATTAGATTAAACATAGAAGCCAGGTAGTGGTGTCACACAAGTTTAATCCTAGCACTTGAGAGGCAGAGATCTGCCTGGATCTCTGAGTTCATAGTCACACTGGACTACATGAAATTAATTCAGTCTAGAAGAGAAACAGAGCCAAGGAGTGGTGGTATACACCTTTAATCCCAGTATTTGAAAGTCACGTGCCTTTAATCCTAGCATTAGGAAGGTTGAGACAGGAAGTGATGGCCAGGAGGAGAAAGGCATATAATGCATGAAGAGGCAGGAACTGATGGCTTTTTTAGGCTGAGGAGTTGATAAGGTAAGAGGTAGTGGCTGTAGCTTGTTCATTTGTCTCTCTAATTTTCAGATAAATTTTATTAGGGTACAGAATACATCACCACAGATAAGAATGGTATTTATTACCTAGTCCTGGATATTGCATGCTACATGCAATATCAACCTGGCAGGCAAATTGTATCCTATTATAACAATAGTGGTAGATATGACTGACTGTTGTTGGAGGGCTTCTCTCCAGGTTCCACCAAGCCCCACAGTTCCAAAGTCCACGTATAAAATAATCACTCAGACACTTATATTACTTATAAACTGTATGGCCGTGGCAGGATTCTTGTTAACTGTTCTTTTATCTTAAATTAACCCATTTTTATAAATCTATACCTTGCCACATGGCTGGTGGCTTACCGGTGTCTTTACATGTTGCTTGTCCTGGCGGTGGCTGCAATGTCTCTTCCTCCTTCTTCCTGTTTCCCCAATTCTCCTCTCTCCTTGTCCCGCCTATACTTCCTGTCTGGTCACTGGCCATCAGTGTTTTATTTATATAGAGTGATATCCACAGCACTTCCCCTTTTCTTCTTTTTTTTAAAAGGAAGGTTTTAACTTTAACATGGTTAAAATTACATATAACAAAACAATTATCAAGCATGAATTACAGTTACAATATTAAAGAAGATGTACTGTCTATCTTATATTTGTGAGTTTAAGGTTTTATATCTAACTTATCTTTTATCATAACTGAGGAATTACAACTATTTAGTCTTTAACCACATCGAAGACCTGAGAAGGAACATAATGGTACCTGAGAAATGGTAGATGGATGCAAGCAACTTTCGGGAATCTTGCAAGAGTAGACCAAGACAACTGGCAGCCTGGACAGTCATCTAAAGTTTCTCAGTATTGTTGGTGCATTCAAATTGGCTACAGGCCTAGAGTATATGACAGACCATTTTTATAAGCAGGAATTCTGAAAGACCATCTTACCCTGTCTTGGCAGAGTATAGTGGTCGCTTTCTTTGTGTCCCGCTTTTCCAGAAAGGACAGCATTATATTCGTACTGTCAGCCGTCAAGGCAAGGGCAGTTCTTTGCCCAGTAGGCCATTTTGTGCCAAGAAGACAAACTTCCAAATGGAAATGTCTTAGAAGCCCAACATTCTCTCCAGATCAAATTGGTGCAGCCATGAGCAATTGTGTCTCACGTCAACAGAATTCTAAGTTATTTAAGTGCCATATTCTCTAGGTCTATGAATTGTTTGAAGATTACCTATCTATCTAAAATATATCTATGTATACCTAGAAGACTTAACTAACATGGTTACAAATATGATTATCATAGATGACTAATTATTAATCTATTTTTAATTATCCATTACAATTTTAAATGAGTTACATAAACACAATACCTCAAACAAGAATAGAAATATATATATATATATATATATATATATATATATATATATATATATACAGTATAACAAAATTAACTTCAAGTTTGTATCAATAAGCTAAAATTTATACCAATGTAAAACATTTTAAACAAGTTGTTCTTTAAAAGTAGGTTCATTAATCTACCCTTTTATCTTATCATCTCTATATCCTCCTATATATCTATATCATATCCCCTTTTCTTTTTTAGAAAGAGATCACTTTTATAATCAACCTGTTTTAAATAAAAATATTGGTTTTTCTCTGTCCCACACCAGAGGGCTCTTCTGATTTGGGATACAAGAATCTCTTAATCATTTTTTTTAAAGCAATATGTCTGGGTTTAGAGGGGGAGTGAGCCAATTTCACCTCTAAAGCCAGCTTGGTATATTTGGGAATTTGGGCATAGCATCTCTTACTACTTCCTGCTGGAGGGGGGCGCTGTATCTTATGGGGACGCAAAGAAAATATGGGGTAGTCCGTGAGGCTGTATTGTGTGAACCAGTTGCCTTGAAACCGCTCTGGATGTTGGATCATCTGGGCCATGGTGTCATAGGAGACCTTTCAGGGGGTCTTGGCTGGTGAAACCTGATGTATCTTAATCTGGAATATATTCACAGCCTCTGGCTTTCTGTGGAAACAAAAGCAGAACCTCTTTTCCAAAGCAACATATCCTAAAATCCAAATTTTGAAGTCAAGGTACCTTTAAAATATACATATTGGTTTAATCTTTTTTGATCAAATGTTTTTTTTTGCAGTTAAAAATCCCAAAGACAACACAATCCAGATTGTCTGTGTAATATTTATCTTTATGTGGCTTTTTTATATTAATTTATCTTTTTTTGTCTCTTTAAAGCCTACGTATTGTGAATCTATTGCTTTAAACTGCAGTATTCTAAGACTGAAACAGCACTGTGGCTGCTGGCTCCACCCATTTCAGCTTACCAACATGGCGTTTTCTGCTAGTTCTGTGAGTCATCAAGTCTCAGAAATAGTGGGTCTAAGCTTTTATCAAAGCAGCATGTAGCCCAGAAACCTTTTTTTTTTTTTTAAAAAAAAATACTAGTAAAGACTAAATCTACCACACAGCGTAATGTGCCACTGGCAGACACCTCATTACCACCATACTGTTGGTCAAACGCAAATGCCAAGAACCCGCCAGTAGTTCAAACCCGTGTTTTGTCGTGTCTAGCTGCACTTATGAGCCATGAAACAGGAACCTGGTTTTGGCTCTGTTTAGAATTGGTTATTAAATATTGTCAGGTTTAAGGTGGAAACTCGAGCCGTTGGGCGCCCTTTGTTGCTGGAGGGCTTCTCTCCAGGTTCCACCAAGCCCCGAAGTCCCAAAGTCCACGTATAAAATAATCACTCAGATGCTTATATCACTTATAAACTGTATGGCCGTGGCAGGCTTCTTGCTAACTGTTCTTTTATCTTAAATTAACCCATTTTTATAAATCTATACCTTGCCACATCGCTGGTAGCTTACCGGCGTCTTTACATGCTGCTTGTCCTGGTGGTGGCTGAAGTGTCTCTTCCTCCTTCTTCCTGTTTCCCCAATTCTCCTCTCTCCTTGTCCCGCCTATACTTCCTGTCTGGTCACTGGCCATCAATGTTTTATTTATATAGAGTGATATCCACAGCAACTGACCCTGTGGGTTAACCAAATTCTTTCTGATTAGATTGAGATCCAAACTGTAGGAAGGAATTAATTGAACTGTAAATCTGGTCAAAAGCCTATGGTTAAAGAAGTTGTAGCCCTAGGGTTGAACCCCCATTGTTTTGTTATGCTGTCAAACTGTCTTTAAAATATTGTGTTTATTCCTATATACATGTGATTCTCTCAACCTTGGTCAGACAGGCTACATTTTACATTGAACAGTGGTTAATGCAGAGATTTATAACTGGTCAAAGTGATGAGAGCACATGCCATTTTTACCAAAAGCAGCTTGGGAAAGAACAGATTTATTTCACTAACACTTCTAGGACACAGTCCATCATCAAGAAAGTCAGGGCAGGAACTCAAGGGAGGAACTTCAAGCAAAAATAATAGAGAAATTCTGCCTGCTGGTGTAATTTTGGCTTACTCACTGGTGTATTCTCAGATAGCTTTCTTACACATCCCAAAACCACTTGCCTAGACATGATATCACTCACAGTGGACTGCATTCTTCCAAATCAATTAGCATTCAATACAGTGCCCTACAGAATGTCCACAGGCCAATGTGATTAAAGAAATTCCTAGACTGAACTTCTCTTTTTGCAACTTGTGTCAAATTAATAATTAGAACTAATTAGGGCACATGTGCTTTGCAATGCCCTCATTATATTTTTTTTTTGGTTGCAAGATTGTAGGTTCCCCTGTAGCTTTCCCACATACTCTTCATTTGGGCTATTCCTCCTCCCATCCTCTCATTTCCCATCCCTATCACTCCTTGCCTGTTTGAAATTTTCTGTCCCCATTATTCCTCTCTGTACCATCATCTTACCTATGATCAACTATCCTCTTCCCTTAATAGAGTCTGTTTATAGATTTCTAGTTTCTGCATGCCCTCCAGGTTAAACATGCAAAATAACATATTTGAAGCTAGGAATCAAATACGAGAAAAAAATAACTTGTAGCATTCATCTTTTGAGACATAGGTGACTTTAGTCAGTATAATTTCTTGTAGTTACATCCATTTACCTGCAAATTTTATGAATTCATTTTTTCATCACAGCCAAGTAATATTCCATTATGTACAACATGCATCATATTTTATGATCCATTTGTCAGTTGGTGGACATCTAGGTTTATTTCATTTCTTAGCTATTATAAATAGCACAGTAATGAACACATGAATGTACGGTTCTCTCAGTGATATGTCATGAAGTCCTTGTGGTGTATGCTCATACTGAGGAGAACATACTATGCTGTTTTTGCTAAATGGTCATGTTGTCAAACTGCCTTCTAAATATTTATGCCTGTATCCACAGATTTATGCTCTTATCAATATTGGTCAGAGATGCTTATTGTTGTGGGAAGTGGTTAATGCAGAGCTTCACAACTGTTCATAGTGCAGTAAATAAGTGAGTTTGGGTGATCAGTCCCAGGTGAGACATCTGTATCAACCCTTCCTCCCAAGGCTCAGGGGACATCTCAGAAGAGGCAGCTGAAAACAATGTAGTGAGGATAGAAGGAGTGTCTGTGGAGTGCTATCTTCTCAACAGGGCATGGCTGTTACACACATAGGATCACAGCATTTATAGTTATTTACAGAAGACCTATGCAAAATCAAGTTGGCTAAAAAACTCGCGTGCCAAGCAGCGGTGGCACATGCCTTTAATCCCAGCACTTGGGAGGCAGAGCCAGGCGAATCTCTGTGAGTTTGAGGCCAGCCTGGTCTACAGAGCAAGATTCAGGACAGGCACCAAAACTACACAGATAAACCTTGTCTCGAAAAACAGGAAAAAAAAAATCCAGCATGGGGGGGGAGGGGCAATTGAGGTCCTACTAGCTGAGGAGCTATTGGCAGCTGATGAATCCTGGAGAGTTACTTTTCTTTGTGGAGTAAGTTGACTATGTTCTAGTGAATTTTGCCATGCTCATGTGCACATGGGTAGCCCTATTGGACTCAGTAGGTTATATAAGAAAAAGGAGGACTTACATTTGGTGTGGGGGGTGAATCTGAGGTCCCTCAGGAAAGCTGGTGTAAGGCCATGAGAGTAGATCAAAATACAATTTACATATGTATAAAATTTTCTAATAATACCAAAGAGAAAGTACTAAAACTAATTATTTAGACTCACTGATCTCCTAGGAGTAAAGAACTTTCTGAAACAAAGTAACATTTGCTGATTTTCTGGAAGTCCTGAGTTCTTATCCCCCAAGGTTTAATACTGAAGAAGAAAATGATTCTATACAGAGAGTAACCCAAACTACAGTGTGTCTGAATGTTCATTCTGGAGTGTGTGTGTGTGTGTGTGTGTGTGTGTGTGTGTGTGTGTGTGTGTGTGTGTGTGTAGGGGTGTGTGTGTAAAATTTATTAGGAATTACACCTAATGTATATGACTTATACCCTATCAAGAAAAAAATACTCTTTCCTGTTATTCACTTTTACCTACTAGAAAATTTTAGCTGTGTTTTGATGTTGACATAGCATTTTGAAATAAATTACACTATGCTATAGGGAGAAGTATCTTAATCCTTTTCATTTCAGAAAACACAACTGAAATAAATGCGATTACTAGCATGGATTGAGGGATTTCTCTGTGTAAGGCTTTGATTAAAGTACCTTATGGACTTTAAGATAGTTAACCTTCACATCAAGTGCATAGACACAATTGATAACCATTAATATCGCTATAACAGTATCATGCCTGGGTAACATTACTTAAATTTATCTGACAAGAAACCTGAAATGCAAACTATCTGTGAAATCTGCTTGTCACTATCCGCTTGTCTGATTATTGGGCTTAAAGAGTGTAGACCAAGGTGCTCAGGCTCCCTGAGGAGACTATGAACTACTCCATGACATTGATGTTATCTGTAGGTCTCATTCACATTTGTAAGTAGAAGATCAAAGTTAATTTCTAATTAAAACTTGGGCATTTTTATGAGTCTGCCTTTTCATTTCACATTTCTGGTAGCAATTGTAGTATCCAAACATATTTAACATCATTTCTTTCTTTACAGTCTAGCCATAAGTGAGGAAGTAAAATTACTATCTCCTCTTCCTGTGTGTCACTGGGGCGCAAGTTCAGTGTAAACGAAGAAGGCACACTAGGGTTGTGGCTGCAGTTAGCAGAAAAACATAGACTGAAACCCAAGATACAAAATACTTAAGTCCATGGCATCAGCAGTCTGTGGACTATTTGGAGCTAATGTCACTGTGAGTGTGCTATGTCTAGAGATGTCTTAACGAACTGCTGTTACAAGTACTATGAACAATGGGTTTATAAAAAGCCATAATATATTTCCCATGTTTGTTGAGACTATAAGCCCAAGTCAGAGGGTTCGCTTGGAAGGGTCTTAAGTTCTTCTCCCAGGATCTCGATGGCTTCCTTTTTTCACTCTGGGTGTGTCAGGGGAGAAAGCCATGGCAAACAACTGCAAGTTTGGCCACTTCTCATAGGGGAACTAGTTCCAATACAAGAGTTACAGCCTCATGACATAGTTACTTCTCCAAATGCCCAAATGTTAATCCCATCATCTCATTAGGATTAGGTTTTCAACAAGAACTCTGAGAGGACACACACACATTAAGTTTAATCAATGTGATATAATTTCTGACTTTGTCTTAATAAAATGATAAATTAGACACATCAAAAGTGATCCAGAGTTTATCCACACACAATCAACCACTTATAATGCTGGGAGAAAATAACATAGAAATTGACAAGATGTGGGATTCTTATAAAGTATAGAGATCTATGGGTGAGAAGGGGGCCATCGTTGCATTCTTCGATTTCTCTTTACTAGAATGAGTTGCTTGAAGGAGTTAAGCGAGCATACAAAGAGTAAAGGGTTTCTTGGCCTCATGATTTTACAGCTCCCTTCCAAGATTGGGAAAGCAGTGCTTTAGGCCTCCAATGAGTCAGCACAACATGGTGTGAACATATGTAGAAAAAACAGTTCCTTTTGTGAGCCAGGACCCAAAAGCTACAAAGAAACAAGATACTAGTCTTTGGACCTAAGAGACCCCCAGCCCCCAATACTGCAACCCATCTACTAAAAGCATTTATACCCTTCCAGAACCTCCTGACCCAACTCCAGGAACCACACACAGCTGTTTGGGGGAAGACACAATATAATAACCTAGAGCAGCTACCACAAATTGTTTTCTTTTGGCCAATAAATATCAGTGGCATTCTGACAATGCCTGCAGCTGTGAGATTAAGGCTCATAGAGAGCAGGGGAGTCTCTGCTGGATGTCACTGGACTCCTGTTGGAGCAGCCTGATAAATGTTTTGATATGTAATGGTTAGTGAAACATTCTCTATTAGCCTCATGGGCTGTTGATTCTTTTGGAAGTTAGCTCAACTTCAAAATTAGCTGAAACATAGCCTCTCTTCTGCATCAAGGTCATAAGCTGATCTATTTCACTTACAAGTTGTCTACAGTTAACTTCAACAGTCAAAATATGCTCTTGCAGACTCATGTGCAGTTTAGAGACCTATTGTCCAACCTTGCTGAAGTTCTGCAGCCAATTTGTGGGCTCAGTTCCATTTTTTTTCAATCTGTTTCCTCCTCTACCCTGAGCCACCTAGTACTTCCAACTAAGGATCACATACCTAGACTTTCAGTTTTTATGGTTGTCCACAGGTGTTTCCTTAGTATTTCCCTTCAGAGCAAAGCAACTAGATTTAGATGTTTCTTTTTAAGACTTTCCAAATTCTCAAGGCTGGAGGATTTTAAATACTTGTCTGGGTCACACAGAGTCTCATAATCACATACAACTTTCAGTTTGAGAGATTTTCTCTTCTACACAAGACTGGACTGTTATATAAAAATTGCTAGCAAGTTTCTTTCTTTCTTTCTTTGTTAGTGGGATGCCTGTAGATGCAAAGGTGCTTGTGTATGCTAAGGCATAACAAGTTTATATTCCCCCCACCTCACCCTGCTGTTTGGCTAAGCTACTGTCTTCTTGATCATCAGCTTTTATGGACCTTAACATAAGTAAAATACAGCTTATAGTCTTTAACAACACTTACCATCTGATCATCTTTTATCTCTGATCATTCCTGCAATTTTATATCTTGTCCTTTCATGTTTTTACTGCCCTTTTCATGAGGCAGAATGACTTTCACTTCCAGAAAAAGAGTATGGTGATGACACACACGTTGTTTTTCCTAGTTGCTATGCCATCCTGATGACTGGTGAACATTTACTGCTCATGATTATTCATGTTATATCAGCTGATGGAACAAGCAATTGTAACTGGGTATAGCTTTAAACATGTGATAGCATGGGACAATGGATAAGATGTAAATATGGTAATAAACTACCTTTCCCTGCCGAAGACCACAGGAATCCACAAGTTGTGCCATCTACATCAAGTGGGATATTCTTAGGCAAAGCTCAGTTATCTACAATTGCTCTTTGAAAGTTCACTCCTTGTCCTTAAACTTCTTGTCCCTTAACATTTAAATATTCCCTTCTTTGGCTTCTCTGCTTCAAATCTATTCATTGATCTTTGGCTCTAATTGTTTACTTGTGGAAAATTCATCACCAAACCCACTGTGAGAGTTTGGGGCAAAGAGGACAAGGTCAGCATGTACTTTGTGCTCAATTCCTGGCTTGGGCCTGGACATATGTAGTATTCTTTGAATACCTGTCAAATGATTTTACAGAAGACATCATAAATTCCTCCAAGGAACATTCAGAAATTGGGTAATGGGTCTTTTTTAGCAAGATGGGAGCATTCAGTTTCTTGAAAATATTGAAAGGCCATTTCCTGAACCCTGATGTGCTCCATTCTCTTGGGTCCTTGAGATTTCTGTAAGAGAGAAAATTGGAACAGGATCAGTTCAGACAGTTATACAAAAGGGATATCTCTGATGGGAACATAAAGAAAGAGAAAGGACTGTCAGAGAAGAAATAGAATAAAAAATAGAGGTAGTCAGAGTTGAAGAATACGAATGACTACAATTAATGCTTGTTCTTTGTCTAAATTGAATAACTATTGTGGAAGAACACAGTGATTCTCAAAGGAAAAATGGCTGAACCCACTCAGAAAAAAATGACAAGTTTCTCAGATAGTAATACTGAAGATCCAAGAAGCACTGGAGATTAGAGTTCATTCTGAGCTTACATAGTGTGCCAGAGAACTGGGAAATGAGCAATTTACCTGTATCTTTTCTTAAGGCTGAGATAATTTTCATATCAAACCATGAAAAATATGAAAAGTGGCACATGTATTTCAATTTCACTTGTGAACATATGAGCACGCTTGTAAAAATTTATGCAAAATATTAGGAAGTTGATTCCAGTAATATGTGATCAAAAAAGGACTGATTTATTTATTTCTTCATATTATAAAAGCTTGAAAGCAATTTCCCCTACTTGATCAATTAAAGGACAAACACAGTAATTGGAGTTAAGAAATGCACTGGCTAATTAAAATTGTGTAGAAACATAGAACATTTTGAAACATATATGGGTAAATACTTTTTATTTGATTTTTGAGACATGGTTTCTCAGTGTAACTCTGGCTGTCTTGGAACTCACTCTGTAGACCAGTCTGACTTCAGACTCAGAAAACTGCCTGTCTCTGCTTCCCAATTGCTGGAATTAAAGGCATGTACTACCATACCAAGCTGCATAAATACTTCTATTGCTCTAGATTTCAGAAGATAACATGCACAGATGATCTAAATACCTATGTTAAAGTCCAATTCAAAGATACCACCAAACATTGCAAGCAAGTCCATGTATTTTCAATGCATATAGCCTACATAGGACCAGGATTGAAGTTTATACAATCTATGGCCCACGCTTAGGTTTATCATGTGGTCACAGAGGTTAGCACATGCTTATTTTTTTTTTAGATAATAATCAACTGCTATGTATATGTCATTTTGCTGAGGTATTGAAAAGGCAATGAGGTGTCAAGCATCTACTATGGTCTTTCATCTTTTGGGCACTGAAACCATTTTTCTTTTAGGTCTCAGGCCAGAGTGTGAGTACAGAGGAGAGAATGGAATCCTTATATTCACTTGAAGTATAATATAGTATTGACAATATCCATTTCAAAGTTCAATGTTTCTTAATTTAGATGGTGACTGAAACAGTCCACACAGGAAAGAACTTTAGATGCCTTCTGAATGTTCAGCCATGAGAGTGGGTGCTGCCACTGGGTTGCCAGTGCCGCTGACATATGCTGGCTGAAAGCTTATGAGATACAAACTCCTTATCTATACTTGGAAAAGAAGAAAAGAGACTACTCTGAGTCATAACTATGTAAGCCTGGAATCAGATTCATCACATTCATATTTATCATAAATTAGAGATTTTTGAAACTGTCTATCCTACAGTTACATAGACTTAAGAAGATGTCTGGTTCCTCAAGGCTTGCCCAGGGTTTGGGAGAAAACATAACCCTCACCTTAGCTTATTAATATATTTATTTTATATATTTTAATAATACTTAGTTTTACCTTTGTATGTATGTATGTGAGTGTATATGCATATAAACACAATATTCTTTAATATTAGGAAGCTAAGATAGCTTCATTGTACACAATACATTTCCCTAGTGTTTTTATACATACTTTGCAATACCAATAAATGATCATTGTGTTTATAAATGTGGTAATTTTCACAGCCATATAATTACTCTGATATATATATGTGTGTGTGTTTTATATATATATATATTATATATATATGTGTGTGTGTGTGTGTATGTGTGTATTTTATATATATTCTTCTGAATCTTTATGATCTATGATACTAGTGTTTATGATATTTATAATATTATTTATGGAGTTGTAAAGTGTCTGAAATTCTTAGCTATAACTTCCAGCACTCCTTTTCCGATAAAGGCAATATACAGCAAGCCAACAACCAACATCAAACTATATGGCAAGAAACTCAAAGTGATTCCAATAAAACCAGGAACAAGACAAGGCTGTCCACTCTCTATATACCTATTCAATATAGTACTTATAGTTCTAACTAGATCAGTAAAACAACAATAGGCCATGATGGGGATACAAATTGGAAAGGAAGAAGTCAAACTTTCACTATTTGCAGATGATATGATAATATACATAAATAAACCCTCAAATTCTACCAAGGAACTCCTATAGCTGATAAACACCTTCAGTAATGTGGCAGGATATAAGATTAACTAAAAAAAAATCAGTAGCCTTCCTATATACAAATGATAAATTGGATGAGAAACATCACCCTTTACAATTGCTACAAATAACATAAAATATCTTGGGCTAACTCTAACCAAACAAGTGAAAGCCCTGTATGACAAGAACTTTAAGTCTTTGAATCATGAAAGTTGGATCAATGGCTGTGGAGCCTGCATGGGACTGAGCTGGGCACTCTGCATGGTGAGACAGTTGTGTAGCTTAACCTGCTTGGGGACCCCAAGGTGGTGGGATTAGAATCCAACCCTGGTGCATGAGCATGCTTTTTGGAGCCCACTACCTATGATAGGACACCTCTCTCAGTCTTGAGGCATGGGGCGGGGGTGGGGGGGAGGTGCTTGGACTTGCCTCTACTGGATGTGCCTCCTCATGGGAGGCTTGCCTTTTTGTGGGGAGGGATGAGGATGGGTTGGGAGGGGGAGGCCAGGGGCGTGGTGGGAGGAGGGAAGAGGAGGACCTTTGATTGGTGTGTAAAATGAATGGAAAATTTTTCATAAAAAAAAGTGAAAAAAAAAGAAATTGAAGAAGATATCAGAAAATGGAAAGATTTCCCATGTTCTTAGATAGGTAGGATCAAACCCAGGATAGCCAAAACAATCCTATACAATAAAGGAATTTCCAGAGGCATCAAAATCCCTGACTTTAAGCTCTACGATAGAGATATAATGATAAAAACATCTTGGTATTGTCATAAAAACAGACACATTGATCAATGGAATCAAATTGAAGACCTTGACATTAATCTACACACCTAGGAACATCTGATTTTTGACAAAGAAGCCAAAATTATGCAATGAAAAAAGAAAGCATCTTTAACAAATGGTGCTGACATAACTGGATATCTACATGTAGGAGAATGCAAAAGGTCCATATCTATCACCATACACAAAACTCAAGTCCAAAAGGAACAAAGACCTCAACATAAATCCAGTTACACTAAACATAGAAGAGAAAGTGGGAAGTAGCCTTGAGCACATTGGCACAGGAGACCACTTCCTAAATATAACAGCAGTAGCACAGACACTGAGAGCAACAATTAATAAACAGGACATCCTGAAACTGAGAAGCTTCTGTAAGGTGAAGGACACTGCCAATAAGACAAAAAGGCAGCCTACAGAAAGGGAAAAGATCTTTACCAATCCTACATCCGATAGAGGGCTGATCTCCAAAATATATAAAGAACTCAAGAAACTAGACAGCAAAATATCAAATAATCCAATTAAAAAATGGGCTATTGAGCTAAACAGAGAATTCTCAGCAGGAGAATCTCAAATGACTGAAAGACATTTAAGGAAATGTTTAACATCTTTAGCAACCAGGGAAATGCAAATCAAAACAACTCTGAGTTACTATCTTACATCTGTCAGATGTCCTATGTTGGAGAGTATGTGGAGAAAGGGGAATACTCCTCCACTGTTGGTGGGAATGCAATCCTATACAGCTACTCTGGAAATCGGTATGGCAGTATCTCAGAAAATTGGGAATCAACCTACCTCAAGACCCAACAATACCACTCCTGGGCATATACCCAAAAGGTACTCAACCATACCACAAGGACATTTGCTCAACTATGTTCATAGCAGCATTATTCATAATAGCTAGAACCTGGAAAGGACCTAGATGCCCTTCAACAGAAGAATGGATAAAGAAAATGTGGTACATTTATACAATGGAGTATTACACAACAGTAAAAAACAATGTCATAATGAACTTTGCAGGCAAATGGATGGAACTAGAAAAAAACATCTTGAGTAAGGTAACCTAGACCCAGAAAGACAAGTACAGTATGTACTTACTCATAAGTGAATATTAGATGCAAATCAAAGGATAACCAGGCTACTATAATCCACAACCCCAGAGCAGCTAGGTAAAGAGGAGAACACTAAGAGGGACACACATGGATCACCCAGGAAGGGGAAAGGGTTAAGATCTACTGGGTAAACTGGGAGTGGGGAATAGAAGGGAGAGGATGGGAGGAGATGGGGGGGATGGAAGTAGGAACATGGGGGAGAGACGGGGAGGGAGAGCAATGAAAGAGATATCTTGACAGAGTGTACCATCAAAGGGATGGGGAGAAATGTGCAGCTAGGGAAAACCCAGGAACTCACATGATCAATCGTCCCCTACTAAGACTCATAGCAATGGTGAAGAGAGTGCTTGAACTAGCCTTCCCCTGCATTCAGATTGGTGTCTACCCTAACTGTCATCATAGAACCTACATCCAGTGACTGATGGAAGCAGACGCAGAGACCACAGCCAAACACTTGGCCAAGATCCTGGAGTTCAGTTGAAGATAAAGAGGAAGGATTATAAGAGCAAGGAGGGTCAGAGTAATGATGGGAACACCCATAGAAATAGCTGACTCAAGCTAATGGGAGCTCATGGACTTTAGACTGACAGCTGAGGAACGTGCATTGGACCAAACTAGGCCTTCTGAATGTGGGTGACAGTTCTGTGGCTTGATGCATTTGTGGGTCTCCTGGCATGGGACCAGGACTTATCCCAGGTACAAGAATTGGCTTTTTAGAGCCTGTTCCTTATGGTGTGATGCCTTACTCAGCCTTGATGCAGGGGAGAGGGGCTAGGCCTGGCCCCAACTTGGTATGCCAGTCTGTGTTGACTACCCAAGAGAAACCTTACCCTCTATGAGGAGGGAATGGGGGTGGGATGGGAGGAGGTGGGGGGAGTGGGAGAAGGGGAGGGAGCAGAAAGAGAGGTTGTTACCTAAAAGGAAAGAAATTTTTTTAAATAAAAATTATTTAAAAAAAGAAGTAATAAAACAGTCATAACAATAATAAAGATTTCAGAGTACTTGGTATATGGGATATTTTAAAATATTCTGTATAGTGACCTAGACACGACCAGTCATGCATTGCAGTTCACAGACAAATCACCTAAGCAAGCAAGTCAGAGGCAGGATGTGACACCAGGTCTTGACCCTGCCCCACCCCAAGTCCTGTGCTCATCACTGTAAGTCAGTTTAGTGTTCTGAATCTTACTGTGGAAAACTAATACTTCCTTCCATGTTCCTTCAGGATCTTTATACTCATAGAGGAGGAACCAAACAAAGCAGCACATAATTACCCAGGAATAATGTTATTTCTCTCATTCATATAGATACCTGTTCACTTGCGGGGGGATACACACTCAAAGAGACACAACAGTTCCCTGGAAACTGCGCAGGTAACAGGCATGAAACCATGGCAGAAGATCTGTGGACACATTAGCATATGTAGTAAGCAGACTCAGCATTTTGAGCAACACACAGGAAGAGAACATTGGGAGATAATGACATGGTTATGTTGATTTAACATTCAATTAGAAGAATTTTTATGTTTCTTTAGAAAAGGAACATGGGATATTTTAAGCAAAAATTATGTGTGGTTCTGATGAAAGCAGAAGCATTGGTTATCACTTTTCCGAGTTTGAGGAGTATATCACTTAGCTCCTGTCTACTTCATATCTCCAAAGTTCTTATCTCTGCAGTTCATATTTCAAGTTTAATCACTGAACTTTAAAAAAAAGTTGTGTGTGTGTATAATCTTGGCATAGTAATAAATAGAAGTGTTTGATGTATCCCATCTTTCATACTTTATATTAGTGAGTACAATTTGGTACTTACTAACATTTATAAATATAAAGCATTTTTGTGTTTATATTCTTAAAAGAATACATGTAAATAATATTATACACACTGAGCAGGTTGTATTATATATTTAGGAGTAATGTACATATGTATGCCTGTATGTAACAACAGTTAATGAAAAAGAGTCCATGGATTTTAAAGAGATGAAGGGGGAGTATGGAGGAGAGCAAATTGGAAAAGATATAATTATGTTATACTTCCATCAATAAAAGAAATAATTATAAAAACAACTCAGAACTAGGGATGATGGTACACACCTGTGATCTCAGCACTCAGATGCAAGAGGCAGGAAGCATTATAAGTCAATGTTAGTCCGGGCTTTCATAAGACCCTGTCTCAGAGAAAAAACAGATAGCTGAGCTTATGTGTATTTGTGGACACTATCATCTATACAGAATTGTCAGTTATTATTAGTTAGGCATATATAACAAAGAATTTAACACCAGCCCATCAAGTCACCAAATACAGTTCAGTGCACATATAAAGGAGCTGGAATGCAAACATGCCTCTTTGTCTCTAAATCTTAAGTTCTCTAGGAGTCTCAGTGCCTATTCTACAGGGAACATGTCAAGACTACAGTAAAGGGCAGCCTGTCTATGACATTCTTATCAGTTTCCTTTCATACTTAATATATTTCCAGAAATACTGAGCCTCTGCCTGTCATATCATCTGACAAAGTTAACCTTACTGCCCTATGCCAATGATATACTCACCCTGTCACCAGGGCGCATCTGTCTGGTCACTGACCAAAGTCTGTAGCTGGAGAATTTCTCTCCAGCTCCTGCCAAGTTTCGTCAGTCCTGGGGCCCACTTATAAACTAAACACACAGACTCTTACATTATTTAAACTTCTTGTCCATTAACTCAGGCCTATCATTGTCTGGCTCTTACTCTTATATTTAGCTCATTTCTATTAATCTGTACTTTGCCACATGGCTGTTGGCTTTTTGGTACCTTACATCTTCCTTGTCCTGGTGGTGGCTCCAGGCAGTCTCTCCCTTCCATTCCTGTTTCCTCCATTCTCCTCTCTGTTAGTCCTGCCTATACTTCCTGTCTGGCTATTGGCCAGTCAGTGTTTGATTTATATAGAGTGATATCCACAGTAAAAGTCCATCTATGAAACTGGATAATATTACTTTTGCTTTTTTTCTCAGAACATTTAAGTACTTTTTCTGATCCTTAAAAGTTGAAAAAATATAATAAAGAAATAATTTTTGCACTAAGTATAACCTAGGCTGAAAGTCTTAGTTATTCGTCATGCAATAAATCAAACTATAAAAATATTTTCATGCTTCCAAATAAAGGTCTAAATGTTAACACCTTAGTTATGGGACCATGATATTTACCCATCTACATCTTTTCACAAAGATACAGAAAAAACTCAGTCAGCTTTTAAACCTTTCTCTAGTGTGAGGGCATATCTAATTTCTTTCAATTAATGTTACCTAGCCCCTGACAAGTACTAACAAAAGGTAAAATAAGTGTGTATAGTGTAGATGTAACCAACCGTCTTATTAAATAAGAAACACAGAAACAATGTAAAAGAGAAAGCCGAGAAGTCAGAGCTCAGAGCTAAAATCTCACCCTTCCTCCTGCTGTCCCAGCTTCGCGAAAAGAGACCTACTTCCTGTCCGTTCGTATTTTTAAAGTATGTTGTTCTGCCTTCTCATTGGTTGTAAACCCAAACACATGACTGCCTCGTCACTGTCTGAATGTACAGCCCCCTAGGTCTTAAAGGCATATGTCTCCAATGCTGGCTGTATCCCTGAACACACAGAGATCTTATGGGATTAAAGGCGTGTGCCACCACCGCCACACTCTTGCTATGGCTCTAATAGCTCTGACCCTGAACACACAGATATCTATGGGATTAAAGGCGTGTGCCACCACCGCCACACTCTTGCTATGGCTCTAATAGCTCTGACCCCCAGACAACTTTATTTATTAACATACAATCAAAATAATAATTCAGTACAATTAGATTATCACCACAGTATAGTATATGGAAGCAGACATCAACAGCAACCTTAGCAGGAGGAACTTGGTGAAGCAACTCTCCCTGAAGTTACTTTCTTCCCCATTTCCAGCAGCACTGATTGCCTTTCACATTGCCTTCAGACAGAGGCTCATATTTTCTCATGGTAAATATGTTCTGATTTCATGTGATGAAATTAAATACACTGTAAAAGTTTTCATATCTCAAAGTATTAAAAAAAAAAACCACTTTGATCTCCTAATGTGTTGTCTTGTAAAAGGGTTTGGAATCCACAGACCTAGATAGCAAAGATTTCCCACAGCTATAGCAGTTTATAGAATGCAATATGTATTTTCATAAAATCGGTATTGTTCTAGAATACTCTTCAGATAAGGTTATTCTTGTTTGTATAAATCAGCAAGTTAAAAGTAGAAAGATACCCACAAAATTTTCAGGATGAAAATCATGGGAAAGAAATCAGGTGGAATATCTTTGTTTTTACTTCTGCAAACAAAAGGAAGACAGTCTTGAAGACACAGACAGTTTAGAGCTGTCAATGGAACCCTGGGACCTTCTTAATTCTCTTTTATTATTTTAAAATCTTTTATTGTGCATAATTTATACACTTAAAATTATATTTTAGTCAGATTTATATGCATCTGAAAATCACTTTAGGTCAAAAGTTCATTAATGTCTATAGATTCAGACATCTCACAATTTTGCACTTTTACATACATAGAGTAAATGTTTATATTCCTGCCAACCGGGAATAAGTTACCAAGTCTCTATTTCATTCCAAGTTTGTAGAATTCACAGCTTTACTCTGAAATAGCTTCTGTGGTCTAGTGTAGTACATGAAAATGGCCAGGCATCCAGTGACAATGTGGGAAGGCCATCACCTGCTGTGCCACACTGTGTGAGCTTGGAAGAGAAAACAACTGAGCAAGAGGACACCAAGGGGAGTTCAGTAGAAAGAGGCTCTGAAATCAGGGAAGCCAGACAAAGGACATGGCTGGAGAGGAGGAAAATATGATAAACTATTTGGCCAGAGTCATTGTAAGTAAGCCTGGCCAAATGAGAGTAGATTGGATGAGTTTTTAATGGCAAAAGCAAACCAAAACAAAAATCAATTTTCCTACCAGATAAACTGGGCCAACTAATAGGAACAAATATATTAGTGTGACATCATGAATAGTGGAAAGTGTCCTTGCTTTTTTAAGGGAGAAGTATGTGATGACTGAATTTGGGTTGCTAGAGGGATGTAAAGGTAGAGTGAACTAGTAAAAGATAACTGTACTAAGACATCACTAACAAGAGGGCATCAACATAGGCCACTTGCCTTCTTCTTATACTTTCATTCCTACTTATAGATTTTTGTACTGAGTTGGGTTCTAGGTAGCTTTACACATCCTTCCTCCTCAGCCCCTGACTTGCACAATGTTCCCTGGGCAAACGTTCTCTGAAGCCTGATGTATAAGGAGTCTTTCTGTGATCTTGCTTCCTTTTCTTAGAGCCATCTTGATTTAAAACATTTTCCCCAGAAAACATAATAAAAACAGCCTCTTTATATTTCAAAAGGATTTTCAACTGGTAATTTTTTTGTTTATTTTATTTTATTTTTTGTTTGTTTTTTGAGACAGGACTTCTCTGTGTAGTTTTGGAGCCTGTCCTGGAACTTGTTCTGTAGACCAGGCTGGCCTCAGACTCACAGAGATCTGCCTGTCTCTGCCTCCTGAGTGCTGAGGTTAAAGGTGTGTGCTACCACCACCTGGCTTCAACTGGTAATCTTTTTATTATCAGTATCACCATTGCCACCTTATTATGATACCTCTAATTTTTTTCTTACTTGGCTTCTAAAATCTGTATTTGAGTGGCTTTAAGCTGTATGTACACACATTAGCTATTTTGAAATTTATACTAACCCATTGGGAAAATGAGGGCAGAGATGGTGAGACACGAATGCATCCTCAGGTGCCCAGTCACACAGTTAACAAGAAAGACAACAGGTTGTACCATCCCCTTCTAAATAACTCAAAGTAATAATCTCATGACTTTTGGACTCTGTGATCTGGTGGCATTAAAAGCAAAACAAAACTAGTGAATAGTTATCTTAGGTGCAAAGGAAATGTTAATAAGAAAAAAATTAAGGTACCCACCATTGGTTTACAGATTCACATCTTTGTGCCCAGATGTTTCCTCTTGCCTGCCAAGCCTTTTCCTCCCTATGGACTGAAGTCAGCAGCCTTGTTCACCCCTTCATCCAGGGTCATAGGAAATCAGAGCAAAGCAAAACATTCAAAGAAATATTACATTCAAAGGAAATCCTTTGAAAGTGAGCACATTTTTTTAGCAGAAATACAAACATTTGAACTGATAGTGAAGGATATACTTGGCATATATCGATATTTCCTTCCTCATCTACAGACTAAAATGATCAACATTGTGCACTGCATAATAAAAGGTGAAACTCACATTAAATATGAAGGAACTGGCTATCTTATTTACAGTTCAAATTCTGAGGTGAAAGTTTTCCTCCACTGTAGGACTAGGTTCTCATACACAAAATTATCATCCCTCATGTGAAAGTTCCTTCTAAGAACCATATTTCACATGTCTTGAAATCATCTTTGCATTTTGCTCTCACCAAACTAAGAAAATGAGAGATCAATATGTTTTTAACGAAGAGTTATTTCACCTTGCACATAGAATTTCCTCTCTTTGTCTCCGTGTTCCTGCCTAGGATTCTACAGTAATTTTCTGAGAAGGTCTATGTAGACTGAGGAAAAGAATTTCATGGCCTTACTTCTCTTATAATTATTCCATTGTTATGTTGTATAGTTAGTAAGATATGAGCAGGCTTGCAGGCAATTGAGGATAGATTTTGTTGTTTACTATTATTGTAATAAACATCATAACCAAAAGTAACTTGGGGGAAAGGGGGTCTGCTATTTCTTACAGTTTGGTGTGATAGTCTACCATGGAGGGAAGAGAGGCCAGGAACCTGGAGGCAGCAATTGATGTAGAGGCCTTGAAGGAGAGCTGCTTTCTAGTTTGTCCCAGGGCTGGCTCAGTCTACATGCTTAGGCCACCCACATCTTCTGCCCAGGAGTGGCACCACCCACACTTGGCTGGCTCCTTTGTCAATCAATCATTCACCAAGAAAGTACCTCACAGACTTGCCTACCGGCCAATTTTTTTGGAGATATTTTCTCAGTTGAGTTTCTCTGTTCCCAGATAACTCTAGATTGTGTCAAGTAGACACTCAAACAACCAGCACAGACTTGTCCTTGTTATCAGCAGTTTGTGAAGTCAAGATCTAAAATATCCAAGTTCTTATCACTGTTCAATTGGATGGAGATCAGAGTTGCATTTCTAGTCCTGGGTAAAGATATGGCGTTCTTTCTTTTCTTTTTTTATTTCTTTTTTTTATGTTTTGGTATTTTTGTTTTTTTGAGACAGGGTTTCTCTGTGTAACAGTCCTGGCTATCCTGAAACTCACTCTGTAGATCAGACTGGCCTCAAATCCACAGAGATCTGCCTACCTCTGCCTCCCTAGTGCTGGAACTAAAGGCATGTGCCACCACCGTCTTGTTATGATTTCTAAAATGCCCCAAATATCAAGGAGTTCTATCTAGCAAGAGATTTTCTTGCTAAAAAGTTGTACCACTGACTCTTCTCTTAAGGGGTGTTCCAAATGAGTCTGTCAGTCACACCAGGAAAACATTCCTCAGAAAATAGTACAGAGCCTACTTAATCACTTAGGTGTTAGAAGCAAGGAATGAATAATCTCCATGTTGCACAAAGGAACTCACAAAGTGAAAGTCTAGTGGCAAAGCAAGTCTTTTGTAAAAAGTTTGCACCAGAATGCAAACTGGGCTAGGTTTGAACCCACCAGGGCCAACATGGTTCTTGTCTTTATTCCCTGACATAAGCTGTGACTGCATCTCATTCCACTGGTGGGAGTTCTCAATTCACAGTCTGATGTGATTGGTTAATTGGCACAAAGGGGGAATGGAGGGTTCAGGATAGAGCACAGCTTGGAGAGTTAGAGAACTCAGTTTTATTATCCTGGCAGACCCAGTTGAGCTAACACTCTGAAAGGCTGGGTCCCGATCCACAATTTTTACATTATAGACTATTTAGTGTCATTTCTGAGCTCTTCTGTTATTGGTGGGTTTGAACTCTAGCTTATGTAACCAAGGACCATGAACAAGGGTTTTTTGTTTTGTTTTGCAGAAGGCATGTTTACAGAAGCCAGAACAATAAGATTTGATTAACTATTTGGTAAAGAAATTGGGTTTAGCTGATGTAGGAAGCAAGCAGAATTACAGAAGCAGACCACAGCACATTGTTCTTAACTGTAAGTACAGTACGAAATTTCAACCTATTTCATTCTTTATTACTTGTTTTGGTGACTACCTTTGATACAACAACAACAACAAAACCTTGCATAGCTGCGCAATGGGCTCCATGGCCATTGTCCACTCTTAGCCTTGGTGATGCTCTGCTTCACAGTGGCATCTTCTGGAGAGAAGACACCCATTAGCTATTCTTCCCAACCATTGTTCACTCTCACGCTATGAAAGTATTTTCCTCCACACTGGTCTCTTTGGCCAGTCCTCAATCTCATCTCTTGCAGGTACCTCCCTTCATTCTGTGATGAACTCCATCTACTACACTGTGAATTTCTTTGAAAATATTTCAACAGAAATCACATGGAACAAAGGGGAAGCCAGAGTGAGATTCTTGTAACAATTTTAAGTCAAAAGCAGGATCATGCACCAGTTAATAGAAGTAAAATGCCTTATTTACAAAACAGGTGGCAGGTTGGATTTTAGTTTGTGCAACACACTTGCCAAAGCTGCCTAAGGGAAAAATACTTGCTTTGCCGAATTCTTTTGAGACTTGCATTGGAAATGCATAGGAGAGTGTCTGATGTTAGGAAGGAAAATGAAATTTTTAGCTTTCTTCCCAACTGTTTCCTCTTTCCTCCATCAAGGCTATCTGAGTGAGCCAATGGAGCTCTTACAAAATGAAGTTCCTATTTCATATCTGCAGCAAGTGGTGTTTTGCTTTGTTTTGTTATTATTTAGTATTCTCATGTGTGGAAGTTGGGAACTGAAGCTATTAAGTTATTAAGCTACAGACTCACTAGTGAGCAAAGGAGCTCATTTATTGTCATTTTTAAAAATCTTTTATTCACTTAAAAATGTTGCTTAAGAAGAACCCTTTGAGAGGAACTCACAACAGATTTTAAAGGAGCCTGTGGTTTAGGCCAAAGGTCCAGGTAGCAGTTGTGGGTCTTTGTTTGAATAACAATAATAGTGGGGAATCAGCCTCACAGGCATTTGTCATCTTAAGCTTGACCTCAATGCTTCTATTTCATGTCCTACCCTGCCTGCCCCACAGCCACGCTAGACCTGCCCTTCATTTCTCTGAATTGGTGTATTGTGCTTTAGGGCTTGCCCTCCTGACTTTCATTTTCCAATTGCTTTTTAAAATGCTCTTGCACATCTTACTTTCCCCCCAAGTACATTTAGAGAATTAATATAAATGAAAAATTACTCAAATGTACTACTTACGAGTACAGCAGACCAGAGTGAAAACACACTGAGCTTGCAGTCAACTGCTGCCAATTTAAGATCTGGCTGCACTGCAGATTGCCCAAATGTTCTGGAATAAGTCACCCCACCAAGCAGAGACTCTGGTTTCTTTGCCCTGAGATAAAGATGGAAATTACAATGCCCACTTTTCTAGATTTCCTTTGTGAATAAATTAGATAACAGCTATGAAAACAAAGCACCATTATATAGCTGGAATTGCTCTCTCCCTCTCTCCTCCACCCTCTCACACCCCCCTCTCTCTGTGTTTTCTGTAGTTATGCACACAATACATATTTGTATGTGTTAATCTATGTACACTTCTGTGTATGTGTGTACATGTGGCAGAGAGTGACAATAGGTATCCTCCTCAGTTGATATCCATTGAGATCAGCCTATGCCCTGCTCAAAGTTGCTTCATATTGCATTATCTAAAACACAAGTTTTCAGGCTGTGCCTAAGTTTAGGAGATTCCATTTTACAAGCAGCTTTTGATTTTATTCTTTGGGGAAGTGGGATGGGGGGAGATGACTGTAGCTCCTGGTACCATCTCTCTAGCACCACCCATGTAGGACAGATTGATCAATGACATATTCCTAGGAGTAGAAAGGGAGCTAGCTATAAATTTATCAGGGTGAATGAATACTGTAGGGACACATGGTTGTTTTAAAATCATGTCAGACTTGCCAGACTGAGGAAAGGGTGCAGCTCCCTCATTTGCAGCCCCTAAATACATGAACACCAGACACTGGCAGGGTTCCCCAACAACCCGTCACCTGATACTTGGTGTGTGTATCAAAAACCAACTAGCAAGTGTCTCCCCTGACTAGCTCTGGAGCTTCAGCTTGTTCCTTCCGCCTCCTCCACTGCATGTCCCACTTGTTCACCTATCTGGACCAGAAACTGCGATCTTTCCTTCTTTAAAACCGACTTGGCCTTTCACCTCATAGATGGCCATTGATATTTCACTTTCAAACCATGACTCCGTCTTATTTTGAAACAGTATCTTTATGAGACCTGAGGTGAACCAGTTCAGCTAGCCAGACTGTCTAGTGAAACCCTCCACATAACACTGGAGTTACAGATGTGTCATTTCATGTGGCTTTTAGTGGAGGCTAGAGATTTGAACTTGGGGCCTTGTGATTACAAGCTTAGCACTTTCCTATAGTTTTTGGCTCTTTTTGAAGAAATTCTACCATGAAATCTTGTAATCATCCTGTCTCCACTTCCAAGACCTGGAATTATATGTGTTTGCCATCATGTCTATCTCCTTATATAAGATTTTAAAGTTTGAGCTTAAAAAGCAATTTGATATACCTTTTTTTCCCTTTAAAATAGTTTTACACTAAAGAAATTATATAAACATAAACATATATGCTTCTTTGGTGGTATCTAGCTTCTTAAATTTTATCTTTAGCTTCATTTTATATTTACCAGTACTACTCATATGTACTTATAGAAGGACAAGTAATACATTAGATACCTATGCTGTGAATAACTGAGTCAAGCTAACTGGCATATCTACCACTTGTTTTGTAGGACCAGCTTCAGAATTTAAACACTCCATCCTAGAGAGAAACATCTAAGATTTAGAAAGTAAAGGACTCAAAAATCTGAGTCCCTGAACCTTACAAGTTTTACAAAGTTCCTCATTCCTAAAGACCATACAAAAACTCCTTGGTAGGGAGGAAACTGTCTTGTCAAATTTGCTGCAAACCATGCACCGAACTCCCAGAATGCAGCTTCCATGAGCAATAATTGGATTTAGGGAGGGGATTTTGGTGAAGTGATTGCCTGTGATCCTCCCATGCCCATGTAAACATCCTTTCACGTGCATTCCTGTAAGTAACCCCAACACATTCATTGGTTTGTAAGGTGGATTTGGTAGAATGGTTACTTTGGTCTGTCAATGGTCCCTTATTTCTGATGAACAGATGTGTGTTTTGTTCACATCTCTCCAGGAGTCTCATAACACCACCCCTGCTGTGGATATCACTCTATATAAATAAAACACTGATGGCCAGTGACCAGGCAGGAAGTATAGGTGGGACAAGGAGAGAGGAGAATTGGGGAAACAGGAAGAAGGAGGTAGAGACATGGCCAGCCACTGCCAGGACAAGCAACATGTAAAGATGCCGGTAAGCCACCAGCCACGTGGCAAGGTATAGATTTATAGAAATGGGTTAATTTAAGATATAAGAACAGTTAGCAAGAAGCCTGCCACAGCCATACAGTTTATAAGTAATATAAGCGTCTGAGTGATTATTTTATACTTGGATTGTGGGACTGCAGGGCTTGGTGGAACCTGGAGAGAAGCTCTCCAGCAACACACCCCCAATACTCTCTGCTCATCCATGTCAACAAATAGCACACACAATTCCCTTGTTCAAAAAGCAGAAACATTCTATTGTGTATGCTTGTGCCTTTTATCCATTCATTGGGTGAAGAGCTTTGGGTTGATTGCATACAGTAGCTCTTCGTGAACAATGCTATGTTATACCGAGGAACACAGATACCCTTTGATATTTTGATTGTAGATTCTCTGGACATACATCCAGACATAGGACTGCTGAGTCATAAAGTAACTCAAATTTTGGTTTTAGAGAGAATTCTATGATGGCTCCATCAACTTACATTTTCAATGTGCTAGGACTCCCTATCCTTCACATACTTGCCGGCATGTCTCAGTTCTACAGAGGCCAGGCTGGTGGGTGTGACGCTATATCTCACTGTGGTTTTAGTTTATATATCCCTGATGATCAATGGTATTGAGTCTTACCCTTTTCTGTGCTTTCCCTTGATAAATGGCATTTAGGCCCTTCGTCTGTTTTTAATAGGATAGTTTCTTGATAGTAAATTGACTCATAGGATCTTAAATGCATGACAACATTTTATAGCACTTTATAGGTTGTATTTTCACCTTATTAATTGTTTCCTTTTCTGGGGAGAAAATTTTTAGCTTGTTGTGATCCCATTTGTCTATTTATGTTCTCATTCCCTGAGCACTCAAGGTTGAAAAATTATTGGTGAAACAATGCTGCATAGGCACTCTTCTGCTTTCAAGTCATATATAAGACTTTAATCCACATTGAGATTCTTTTAATGTGATGTTTGGTAGTTTTATGCTTTGTATGTGAATATCTACTTTTCCCAGTGCCCTTCATTAGGAAAGTTTATTTTCTCATATGTACTTGGAAATTTGGTTACTGATCAATTTATTACTAAATGAGTGGGTCTGTCTTGTGGTTTCCTATTCTCTTTTATTAAATGATGTTTATTGATTAATTGATTGATTAATTAATTAACATTACTCTGAACCTAGCCTAGGAATTGGTCACATGCTAGGTTAAGTACACTCTCAGTAAATTATATGCTAAGTGAGCCAGGCCAAATGTTCTTCATGAGTTTATGCTAGGACTCCAACAAGGAGGAATCAGGTATGAGAATGGAAAGACTCAAAAGCTGGGGTCAGGAGTGCTGCAAGAGCTGGTGACCCAAGTCAGCAAGTTTATTAGTATCAACAGATTTGACATACTCAAACGGGGAAGTAGAAAAATAAGCAGTAAAGTTCCCCTGACAGCAGAATGATGGGAGCTCAAAGTGCATCTCTAGTTCTTCTTTTGCAAGGTCCATGATGGTACACTAAGCAGAGAATTCACATCTCAGTGTCTGTAATATTTGATGACAGCTGTTCCATGGAAAATACAAGCTTCAGTCTCTAGAGTTGAACACCTGAAGTAATGGCAGGAGTCCACTGCTGGCCTTCTCAAGGAGGACCCTGGGAGGGGCCAAATACCCAGTATCCTTGTCAATACCTAGGACTCTGGAGGGCCTCTGTCCCTGCTTAGCCCCCAACAGCAGAGACATTTTTTTTCTATTGAGACAGAGTTTGACTAAGTTGCCCAGGCTGGCCTTGAGATCTTCCTGATTCAGCCTAACAAGTATTTGCACAAGTAGTATATATATATATATATATATATATATATATATATATATATATATGATAATATACATGTGTGTGATGTATGTGGTGTGTGTTATGTTTGTGTGCATGCGCATGTGCACGTGTATGTATTTGTATATATGCATATGTACCTGTGTGTGTATGTGCATATGTGTGTTGTATTGCATGTATGTGTTGTGTGGTATGCATGTGTTGTGTGGTATGCATGTGTGTGTATACGGGGTGTGTGTGTGTGTGTGTGTGTGTGTGTGTGTGTGTGTGTGTGTGTTCCAGTCAGTCTCATGATCCTCCTGTTTCTGCCTTCAAGTGTGGGATTAGAGGCATGAATCACCCTGCCTGGATTTGTGTTAATATTTTCATATCAGAAACATGATTTCTTAATTATTATAGCTTTGTTTTATAATTTGAGAATCAGTTAATAATATTACTATAAGCTTTATATCAAAAGTGAAAAAATACTTGAAAAAAAACAATTTTAAAGGAGGGAAAATTTGTTTGGACTTATGATTCCAGAAGATTCAGACAGTGATCATATGCCGCTGTTGGCTTGTGTCAAGGAAAAATAATCATGACTGATGGCAGAGTATAATCACTCACTTTATCTGTAATAGCCACAGAATAGATGGAACAGGAAGGAATACGGGAATTCAAAGGCATATGTATTAGTTAATGGTGGATATTTGAATGATAAACCTTCCTCTTCTCCCAACCGTACTCTCTCTGTTTCCAAGTGTGCCATGATGTAAGGATCTGTGCCATACACTCCCCTTGTCATACACGCTCCAAAACCTCACTGCTATGATGGATTGCAACACACTTAAAAACCATGTCCCAAACTAAATCATTCCTCTTGTAAATTGTTTTTCTTAGGTATTTTGTCCCACTGTCACACAGGTATCTCGTCCAGAAGCCTAAGCACTAGTAGATCATTTGTTAGGTTTGATTTGAAACATTTGAAGATACTCTACATGGTTCTTGCTGTCCAGATAAAGTACATATTCACTGATGAATAAGGATTTCTTTTCTCCACTGTTGGATAGCATTTGTTATTATTTGCTTGTTGAGAATAGCTGGGTAAGATGATATCTCATTGCAATTTTCAATTCAATTTACTCAGTGATTAAACACATTAAGCATATTTTCATGTACTGATTGACCATTTCTTATTTTCTTTCCAGAGTTATGTACTGGGATTCATTAGCCTGTTTTTAAATTACAGTATTCAGGTTTATGTCTGAGTTTTAAAACTTCCTTTGTATTCTAGAAGTTAATCTCTTCTTAGATGTAAAGCTTGCAAATATTTCCCTAATCCATTAGGTTGTTTTTTTTCCCTATGTTGACTCTTCCCTTTGCTATGATGAATTGCTCAGTTTGACATCATTCCATTTATCTATTTCTCCTTCTTCTTTGCTTGCACTTTAAGAGTCTTAAAAATCCATTGCCTATGGTGATATATTAAAAGTCCTTCAGTTATGTCTTCTCAAGTAGCTTTATATTTTCAGGTCTTACAGTTAGGTATTTGATTTATTTTGAGTTGGTTTATGTGAATTGTTCAAGATAGAGGCCAGCCTTAGTTGTTCTCTACATGGACCTTCAATTTTTCCAGCACTATTTATTAAATAGGCTGTAAGTTCTCCAGTGTATATTTCACTCATTGCTATAGATGCATGCATCATGTCTTGGTTTTATTTATAATCGATTCATATTTTGTGAGTCAAATTTTATGCTAAGGTTATGCTGTGTTGGTTGCTGGATCCTGACAGACTCTCCTAAAATCAGGACTTTTGATACTTTCAATTTTATTATTTTATTAAAATTGCTTTTCAGTGTGGGTTCTTTTGTGGTGGCATTGGGAGTGATTACATTGGATCACTAAATCACTCTAAGTGGTATGGACATTTTCACAAATTTAGTTTGAACATAAACTTGTACATGGATGTCTCTTTTCACTTACTTTGTCATTTTAATTTATTTTGCCATTATTTTATAATTTTAATTATGTAGTTTATCGTTTATCTATTTACTTAAATTTTGTTTAACTCACTTTGCTATTAAAACCAGAATTTAGTCATTAGAGAAAAAGAAAAGCATAGACAATATGCATTCTTATATAAAAGAAATAGTTGGTTTCTTCATATATGTAAAATATGAAGGTAAATATATTCTAAGGACATATACATTACTCAAATTGAAAATTAGATCACATTAAAATGAGAACTCTCTAATCAATATATCATAAGTATACAAAGAGATTTTCATTTAATAACACATGTCTTTTTGGAGAAGCATTGCTCACCCATGTAGGGTACTTCTGTTCAAACTCTTTTTTCAATTATATTTTAAATTTGCTAATTAACTAGTGGATTTTTGTGCCTAATACTATAAGCATGGTCAAAGTCTATGACTGTGAAAGTCATAGATGAAATAGAAAAATCAATTGATGTTTTTTTTCTAATGGCCATTTTGTCTAACTGTATTCTAAATATTTATGTTTAGATCCACAGATTTGTGCTTTTTTTCCCCAACGTTTATCATAGAAGCTTCGTATTGCAGTGGGTACTGGTTAATGCAGAGTCCATCACTGTTCAAGGTGTTGAGAATATATGATAGTGAGGGCTCAGCTGTTGAAGGGACACATAAATTAATACTTCCTTCCAAAGATACAGGGAACAACGAAAAAGAGAAAGAGCAAGATAAAATAACTGCTGGATGATGGAAACTGCTATGAAATGCTGCACACATGAATTCACAGAATTTGTGGTACCCTGTACAAAACCAATTTGTGTAAGATCAAGGCATTTGAAAATACAAGAGTAGAAGAAGGAGGGACTACCAAGATCCTATAGCTGAGGATCCCTTGAGATTTGATGGCTGTTGACGGAGTGGGAATCACTTTTCTTTGGGAATTGATGACCAGTAAGTTGCACATACCACAGAAAATGGCCCTATACCCATAAAAGACAGCACTTAATTGGTTTCAGTATGTTGCCAAAAAATAAGAGAACATGAAACTGGGAGGAGATGGGTTGTTGGGGAGGCCAGTGGTATCTGGAAGGAAGGAGCATAATCAACATACATTGTGTACATGTGTGAAAATTTCAAAGATTACATTTTAAAGAGAATATTTGTATGTCATTTCAAAAGTGAAAAACAAAAACAAAAGTGAAAAATTCTTTGACATTTTTATTTAACAATGTGTTATATCTTTTGTAATGAATGAAGACAAAATAATAAATATATAGAAAATAAAGAAAAGAACAAGAATGTACATAGTCAGTTAATCAAAATGATGCTTTTGTGTGTAGGCATGATTTACATGAGGAAGGCTCTTAAAAGAAGAATCCCATTCTTGTCAAGATATTTCTTTCTACCTGGCTTGGAAAAAGTGAAGTCTGTGTATTGGAGAAATTATTTTGGCCACTCCACGTAGTTAAAAGGATATTTATTTAATGGCGTAACTCACAAATTAAGTGAAAGGTAGGTCACAGGGTCTGGGGAAGGTGTATCGCAATCCAGCGGTGTTCTCCGGAGCTCTGCACAATCCACCTTCACCGTTCAGCGTCCAGGCACAGAGAGAGCGCACAGAGAGAGCGCTGACCCATCCAGCTCTCGGGTCTCCAGGCGCCTCCCCTGGCCCCACCTCGTAGGCGGGACAGTTGCCAGAGTCTCAATGGGGGTTGGAACTTCCAGATCCAAGCTGGAATGGCTACCCACTACATCTGTGTCCAGGTGACCTATTCCAATGCCTTTGTGCAAAGAACTGCATCCATTCTACTGCCTAGGCATGATTCTGGCCAGCAGTCTTGGTACAGTCTTTGATACCGCAACTGAACATTTTTTTTTTAATTAGAGAATTTAAGTGAGCATCTAGAAAATGAAGGTAAAGTTTGGACCAATCTCAGCTTCTGACGCTGGGAAATAGTGAGGTTGTAAATATTGTTTGCTTGAAACTATTAAAAGTGAGATAATTATTTATGCAGAAGTAATAGACAAGTACTGGAGAAGACAGCCCTTCCATGGTCTCAGTTAAAAGGACAAAATTTGAAGCAGAACATCAACCTGCTATTTGGTCTTTGTTGGTTTAGGGTTTAGAGGTTGTTGTATGAGCTGTAGTCGTTGCTTGGTTCATTCTACTCCAAGGAGTGAGATTTTTCATTTCTTGGGACATTACTGATTGTTCCAATGAGATTTGGCATGATAGGAGGTGGGTTACAGAAAAGGGATGAGGCATTTAGAGAGGGAAAGTAGCTACCAAGTGGATGAATCATTTATTTATGTTCTTGTTTATGCCTAGATCTTCTGAGTTTTATGATTAATGCTTATTCACCAAATCATAAATCCTTAAATGAAAATATACAATATACTTTACCTTGGTAATCTATCATATTTATATAATATGTATATGTCTTGTAGAAGAGATAATCAAGAATCTACTTCACTTCTAAGAATATGGATAATTTCTATATTTTCTGTAATTGTATATTTGCAGTGAAGATTTTAGATTGAGTTGAAACATAGGCTCATGGAGTTGAAGAATGTGCTGAATTCCTTAGAATATCTATTAGTACTGATGCTTGTGTCTTTCTAGGGTGTTGGTTAATGAGCTGTATTTATTGCAATGCAGTGAGGGGCTTAGGGTTCTTTGTTGACAGAAAATCATCTAAGAGCACGAGAACACTTGGGCCACTAATTCAGAATTGAACTGAGAGAGAGAGAGAGAGACAGAGAGAGAGAGAGAGAGAGAGAGAGAGAGAGAGAGAGAGAGAGAGAGAGAGAGAGGAAGAAGAAAGAGAAAAAGAGAGCAGTGTTGGCTAAAGTTCCCTGTTTCTTTCCTTGATCTTCTCAAGGGCAAGCACATTACAAACAGCACTCTATACTCACTCATGCAACCTTCACTGGCTGCCTCTTTACTCTCAGGAGAAAGTTCTGAAGAAAATGTGATAAAATAAAATTTTTTTCACCCAAGTCTCCTCTTATATTTCCTAAAGGCATGGTTTACTGCATTTTAATCTGTGAATAACTACAAAGGAGTTGATCTATTGATTCTGTCTTTTTATCTCACTGAGGAATAAGTAAATAAAGATTTACATAGAGTAGAAAGGATACGCATAATAAGCAAGGTAAAAGACTAGCAGGAGAGACCACATCGTACACTGAGCATCCATGAACTCTAAGACGCATTGTTTGGTCAGGGTCTTAGCTATAAACCAACAAGGGTCCATTCAAAACAGTGAAGCAACCTGCAAATAAAGTCCCGGTTGGGATCCCACACATCTACACACCTTTACCACTCTATAGGTATTTCAGGGATTCCAGATTCTGGGAACATTTACTTACGGAGTTATAAGGACTTTGGAATTACATTGGGCAAAGATGGAAACAGAATTATGGAGGGTGAAACACATGCCAATCAATAAATTGAATATCATGTCAGCATAAATTAATAAACATATCCAAATTATAGATGATATTTGCAATAATTTCCATATATGTATAAAATAAAATGTCTTTGAATTTGCTTTTTGCAATGCCACATATATGGCAATTAAATACCATTATACACATATAATGATATATTCAAATGTGCTCTTTCTGATGAAAACAGATCTATATTTTACATATCTTATTGTCTTATTGTCAAACTTTTCTTTGAATGTCAGTTGTAGCTTAAAATGTCATTACCCTACTCTTTTCTACCTCTTAAAAATGCAAAATAACTGATTTTCAAGTGAAAGACCAATTTGGTTCAATTATTGGGGTTTTAGTATTTTTCCCTTTATTATTTTGCTTCTTGGAATTCTCCTTTTGTCTGTGCTAATATCAGGTTTCAATGTCTGATGTACATTCCACCATTCTGTATAAACATTCTGTTGTGATGGAATCACCAGAAATCAGCATTCTTGGTGCTTCACCTTTCCATCTATCCAAGTACACATTGCTGCAAACAGCTGGAGTCTTTAACTATTCTTCAACCTAGACTTGTGAAACCTTTGACATTTGTTTTTATTCCCTTAGACACATTTCAACTTAAGATGTTGCATTGCAAATAACTCCCACTCTCCACACGGATGGATAATATTCAAATACCCACGAACAAAAGCTGAAGGGAAGATGCCAACTTATAGAGAAGTCTATTTTGGAACAGAGGTTCTGTTGGTGTTATTGTGAAATGCCA
Source organism: Peromyscus maniculatus bairdii (assembly GCF_049852395.1). Classification (NCBI taxonomy): domain Eukaryota; kingdom Metazoa; phylum Chordata; class Mammalia; order Rodentia; family Cricetidae; genus Peromyscus; species Peromyscus maniculatus. The sequence continues at coordinate 37,022,417 of NC_134861.1, forward strand.
TGGAGGAGGCCAAGCAGTTTCTGTCAATGGCATCCATGTGAAAAGTTGGCATCTGCATATTTTTCTAGTTAAAGAAATAATTCTGGAACACTAATTTACTCAAACGACATCAAGATCATTTGGCTTTGCAAACACAGGGCTCAGGTCCATTTGCTATTTATGGGTTGCAATCCATAGCACTCAGGGGCAGTGCTCACTGGAGTTTAAAGAAAGAATTGAAACAAATTTAAAGTGTGGGAACATAGACACAAAGGCTCTTTACCCTGAATAGCAATTTGGATTTAATTATAAATATTATCCATATAAATGTTCTATCAACATTTAGAGTAGCAGCTTGTCTCCTTTCTATGACACTAGCATATCTTATCTGTATTCTTTTACTGATTAAACCAAACCATCTTGAAATTACTTGCTCACAAATCTTTTACTTCCATAGAAATTTGTTGAGGACAGCACACATATCTCATTTGTTTCTGTATTCCTAGGATTTATTTCAACAACTCTCAAGCATCATGTGAATTATATATATTTCTTGAAGTAATTGGATTGCATTTCTAAAGCTCAAAAGTAGTTTGTTTCCCTCAAATACCAATTATTCCTTTAAATATATTTTTGTTTTTTGAATTTTTCATACATTAATGCAATGTATTTTGTTCATATTCACCCCTTCGGCCCACCCTTCACTCCATATCCTCCTGAATCCATCTGCTAACTACTTCTACACCCTTCTCCAACTTCACTGTCCATTTTTTGAGAATAACCCACTAAGTCCAATTGGTGCTGTTCATATATGCATGCATATGGTGCCACCCACTGGAGTATGATTGCCCTAACAGGGGCCACTTCCTTAAAGGAAACTACCTCTTCTTCCCCAGCAGCCATCAAAAGCTGCCTACCTACATGTGGGGTGTGATGATCCCCCAGTCTAAGTTACAGTGTTGATTGGCTTGTGTTAGTCCAGGCAAATACAACCGCTATGAGTTCCTAATTGCAACAGCCCTGCCTTCACATGAACTTCATTTTGCCCAGTCTTTCCTGATCTCTAGCTCTTCAATCCAATGCTCATATCTTCCACAATGTTTTCTGGGTAGGCACTGATTGGTAGTTTGAACTGGATGTTACCATTAGTCTCAGGCATTTGAGAATTTGGTCCCCAGTTGGTGGCACTGTTCAGGTAGGTTTAGGAGATGTGGCCTTGCTGGAGGAGCTATGTCACTGAGATTTTGAAAGCTTGAAGTCAATCTCAGTGAATGCTCTGCTTCTTGTCATTTAAGACATGAGGTCTCAGCTGGTGCTTCAGCAGCCTGGCCTGCCTCCTGCCATGCTTGTCTGCCTTGATGAAGTCTTCTTCTTCTTCTTCTTCTTCTTCTTCTTCTTCTTCTTCTTCTTCTTCTTCTTCTTCTTCTTCTTCTTCTTCTTCTTCTTCTTCTTCATCTTCTCCCTCTCCTCCTTCTCCTCCTCCTGCTCTTCCTCTTCTCCTTTTTTCAAGTTGCCTTAGTCAAGGTGTCTTATAGTAATCAACAAGTAATGAATACAAGTTGTAATATAGGTGTCCTTATTGTGACACTTATTTTCTTCATTTTGACCATTTGTGAATTTATTAAACGCTGTCTACTGCACAAAGACACTTCTCTGAAAAGGAATAAGATCTCACTAATCTATGAATTCTTCTCACTCATACCTGGTTTCTCTTTCTCCTCCATCCCCTACAACATGTTTTTTATTTCTTAGTTATACCATATCATAGCCTTTATAATATTTAAATTCTGTAAAGCCTAATATCCCCAGTTCCACATTCAATCTATTACTAAAGTCTTGATTCTTTAGTTTGTATAATACTTCTCTATAGCTTTACTTTACAATTCCCGTTACATGTCTATTCTGGGTGAGTGATATCTACACACATCATATCATAGTTGATATTTCCCCCAACAGACATTGATGATAAAAGGACTGTATCAATTCTGTTCTATATTTGTTTCTTTTAGGCTCTAATATATTTAAATTCATTGATTGTAAATACAAAATTCTCTCCAATCTTTTGCACTGCCATTTATTTTCATTTTTAATTATTCAGTTGAGTGAACCAGCCATTTACAAATCTATGTATTTATTCAATTATTTCATATTTTGTATATTTTAAGAAAAAGTGATTCACTGACGATAAGAATTTTTAGTTCCTTATAAGTATTTTTTGTTCAATGCTGTGTATGTTATGTGTACCCTTCATAAATTCCCAATATTTATTCCTTCCTTTTCACAATACTAAACAGAAATACAAGGTATATTACATTTATGGTAAGATTAATATATATATATATATATATATATATATATATATATATATATATATATACATTGCTGACACAGGACTGCTATATCACTGTTTATTTTTTTATGCTTGCAAACTAATAAATTAATTCTACCTTTTCTGAACATCTTAGTTTATCACTGGAAAAATATTAACATGCAGTAAGTTTATAATTTTTCTCTGTTAAGTTCATCAAGGGTGTTATTTCTTTATATTCAGAACCTAATACCAATATAAAATAAAACTGAAGTCCATCTGGTGATATATTAAAACACAGTTCTGAGTAACAAGTAAATGAATCAATGAGTCAACCAGTGAGCTTATCGACCTACTTTAAATATAGCAATTCCTGAGCTCATTGCAATGCTTTATTCTGCAAAACTTAATCATTATCCTTTAGACAGTTGTCTTGGAGAAAAAGCCAATCCAGGTTCACTTCAGCAAGGTTATTTTAATTCTGCTTAGCTTCACTTCAGAATGCACAGTCAAGAGTTATTTTTAATATTTTATATTCCAGGATAAGCAAAGGAGCTCACAGCATCAGGTTTCTTTATTTGAGCCACAAACATATTCTTAGGCACTATTGCAGGTATTTTGGAGGGCTCATTTATTTCCCATACAGCCGGATAAAAGCTGGCTATAATTGGCCAAATACAGGGCTGGGAGTCGGTCTGAAAGCCTGTCCTGCTCTCATCCTTGCCTTCAGCTCAGTCATGTGTTCATCATGAGAAAGTCACATGACTTCTCAGAACTCAGTTCCCCATTTGAAATTGTTCTTGCAAAGCAGTAGGAATGAAATGAAGAGTGAGTGAGACAGTCTCTGGAATAATGGGGGTCATTTCTCTGGCCCTATGCTTTCTCATGCTCAAAGCTACGATTTAGCTATTCAATATAGGACATTATGGTTTTTATTGGACTACAGCCCAGTCACACACATTCTGCTGAGACATTATTATTTTCCCCAACACTACCATTTTTTGTGTATCTCTGTGAGGATCTGGAACTCCCTCCTAAGGTTTTGATCCTTAGACTTCATGCTGACTTCGGTGTACCTTCATGACAGCTTTGCACTTCCTCCTTTCTGTGCCCACCTTCGTGTGTCATGTGGCTAGCCTGACCTGCTTTTATATTGTCCCTTCTCAGAGGAAGGCTGTTATTTACCCTGAGGTTGTAGGGTAGCAACTACCACCTTTGGACATGTAGTGTTTTTATATTAAAACATAGATAACAACACTTGTTTTGCTGATTTTCAGTGGAAAAAAATAATTACTTGAACTATTCAATAAGTATTTACAAAGTAGCAATTATATACGGGGCATCAATTTAAAAACTAGGGATTTAAAACAGTGAACAAGATGTACAGGTGTCCCACTCTGGTGGACTTACTTCCATGCGATGAAATTAGGTAGTACATAGCCTCTAGAGTACCATGAAAAATAAATAAAATGTGTACTAGGTTAGTAGGTCATGATAAGAAGGAGAAAAATAGAAGCACGGGCTATATAAAACATTCAGGCAAGAGAGGCATTAAATTTTAGATAAAGTACACAAGGAAGACTTATAAGGAAGGTAATATTTAAAGAAACCTGAAGGACTGAGGGAAGAAACGTGATGGCTTTAGGGAGGATGACTATTCTAGGGGTGGATTATGGCCATCTTTTCTGCCTTTAAATGAAATTCACAAAAACTTACATCTACTTTTCCACAAAAAATGATTTAAATTTAATGTAATACTCTCTAAGCCTTTTTGAATTATTTTAAGAATAGCTTTTATTTTTGTACCACCATAGTCTAGGGAACTAGAAACAAGCTTGTAATAAGTATAACAATGGGCATGTTTACAATTTTGTTTTTCCAGTGTTCATAGCATAGGTTTGGATTTCTAAACTAGACAGGTTATGGTACACAGACCACCGAATGCATTCTTGCAACAAAACTTTTGATGTATATGTAACTGCCAGAGGCAATCAGAATAATATAAGATTTGCAAGAAATGGATATATTCTAGTGTGGTATAAGAGCAACTAATAGAAAGAACAAGCACTTCCCTATTTCTTACTCTCCAAACCTTTCCCTGTGATTCACTGAAGGGGTGGCACTATAGTCTGATTATGAAATATCCTCCACAGGAACATGCATTGGGGGTTGGTTAAAGGTACTTACCTTTTGGAAAGTGATGAGAAAATAAGGGCCCTGACTTAATGCATGAATCAATACCTTGAAGGATGCATAATTTGATGGCATTATTGGGAGATACTGGAAGATGGGGAATGGGTTGCTGACTCACTGTGTACCTTTGAAGAAAATATTATGCCCCCTGTACTTTCTTCTGTCTGTTTCCCCCTGCCTGCTCTCCACAGGGAAGCAGCTTTGTTCTGTATCCTCCCTGCTGTGTTGTCCTGTCCAAGGCCCCAGAAGTAACAGAGACAAGTGATATTGACACAAAAACCAAAGCAAAACAAAACAAAAGAAAATCTGAAACCTTAAGTCTTTTCTCCATTTTTAACTTGTTTTGCTCATATATTTCTTAAAGGAAGGAGAACTTGAGACACAATCATGCTAAACTGTCCTCATGAGATGGTATTGCAACCAGTACTACTCATTTTGGAGAGACATATACCAGACACAGTTCAACTTGGTCCATGACACATGGCATTAATATTTGTAACATTACCCAAAAGAAAGTACTTGATTTCCAATGTGCAATAGAACATCAAAGGTTCTTATGCCTTCTTGCCAACTTTCATGAAAAATTTTCACATGAACATTGCTGATTTTGTGCTCCAAAGTCTAATATATCTCACAAGTTTTACATGAAATCAGCATTATTTTTTATTACACTGGTATATATACTAACGTTAATTTTTTTCTGAGTTTAAAGGTGTAGTAAATAGAGGGGTTTACTCTTTTACTGTGTGCATTTACCAGGCTATCTTTATCTACATACTTTTTCATGGAGAGACATTTGGAATTTTTCTAAATGTGTAAAGTGCTACAATACATGTAGTTAGCACACTTCTTCAAAATGCTAATATCATGCCTTTTAAATGTCTATATGTAGAAAAACGAATGGGGATTATATGCTCTGCTTTTGGCCTTTTGAGAAAGTTCCATTGTTTTGTGTATAGCCCTTGCATCAGTGAACATTCTCTACTGAAGTCTACAACCAACCACTTACCCATTTCAACCAACAACAATTGCTGCTTTTCACTAATTATTCTGACCACTGTGAGGTGGATTTTACCATGTTTGTAACTTGTCTGTCCTTGATTGCTGGCATTACACCCTTCCTTCATAAGCTTGTTAGTCATTTCTGTTTTACTTGGAGAAATGAATAGTGAACATCCTTTGTTCCCTTTAAACTGGGTTGTTTATTTTTTCAACCATTGCTTTGTTTGAACACTGGGTTGGAGGATTTCTCAACTGGAAGATTACACTCTGATCAGAAGCATGCTTTGCAAATAATTCCCTCTGTTGTCATGTACATCGCCCTTCCATTCTGTTGGTCATTTTCCTCTCTGTGCATAAGGGGCTCTGACTAGTTTGCTTTAAGTACAGATTCATTTTGTTGTCTGTGCTTCTAATCATTGCCAAGTCTAAAGTCATAAACTTTCCTCCTGGGTTTTTCCCTGTAGTATCATTTCAAGTTTAACATGTAAATCACAATGACTTTGGGTTTACTATTCTGCACAGTGTGTGCTAAAATCAGTTTCATTTTGCATATGAATACCCAGGTTTTCCTATACCATTGTTTTTGAAATAAAATATTTTATCATTGTGTATTCTTGGAATCTGTATTAGTTTACTTTCTAGTTGCTGTGATAAAATATCATGGCTAAAATCAACTTTAGAAAGAAAGGTACAGCTCCAGAATGGGAGTCCATAACGGCAGAGAAGGCATGGTATGGAAGCAGGAACAAGAAGCAGAGAGATCAGATTTTATTACACACAAACCCTCAAAGCCCATTTCCAGTGATGAATTTTCTCAGCAAAGACCCACCTCCTAAAGGTTCCATAAACAAAATAAAAATTAATTTATGAATGGAAGTCTTTCTGATCCCTTGGAAACAGATTCATGATCCAGCAGTTCACCTAAGCTTTGGACTGAGAATAGACCTCCTGGATAGATACTATTTTGTCTCTCCATGATGCCTTACCTCATCTTTCCTTGATATTGCATGTTTATAAATGATAAATGCTTTAAGTTTTTGTCTACATTTTTATTTCAGATTATCCTGCCCCTAAGACAAGTCAAAAGAATGCTGCTTAGAAAAATCAAGTCACAAGCTAGAAATTAGGAGAAAGATAATAAAACAGGTCTTATTGTTACTTTTAATGTATTAAATTTTATTCTGAAATACTGCTTTCTATTATGTTAACAAATTATCTTGGCTTTTAGAAAATGCAAGTGTTTAAATATTTTAAAATTCAATCTAAAGGTTTTAAGATTCTACTTGAAATTCCTGGTTTGATTTGTTTTGTTTTTGAACATGAAGGAATAAGATTTTCAAAGTTCCATATTTCTTCCTTACATGGATAGGTCAGCTGAGTTGCCCTCAAATCAGAAGAGAAATAGCTATTAGGGTGTCATGCTAACCTCTCCTTCTCGGTGTCTACACAAAGTTTGCTTCCATTGTTATGGGCTTGTGTTTATGCTGCTGAGTGCCCAGAGTTGAGAAATTTTGTTCTCACTACTGGAGACTTACTAATGTAAAACTCCTGTCTGCCTCCCTAATCACAAACAGCTTAAACGAAAGGGAACAAGTCGTAGTGGATTCAGTTCTGAATCAAGACTGCTACATCATGGGGGAAAACAGAAATGACACCTGCCAAAGAAATGTTCTACCTAGAGTGACGTGGCACTCTCAACAATGTGCTTAAGCACTCAGGTTGACTTCTATTACTCATCTTAAATGCAAAGCAGAAAGGGAAAATAAAATATTTAAACCAGTGAAAAGGGGCATAGTTTTTATGAAGAATGTCCTTGAAGCTTCCATGCCTTAGATAAGCCTGTTTTTCTCAGGTCAAGGATCTGTACAAGATGATTTTAAGATCTTCAGGTATTTATTCTGTTCTCATTCTGTGAGCAATTATTCAGCTGTGCAGAATATCCACTCAGTGAGTAGAGGAGCTGTCATCAAAAAATGTCAATTGTATTATGTCATTACATGTGTCTGCATATATGAGTATATATATATGTATACATATAACATACATAAACATATATATGTAAAAGTATATATGTAAATGTGTGTGCACTAATATACTATATACCACTATCTATATAATATAATCATTTGATATATGGAGAGTAATACTATTTTTAACACTCATAGAAACTGTTGAAATAGAAATCCCCCTCCATCCCAATTGTGAAACTTTTTCATTGGTTTGTAAACTATTTAAATGATGTAGAGTAAAACACGTGTCACTTTTTTCAAATTTCTCATCTGAAAAATCATACAAGTCTGCTGAAGTCCAGCTTTAGTGGAGTTCAGGCCCCAAAGAGGAGATGTGGGTTCAGCAGGGGAGGAAAGGGATGAATGCTCATCTGAGGGTTCTTCAGCTCTCTTTCAACCAGAGAAACTCTTTGTTTATATAGCATATTGACTACACAAGTCATTTGGCAAGCATCAGGGTCCCAGATCTCTTTTTCTCTTCCCCATTAAATATCCATGGTGAAAAAGCAAAGTATAAAACACAGTCTTATTTGAAATAACATCTTCAGACAGCATCTGTCAAATTAGGAAGTTACACATTTCTTAGGGACTGCAAAGCATAGGATCGTCTATTTTTACAGCCTGTGTCTAGGTTCCCTGTTCATATGGTTACAATAAGTTACATAGTCTGAAAATATTTTTACCTTAACTAAGTAATGTAGAATTATTTGAAGGTTTCTAAAATGCAAGCTTTACAAAATATCGCATGATAATCATTTAACTGGCTGATTATAGTATTTTTCTGTTCCTCACTTTTGTAGTATGAACCTGTTCTTTTCATATACTCCCAGAAAGGAAGGTTTTGGCATATCATTCCCTTTACAGCAACTCACACTATTCTTATTTTCTCTATTTAGGCTCCAGTATAGGGCAATGGATATACTTGTGACATCTTGTATCCACAGCTGAGTAAGAAGTTTCTCAGAATCTACCCTACTGGTACCACAATCCTTGGGTCTCAAGGAAGATGCTTCCTTCAGTGACTGCATTCAGTCCATGACCCCTGTCTTCAAAGTTTCCTTCAGAAACATGAATATATTTTCCCCAGGGCTACCTAAACAGAAAACTCCCCATTATGTGAACAATTGCTCCTAAAAATGAAAGCAGAAGCCAGCACACTGGTTACCAGATCTCTTGGTGAAGTGTTGCTGGAACTTTGTCAAACAGAGTCCTCCACCTCTGGACTCGAGCCACTCCTTGTGCCATGGCCTGGGCCACAAGTCAGTGCACATGACGTTTACTTTAAATCTTATGTCATTAGTACATCTTCTAGGATGATTTACATGAGTTCTACAGGAGCACGGTTAAGACCTGTGTCATTACCAAAGTATAATCCATACTCTTTGAGTTGCCATGCCTGAAAGCCACTGTTTGAGAAACACATGTGAGTTTGTGAGCTCTTGTCACTCAGCTGGATGTGGTACATCTAACCTCTAGCTGAGGTTACTGTAGATTCTAGTGAAACCCTGGCTGTGCTTCCATCCTCTCTTGTGTCTCCCTTGTTCTTCACGTTGGCTTCTTGATCACCTTGCCCAGTGATAATCCTTTGTAAGCATTGCCATTGTATGTTAGTAGAACTGCTACAGAACCTTTCCAAGGAAGACAGACACTAACTGGCTTGAGATGCATGCAAATCCCAAAGTTGAGCACTCAGACTCTGGGCATTTTACATAAAATCCTAGGTCAGGGTCACCTATCCACACCATGAATTACTAGGATCCATCCATAGTAAAATTAGCACGAACCCACAAAAGTTGACACAACACAGATTTCTTCTCAATTGTTTCAAGTGAGGTATCTTGTTTAACTTGGCAGCAAATGAAACACACTACTTACTAGTAAAGAGTTCTGATGCAATAAATTGCATTTTAGAGATGTGACCTCACTATGTAGCCCTGGCTGGCATGAAACAGTGAGCTTTCTTCTCTGGTCTTACAAATAGACCTTTCTATAAGTAAAGCATACTGTGATTTACAATTGCAGGAAGCAAAGTTGAAGTATTTTATCAAAAATAAATACATATTGGAAGGATTTCTGAAGTGGTAGAAGCTCTGGAACTCTTTCTAGCTACCTCTGGTAATGTCATTAGTCCCAAAGTCACATGGCTTGGAGCTATCATTAACTGAATATGTTTCACTCTGTCATTGTTTTCATTTTGAAAATTCTCTGCATGAGATGATCAGGTGTACAATCCTCTGCCAAGGTCATGGCCAGTGGGGTGTTAGGATGGTATAGAAAAGACACGATAAATGAAAATTTCATGCCATGTATTTGAATCAAGTAGCTAGCGTTCATATGACCTATGTGTGTGAATGATTCAAGGGCCATGTTCACATGCATGCTGACTGGAACTGACACACTGAAAAGCTTCCTGCGGTAGATGCACATATTATGGTCCCTGTTGGTATAAAGCCTGGCTCTTCTTCCTCTGGAGAAGTCTTATGAACAATTAGTTTTCCCAGACTTCAGCTCCCTGAATTTTTCCTCTGTATAAAAAAGACATTTAAATTATGAGCGAATGGGCTAAAGGCCCAGATTTCAGATTAATAACACAAAGCTTTCATGTGGATTAATACTATAATTATTAAACTTTTTTTTTCTGTGGTTGAATTTTTTACCAGCCAAAAAATAGTTTAGGAAATTAAAGGGCAGCCTGAATGTAGAAACACAACTCTAACTATAGGGCAAAAAAAAAAAAAACCACAGAATTTTTGTCAAAATATTCATGAGTAGTTATTAATACCAAGGGCTCACGACACTTTCATCTGAATTATCCTAACCATGAAATTAAAATATAAAGATTAATTTCCATTAATATCAGGATACCGTGAGTAAAAGAGCAAGCTTGCAATAATTGGAACAGGTTACTAATTTTTTAATCTACATTCAACTCATTACACTTACTATTTCTTTTTGGTAAAATGTGGGCTTTCTTATTTACTCTGTTGCTTCTACATGGATTAAAGAAAAATCAAAATGCAATATACATTAACTCCTTTTTAAAAGTGTTTTGATATATTTTCTTTTAATTTTCATTTTCTTCTACTTCCCTCTTACAACTTTTAAATAATGGTAGTTTAAGCATTATGTGGTAATATTTATTCACATATTTTAAAATTTGTAACATTTTGGGCCATGCTAAGGATAGAAATCAGGCTTCACGGCATGTGAGGTGAGACTCACCAAGATATTCTCCATCCCCAGAGAGAAAACATTTGTTGGGACCTGAGTTGAGAGGAACATGAAGAGGTTATTGCTTGTGAATTCGGAGATCTGGGACTGTGGCATTTACAAGGGTGGAGTCTCTGACAAGTCCTTTGTGGGGTAGAATGGGTGAATCCACTCAGTTAATGCATTTTCATACAGAGATAGTAATCCCCTTATCTGCAGAAGTATTCCAAGGCTGACGAGTGCCTGAGCCTGAGCATAGTACCAGACCGTACACTGACTCTTTGTCATGCACACACAAAGGAATCAAATTTAATTTATAAAGGAAGCACAATAAAATGTCATAATTCCCAACACAGTGGGGCAATTATGACAATATGCTAGAACATATTAGCTCCTGACAACAAAGGAACTGCTTATTTGTGTAACTTACTTAATATTTTTAGAAGAGAGTTGATCATAGGCAACTAAAAGTGCCAAATATGTAAATGCAGCTAAGTGGGGATGACTACACCAAGGTTGGTGCTAAAGTGAATTAGGTACAGTCCTGACTTCATGATGTCGAAAGAAGGTATTGTTCTCTGGGGTAGTTGAGCTTTAAACACTGTCATGCATACAGATCTGCTAATGCAAAGAGTTTTTAATGGAGAACAAAGAATTTGGGCTTTATATCATCATGAAACAAAACAAAACACTTAGCTGACAATAATTATTATTATTGTCAAGAAAATTACATTTATCTCAAATATTGGATTTAAACTTAGGAAGTATAACTTTCCGTTATACTGATGAGGAAACTGAGGTATCAAGTAATCGTTATTTTACTTGTATTTAGACTGAGAGTGAATGAAGCAGAGTCAAACTTTGGCCTAGGCATGTGATATAGTTTCAGAATCCAGCCTTGCTATTTATAATATATATATTGTCACATATATATACACATATATGAGTAAAGTATATAGCTTATATATGGAAAAGGTATGGAAACCCAAAGAAAGTTGAAAAAAAAAAACTAATTTGAAGACACTGTAATATGTATAAGACTAGGCCAGATCCCAAATTCTGTGAGCCTGTTTTGATTCGACTACACAGTGATGACACTTGAGTACTCTGATACACACACTGTTTTTACTGGAATGCTTGCCTAAGTTGGGAGAATTACTTCTAAGAAAGATAAAAGCTCTGTTTTTCTCTGTAGCAGCCAGACTAGTGGACATTGTGCGAGAGTTCTGTCACCCGAAGTTTGGTATGTTCAAAGGTAGAAATTGTTACTGTTCTAAGAGAGTTTCAATTTAGAGGACCACCAAAAGATGTTGATTGATAAAAGGGACTAATATATTTTCATGTATTTACAATGGACATTTTTTATAGGTTCCACAGCAGATTATATCATGAAATGCCCCCTGGTAACTGGCAAAAACTTCCCCAGGACTTGACCAAAAGGGAAATACATATAGGATTAGGAAACACCAATGCACTTGAGATTTTATTTCTCACAAAATGAAAGCTTGAGATAACTTACATACAATGTGAGCCAATTCATCCCTATTTCCAGCCTCGTCTCATTTGACCCTGGTACAAAGAACAGTTGATACTGACTTGGAGCTATTTCCAGATGGACAGAACATTCTAAATGATCACAACCCCCAAAATGCCAGCTACTTCGACTCTGTTCTCTCCTATATTACCACATACTTCAGGTACATTTGTCCCAGATTGTGAGACAACTCATTTTATACCATTTTCTTCTTCCCTGCAAGACTGGAAAATTCCCTTGAAATTCTAACCATGTGCATTTGAAGAAGTAAGTCAAAACAAAACCAGCTTCTCTACATACAAGGAAATCTTTCTTTGTTGATGGCAACATGCATTTGAGGAACACACTGTATTTACCTGGCAGGTACATTCCCTGCTTTTTGCCCTGACTCACAATTCAGACATCTAAAGAGATTAGTAAGATGCTTTTCCACCCACACAACAGCTACCCAAGGCTCTGTCTTCAGAAAGAGAAAAGTGCATGATGTAATGCAAAAAGACAAGGAATTCAGACTTCTCCAAATAAGAAGATTTTGAGTTCAGTGTGTACAGCTTATTGTTTGTCTGCCAATCAGCTGCAAGATTCGTTCATGATGTGATAAGTTATAGGATAGAAAAGTTGGGAGTGTTTTACTAATGATATCAGTTGAAAAAAAAAAGAACAGAGGTAATCCTCTCCTGCTTTCTTCCCTTGATCTATATCGTATTCTCTTAGCATCATGCTTTCCTTATACTCACATCAGAGCAGAAACTTAACAAGCCATTTCCTCTTTCCAGGTGTCTGCCTATTCATCCCCAGACTAACAAAGTTAAATAGCCCATATTTGAATTTAGATTTCTTGACACCATGACATCACTAGAAAAATATTAAAAAAAAAAGATAAACTATTTTCTAAATTGAAATTCAAGTATATTAAATATCTATGCAAGCATATTTCCAAGTTTTCTTATGCTTGAAAGTTGAAGTTAGAAAAATCAAAAATCTAAAGTACAGTCCATCTCATCAAGAAGGGCCACCAACTTGTTGGTGGAGATATTATCCTTTTAGCTTTTGCAGATTGGCTCTTCTTTCTCAGAAATGATCTATTTCTTCCTCCATGATGTTAGAATTGGTGATCGACACTGTTTGTGTAATGTTTCTCACCAGCTTAACCATCCGAAGAAGTCATGAAAGACAAAATGGTTATGTCATTGGCATTGACTTCACAGAACTGGAAAACACATGATGATAACTGTTGTATATTTAAAATGGAGCACTGTGGTCACAGCAGGCAGAAGCCGTGGAGAGAGATAACACCATGCAAACCACACACACATGAAGAGTTTTATTGGGGGGAAGGGAGAGAAGGGAGCTGAGGGGAGAAGAGAAAGAAGAGAAGAGAAAAGAGATGGGGAAGGGGGGAGAGAGGAGGTAAAGACAACTTCATGGGAATAGAGAAAGAGAGAAAGCGGGTGGGGTACCCACCTTTTATGAAAGGATGTTGCACATATGCAGATTGATCACATAGCAATGAGCGCATAATGTTGTCAAGACCCTCAGAGGGTCAAGGTATTGTCTGCGTATTGGTCAGGTCCCCAAGGGGCGGATCTGAATGCTAAAAATAACCACTCATTAAAAAGTTATGTCTGATTTATACGATCTGAAGAGGGACGCTTGGCTCGGTCTGGGAGGGGGGGACTGGACCTGGCTGGACTGAGTCTACCAGGTCGATCCCGGTCCTCGGGGGAGACCTTGATCTGGAGGAGGTGGGAATGGGGGGTGGGGTGGGGGGAGGGGGAAGGGGGCGAGAGTGGGAGAACAGGGGACTCTGTGGCTATTATGTTGAACTAAATGATGTTGTAAAATAAATTTACAAAAAAAAAAAAAAAGTTATGTCTGGGCTGAAAGAAAAAATGGCTCAGCAGTAAAGAGCAAAGAAGTTCTGTCCCCAGCACCCACATTGGGTGGCTCACTGATGCCTGCAACCTGAGGTCAAGCCATTGGACACCATCTTCTGCTCTCTGTACGCACCTGCACTCACATTCACATACAGACAAGGACATATTTTTTTAAAGCCATTACAGAAGCTATTATTTCTGACAAAACTATTTGTAGAAACTTAGTATTCTTATCTTGTAGTTGTCCTCTCTGGGGCCATTCTGTATATCCATCAGTTTGCCAAATTTTGACATCTAAGATGGAATTAAAGTCAGTTGGGAAAATATCACTGCAAAGGGTTAATTTTATCATTATTCATTGCATCACTACAATTCACTGTGAATACTGTATGCTATGGCAAGTTGAGTATTCATTGTTTTTACACATGGCATTGGGTATCTCAACTTGCCAGTCTGCCTCGAGCCCAGGTCTTTAGCAAGTAACATGTGTAAGGATTGGATGTGGTGCTTTGGGTTCAAACTCTAATTGGAATTCAGTCTCAGTGCTCTGATCAGACTTCCTATCACATGGCAAGGTAAGAGATGGAAGTGAAAAGGAAGGGTTTGTTTTGTTTACTAGTTCCAAGATTTCTGTTGTGAATGATATTTCCCAAAAGCATTTGCAACTACAAAGACTGATTGACTGACTAGCTGATAGTCAATGTGGTAAGGCTGAAATGTGGTAAATCCAGTGTTAAATATTATTGGGCTATTTTAGCCCTGTTATTAAACATTTAGTGCACACCTCTATATGTGGGCTAACATCCTTGTGATTATTAAATGAATAGCTTGTGAATATTAAGTAAAAAGCTTCTGTTATGCATCAACCAAGATGGTAAGTTCATTAGATAGCATCTGAGGACAATAACCAACTTAATTTATGATTCCATCAATGTATTTGAGAAGTATTGACTTATGGCTTTCCTTGTTTTATTACACTAAACACTTCATAAAATTGCTACCCTGTTGAACATGAAATTTGGAGCAACTTGAATCTTATGTTCATGGGCCATGGCCACTTACATTTGGCTCCACCATAAGCTGTCTATTACTCCCTCTGAGGGGAAAACTATGTTTTCTTGAAGCTCCTTTGTCCACAATTCTGGACTTCACTAATTCTGTGCCCTTGGTAGGATAGAACATCAAGGTAGCAAGATCATATGCAAGTAGGGAGCAAACAAAGAAAGTGACAAATGATGTAATAAGAAGTGCAAGAAGGCACGATTTTAAGTAGCTAGTATTAGGTTTTTTTCATGATGGGTAGATCAACTGATTCATGAAATTAGCTAAATAATGGCTTAACTGGCTATCTTGAGAGTAGATTTGTTATAAAAGCCAGTTTTCGAACTCAGGAGATGGCTCAGTGGTTAAGATATTGTTCCATAGGACACAGGCTTCATTTCCAGAACCCTTATGGTACTTCCCAAGCATCTGTAACTCTGATTCCAGGGTATTAAATGACCTTTTCTGGCCTCCATTAGCACCTGGCACACACAGCGCACACAGACACACATGCCGGCAAAATACCCATACACATCAAATAAAATAATGTACTAAAAAACAAAACAGAAAAGCCAATTTGGCCTGGATGCTCTCTATATCTCTACCTCTGGACTCTGGTAGCAAGAAGACCATCACAAGATGAGATCCCTTCCCTTGGACCAGAACTTTAGACCAAACTGATCCTGTTTTCTGTGTAACTTATCCAGTCTGTGGCATTGAGTTACTAGAAGCAGAGTACTGACTAAGCATGTAACTGGATGAGTAATTCTACCAAGACACCTAGACTGTACACTATTTTCTTAGGAAACATTTTTTTTTCAGTCTGGAGACATTCAAGTTTCACCCTTCTTCATTTATCCTTGGAATTTTTGTAGACATTTTAATTTTAAAAGCATTTAAGGATTCCAGAGAATTTCCCCTCCTCAGTGTACCACAAGGGACAGCAAATCAGAATCATAGCAGACAGTATTGATATTGATGATGAGAGGGTGGGCTTGATCATGTAAAAAACAAAAATAAAAACAAAACAAAACAGTGCTGGCTCCAGTTCTAAGTGTTCCCTCCTTGACTGCACAATTAATAAAAACAGCTTCCCTGTGTTCCTCCCCATATTCATATTTCTTCTCCTTTAGACTATATGACTCTGAGCCAGAGATTCCAAAATACCTATCATAGTGCTCTCTTCATATAGTCACATTCCCATCTCTGTTGGCTAATTTTGATGTACTCTCTGAAGCCAGTCTCTACTGGGATGGTTTCTAATGTGGATTGCAGGACCACAGCACAGACCAAATCTCTGATGCTGCAAACTGGATGCCAGGATTCTATACATGGGTGGCATTCCAGAAACAACTGAAAATTTTGTCAGGTATCTTTCTTGAAAAATGCCATAGATGTATAATCATCTGTACTGCGAGCTCTTAGTTGTATCATAAGTATACCAGAAGCCACACATTGGTGAAACTAACTGCAACTGAAACCTCGGCTGTGCTGTATGATGTGGGCTGCCAATCTCCAAGATTACAGAAAAAAATAACATCAGCATGACCTATGCTTAGGTTAGGATGACAGGTATCTGTTCAAACCACACTAATAACAAAGTCATTCCATGAATAATTTATTCTCTAAAATTTTATACCTTGTTCATTTTTTAAGGTCCATAACTCACCCATCATATTTGTTTGAGAGGAGCTAAGGAAACAACATCTCTCTCTGCCCTGACCTGGACCATGAACTAGCTGTAAAATAAAATCAACGTTTCAGCAAAGATGGACTCAAATATTCCTGTTGGTAATGACTGGAGGATAAAGCTTGTACATATGAGTGATTGGACTGACAAACTCATGGTCTTTGAATCACTCCTTGCTGATATTTCTGGAGATCATCCTATATCACACAAACTGCTGGGATGCGGATATAGCTGCAAATGGTTGTGTGCTGAAGGTCTGGTTTAGGGATGATGTTTTGGAGAGATGGTATAACTTGAGAAGTGAATGTCAGTGGAAAGTTCCTAGGAAACTGTAGCTGGATAAATCTTTCCTGCCTACCAGTACCCAAATAATCAGCCAGAGGCTTAATAATAATTACAAACTCTTTGGTCTATGGCTCAAGCTTCTTGTTAGCTAGCTCTTTTGTCTTAAATTAACCCATGTCTATTAGTCTATATATTGCCATGTGGCCATGGCATTACTGGTCTGCTGGCATCTTGCTCCTTACATCTGCCTGACTCCACCCTTTTTCTCCCTGTATCTTTGCTTTTCCCTCTTGCCTATAAACCGTCTTGCCAGCCGGGCAGTGGTGGCACACGCCTTTAATCCCAGCACTCGGGAGGCAGAGGCAGGTAGATCTCTGTGAGTTCGAGGCCAGCCTGGGCTACCAAGTGAGTTCCAGGAAAAGGCGCAAAGCTACACAGAGAAACCCTGTCTCAAAAAACCAAAAAAAAAAAAAAAAAAAAAAAAAAAAAAAAAAAAACCGTCTTGCCATATGCCAAAGTAGATTCTTTATTAACCAATGATAGCAACACATAGTCACAGCATACAGAAAGACCATTTCAAAGAACTTCTCCTTTTCTGTCTAACCAAAATGTAAGGTTTTCATTTTAATATAGTAAATTATATATAACAAAACAGTTATCAAGCAAGAATTATAGTTACAATATCTAGTCTACTTGTAGTAGACCAAATTAAAGAAAATATTTTATCATCTATCCTATTTTTGTGAGTCTAAAGTTTTATATTTAATTTATCTTTTATCATGACTAAGGAAAACTATAATAATAACTATCTAGACTTCAACTCCATCAAAGACCTCAAAAGACTATAATGTTATCTGAGTAAACAGGAAGTTCATTGCAAGCAACTTCCATAATTCTAGACATGACAGAGACATCTGACTGCCTAGACAGTCACTCAAAGTTCCTTTGTAGCATTGGAGCATCTATCTTCAGCCTACAGGCCTAAAATCTCTAGTATATTTTTTGGTGAAGCAGGAAATTTAAAGGAATGCTTCATCTTTTGGCAAAGTTCATCACTTGCTTTTCTCTGTGGCCTGCAGAATGTTTCTTCTGTGAAGCAGGAACCTGAAGGACCATCTTGCCTTGTTCTGACAAAGTCCAATGGTCAGCTTTCTATGGATCCTGCATGTCTAGTTTATCAATCAGTCCAGGCAAGAACAGTTTCTTGCCCAAATGGCTAGCCTTTTCCATATTATAATCAAACTCTATAATGAGTTTCTTCAATGCCCATCATCCTCTATGAAGTAATTGCTGTTGCCAGGAGCAGACATGTCTTATTGTCATGAAAAAAAAAAAGAATCTATGTTATTTTAGCATCTTAAGTGCCATATTCTATAGCTCTCTGAAGAGTTTGAAGATGACCTATCTATCTAAAATATATTTGTTTGACCTTGGAAGCTTACCTAATATGACTACAAATTTGATACTACAAATGACTATTAATCTGTATTTCTTATATTTTTGGTTGTGAGCCTAGCCTTTAATGGCTGAGCCATCTCTCCAGCCCTAATCTGTATTTCCAAATTACATTTTTAAATAAGCTGCATGAACATAATACCCTAAAGAGGAGTAGAAATGTACATACAGTATAAGAAAATTGACCTTAAATTTGTATTAATAAACCAAAATCCATACCAGTGTAAAGTACTTTGAGATGAACAGTTTGTTTTGATTATAGTAGATTCAATAACTATCTTTTTATCATTTCTATATTATATCCCCCTTTTTCTTTAGAAAGAGATTCCATTTATAATCAACCCCTTTAAACAAAAACAAACATTCATAAACAATATTTGGGGGATGTGGGCATAGCTTTCTATACTATTTTTTGATGATTGGGAGTGCTGGCAATCTTATAGGAGTTCTGAGAAAATTTAGGATTATGGTCAAGTCCTGAATGGAGTAGTCTGTGAGGATGCATCATCTCAACCAGCTGTCTTGAAGCTGTTCTGGATGTTGGATCATCTGGGCCATAACTCCCATTGGAGACCTCTCAGGGGTCTTCCTTAATGGGCCATATTAACCTGGAAGGAATCCACAACTTCTCATCATCTGTGGAAACAAAAGAACCTCTTTTCCAAAGCAACATATCCATAGACACAAATTTTGAAGTCAAGATATTTTTAAAATGTATATGTTGGTTTAACTTAGCAGCCCTTATAATCAAATGTCTCTCTGCAGTTAAAAAAAATCCCAAAGACAACATAATAATGTACAGTATCCAGACTTTCTATGTATTTTCTATCTTTATGTGGCTTTTTTATTACTCTATTCCTTTTTTAAAGACTTTTTCTACCCTTTTTCTTTTCTCTCCCAAGCCTACATGTATTTTTAAACACACTGTAACCTGGTTAGAGTTTTTTTTCCATCTGAATCTGTTGTATTGCGTATCTTTAATCCTTTTCTGAGCAGAAGGTTTTTTAAACTAAGCTGAGTGGCTAGGATAAAAGTGCAACTTTGGCTGTTGGCTCTGCCCTGCTTAGCTTTTCAATATGGTGCAGGTACCAACGAGTCATGCTTACCTCCCCAATTCTGGGAAGTAGTATTAAGTAGCATGGAACTGTAATTTTAAGCCCACAGCTGTGCTCTGAGGCCTGCAGGAAGCTGCTGGGAGAAGCCTCTTTGCATCATGGCCTTTAAGAGACCACGGGAGTCTGTCACGTTGCTGGTGAAGCTCGCCATAGCCCGGGAACTCGTCTCTGTACTGCAGCTCATAATGAGCAACATGAACTAAGAAGTTGTTCTTAGCTCTGTTTTAGAACCTTTTTATTTTTTTAAAGAATTTTTTATTCATTTTACATACCAATCACAGATCCCCCTCTCTTCCCTCCTTCTGCCCCTCCAGCCTTCCGCGTCAACCCACACCCACCCATTCCCTCCTATAAGAAGGTAAGGCCATCTAAGAGGAATCAGCAGAGCCTGGTACATTAGTAGAGGCAAGTCCAAGCCCCTCCTCCTGCTTCAAGGCTGTTCAAGGTGTCCTACCATAGGTAGTGAACTCCAAAAAGCTAGCTCATGGACCAGTGATGGATCCTGATCCTACTTCCAGGGAACCCCTTAAGCAGATCAAGCTACATAACTGTCTCACTTATGCAGAAGGCCTAGTCCAGTTCCATGGACGCTCCACAGGTGTCAGTCTAAATTTCATGGGTTCCCACTAGTTTGGTTTGGTTTTCTCTGTTGGTTTTCCCATCATGATCTTGATCCCCTTGCTCATAGAATCCCTCTTCTCTCTCTTTGACTGGACTCCTGGAGCTCAGCCTGGTGAGGGTGTCCAAACTGGGTTACCCCAGTAATCAGATCAGTGAATACCTTAACTGTCATCATAGAACCTTTCTCCAGCAACTGATAGAATTTTTTTTAAGCTCT
Organism: Peromyscus maniculatus bairdii; assembly: GCF_049852395.1. Lineage (NCBI taxonomy): Eukaryota > Metazoa > Chordata > Mammalia > Rodentia > Cricetidae > Peromyscus > Peromyscus maniculatus. The sequence continues at coordinate 37,042,953 of NC_134861.1, forward strand.
CAGGTTTTATGTGAAAATTCCTGCCAAACGTCTATGTGCCAAATGTAGCTGGATAAATCTTTCCTGCCCACTGGTACCTGAATAACCTAGTCAGAGGCTTAATATTAATTGCAAACTGTTTGGTCTATGGCTTAGGATTCTTGCAAGCTAGCTCTTTCATCTTAAATTAACCCATTTCTATTAATCTATGTATTGCCAAATGTCTTGTGTCTTTCCCCGAGTTCCATTACATCTTGCTTCTCAGGCAGTGACTCGCAGGGTCTCCTCTGACCCTGCCTTTTTTCTTCATGTACCTCTATTGGATTTCCTACCTGGCTGTCTCCTGTCTTTCCATAGCCAAAGCAGCTTCTATATTAACCAATGGTAGCAATGCATATCCACAGCATACAGAATGTCCCTCCCACAACAGGAAACTGGAGTTGTACCCCTTGAGGGAAAGTTGCATATGCTATCTAGCAGTTACACAGGCTCCCTTTGAGTTCTTATGGGGGTTTTATGTGGTGTTTTCTTTTTTCCCCTCATTCTACATCAGTTTTCTTCTACATATCACTTTGTCAACCATATATTCTCCTTCCATTTATAAATCCTTAAGCTTCATTAAGTTATCTGGAAGAAAGGAAGATATATATTTTGAGAGTACCCTAATGTGTCAATAGAGAAGATGTAGTTGCAATATAAAAAGTGACCTGAGCTTATTTGAAGAAGCATTGGTGAGTAGATAAAATAAATGTGGAGATATTGAAAACAACGTTCTGAGAAAGAGTAACTCTGGTCAGATACCAGAATTTAGGTGCACATCAATAGCTGGTTTTAATTCTGGAGGGAACTGAAGGACAGAGAGGAGACCCTGCCAATCAGCATCTTGGCAAGAAAGATGAGAGCAAAGTTTTAGTTCATGGTTTAAGAAACAACCTGCTTAAGACTCAGAATGAGGTAGACCAGCATTAAAAGATGAGATTTATGTTGACCAGTTGTACTGATTTTATGTTCATGAAAATTAATTGATAAGAACAGTAATAGAAAAACAAGCTACATTGAGCTATCAGACTATCAGGAAAGAACAGACTGCGGGAAAAGTTGCCTGGGTTTGTTTTCAGTTTTATAACCTGGTACCTCAGTGACTTGGACTATTTGCTACTTTTGCCTCAATTTCATGATAATAAGGTTATTCTGGGGATTAAATGATATAATAGCTTCAAAATACATTGTAAAGTATGGCGAAGCCATAATGTTTGTAGTTGTGGTCATTATTTCTTCAATTATTTTAGTAATAGTAAACAGAGGCAGAACAATGCCTTTGACATTCCATAGATTATGTAACCATAGTGTAATGGGCATAGGATCTGAACCAAAGCAGTATGCTTCTATAATCCACAGAGCTATAGCTTTTTAAATCTTTGTGGTTTAATGTGGTTTGACTTAGATATCTTCCTCATGGTAAACAAAACTTGCTTTGCAAAATGAAAAAATCAACAGTATATTGCAAATACTGTTCATTACAACTGATCTCTAGTAACCCATGCAGTCATCCAAACCATAGAGTTAAGAACCTGACTCCTTTTAATTAATGACTGCATTCCTACATAGAATAGAATGCTTCACTCATGTGGTTGCTGATTGCTTCTGATAATAGGTTGTATTAATTCTGCTTTGAATTTGCAAGCATGGAGAAGAAGCATAGACAATTCCAGATGTTCCCCTCTACAAGCGACTTGTCTCCATCTGTTGTGATCAATCCACTCTAACACCCTTTCAGACTCCCTGCCAATTAATTAATGCCCTGTTGCAAAGGTGGCTTTATTCCCCCATTTGGCATGTGGCTTTCTTCATTGCAGGTGAGAATGGCAATAAGTCACAAATCATAGAATAATTAAAATGCCCGAGGGAAGTAAAGAAGGTGAAACAATTCTGCTAATGTGTAGTCCACAGCAAAGAACTATTTCTCTTGTTAACCAACAACTCACTGTCTAATAAGATGAAATCTATACCAATTAGCATACTGCTTTTTTGCTCTGCTCTCCAGCAGTATACATCTGGAAATGTCCATGTGTCTATCTTCTAGGGTCACTGTCTTTCCATCTACTCTGCTCACTTTATAATCTCAGAGTGAAATTTCTAAATTACCATCACAGACCCTTGCCCTCTTTGTAGCTTGTAGTAGGAGCTGTCACATGTTACCAGGGACTGAGAAGCTCAAGTAATATACATTTACTTCCTCTCAGTTTTGGAGACTATAATCCTAGTCAAACTATCCATATAGATGGTTAGTTTAAAGTCCCCTTGTCTTGTGTATGGCCATCTTCCAAGATCTTTACTTGGTAAATATGTGAATAATGATACATATTATTTGCATACATAAATACACATAAAATGATTATAAACATTAATGATTCAGCTTATAATGGAATTAGACTCACTTAGAAGACTTCATTTTAACGTAATTACTTCTTAAAAGTTCCTTTTCCTCAAATCTTTCTGGAATACTAAGATAGATTTTACACATATAAACTTTTGAGATGCACAGTTCAGCTCATGAGAACCATTATTTTTGGAAAGTTATCTGCTGCTGAGATTTCGAGGAAATAATGAGTGTCTCCAATACAGCTCAGATGCACTGGGTTGGGACTGTGTGTTCATTTGCTGTCTTGTAGACTGATGTTTTGGGGTACATCTTTCCTCACTTATGTGGTACTTACAGATGTTGCTGTGGCTTATATGTTGAACAGGTAAGTCTTGTAGGTGAGGAAAGAATGTTGAATTTCTTTGGTAAAAATGAATAAAAATTGACACAAACCTATCCTCTATGCACTTCTTTATTATTATTAGGAGATTTTATCCTTACTAGTTATTATTGTAAACAGAAAATATTAAATCATTTTGAGTGATGTTCAGCTTTCAATAAGACAACTGGACTCAATTATTGCCCAAGCTTTGCCATATATTTTAATATTTCCCGATACATTAAAAGAGATTACCTATATTATATGATTAGAAGAAGTTAATATGCATCTATGACAGGGTGGCTGAGTATGATTTTCCATGGGAGGAATGATTTCAGTTGTATTTTGAAAGAAAAGAAATATATTCATGTGTGGGGGTGAGCTAGATAAAGATTTATGATAAAGAGGGGGGAGGGAGGAGAGGGAAAGAGAAGAGAGGGGGGCTGAGAAAGATTTGTTCCTGTGCTCCAATTTTCTTTTAGTCAAATATGGTTTTAAGTAAATGGGCCATAAAGTTGTGTGCATTCTTAAACCTCTGTTGGATATCCTGCTAGCTTCCTGGCTGCAAGGAGCACTAGGAAGCCTTCTAGGAAAATAGAAGGAACCAAGAAAGAAGCAGCAGGGATGTGGATCCAGAAGCTGGGATGGAGTGGGGTGTGGACTGGGAGAGATAAATAAGACCCCTGATGGGTGAGCTTTCCATCTGAGCTGCAAATTTCCTGTGTTTCCAGCTCCCGTGGTGGAGTTTGCTTTAGATGGCTAATGACCTGCTGGGAGATCAATATGCCCAATAATTTCGAAAAATTTTCTCATGATTCAGCCGAATGTTGAAATTTCTCATTAGTTTTGATGATGTAATAAGACCTTACTCATTAGCTGGGTTGTTAGATACTCAGAAGTGTTGAACATACAAGACAAAGCACATTTGTACATCTCTGAAACTCTGGAGTTGGCACTTCCCTGGAGCTTGTGATGTCTGAAAAACTTTAATCTGCTAAGTGCGTACACTGAATGTTTTCTAGGGTCAAGGAGTGCTTTTGTTCTTCATTTTAATATTTTTCACATAGATCATGAGCACAACAGAAGCAGTTATTCACTTATTAAAATGTGCTACATGATAAGTGTATATGTGACAGTAGTATTGTTATTTAATGTACAAAAACAACAACAAAACAAAATTGAAGGAGTGCACCCCATGGGTAGAAAAGAAGCATGTGTAACCAAATATTTTTTACACCTGCCATATGAGAAACTGGGTTAATTCTAAAAACTGGGTCAGGCAATGGTGGCTCATGCCTTTACTCGCAGCACTCGGGAGGCAGAGGCAGGTGGTTCTCTGTGAGTTCAAGGCCAGCCTAGGCAACAAAGTGAGTTCTAGGAAAGGCACAAAGCTACACAGAGAAACCCTGTCTCAAAAAAAAATCTAAAAACTGAGCTAGAAAAGTAGAGTTGACATCATCAACATTGGAGAGTTGGCAGGTTTACAATACCAGGCATGAATCCTTTTCTACTGAATGGGCATTAAGTTCAATTAAATAGCTGTTGATTACTGCCACGATGCAAGTGTCATTATTGCAACACTGAAGAATTGAGAAGCTGGCCACTTTGGTGCAAAGACTTTACATTTCCATTAGATTGTTGAAGAGTACATACTTCTGACACATTCCTAAACCAATATAATTTCTAATGCCACTCTGAAAACTTATGTTTATGATAGATTTAGCTCTCATCCTTCATCAAAGAATATCTTAGTCTATATACTAAATGGAGATTATTATGGAAATCCACAGCTCATTATTGGTAAAAATGAAGAGAACAGACTGTGAAATGCCCAACACAATTTGTTATATCTACAATACAACCTCTAAGGCTCATCATGGAAAATGAAGCAGAAGAACAGAATGTACCAAAGGAGTGGAACATTTCTCTTGAGACATTGTCTTTTATATAGAACATGGACTTGCACCCATTATATCTCAACAACACGGTTACCTAAAAGGGACTGGTACGATGACAACAGCAGTTGACATAACAGTGTAGATGGGGAAATCTCAAAAGTGCCCCCAAAACCATGTAGAGCTAAAAGCAATTAATGGTGTTCTTCAGTGATGAGCCTGTGAAAGGTTATTTATTCCTAAGTAGTTATCCCTAAACATATGCACATATGAACAATACTAAAATGAATTAAACCGGTCATGTTTATATATACATATGTAGCACATATATGTGTCACAACAATAACTGAAGAAAAATAGGTCAGATTGGGACCTCAAAATGAGAGAGTTGGGGAGATTGGAGAAGTTGGTGGCGGGAGACATGGAATGGGAATGATGTGAATAGAGTATACACGTATAAAATCCTTTAAAAAATAGATAGAAATGTAGAAATGGAAGCTAGTTATTCTTTCTTAGCTGAATTGGGGGGACTTTTTTTTTAATTTGTGTTTGAAATTTTAGGATGATTTCACAAG